>NC_141994.1:51091573-51405047 GCF_049901715.1 Pseudonaja textilis
ATATGACAATATTTATATATTCATTTTAACGTTCAACTTCCTATCTTATCCATTTTTAACTTAATTCTATTATTACCTGTCCATTTCAACTTTTATATGAGAAAAGGAACAAAAAAATTAAATCTATTCATTGATATTACTTTCATTCTAAACATCCTCTCAATTCATTTCAATTTACAATAATATTACTTTCATTCTAAACTTCTTCTCAATTCATTTCAATTTACAAATATATTTCTAAAAACACTAATATTTCTTTTAAATGTAGCCTTTTCCAAAGTACCCTTTTCTCATTTAACTCCCTAATAATTACCATATCTTCATACTTACTCCCTTTCAATTCTTTTGTCTGTCAGATTTGCAATTCCATCACATATTCTTTCCTTAAAATCTAAATTAATACAAGCTTTTACATGTAGAGTAAAACATAAATTTCCCCTCCCCTTTTACTAATTTGGGGGTGTCACCTCAGTGGTTTGAATATACCTTAATTCCCTCATCTTAATTCTCAATTAAATAATTTATTTTAATTAGTTATAATAATAATCATTCCCTTAAAAAATGAACTACTTTACATTATACTTTTCAGTCAGGTTCTGCAATGTATTTTCTCTCTTTACTTCCATAGAGTTTTATTTATAATAACAAAAGAAATAGAAGAAAAAGAAACAATTAATCCATTTTGCTAATCCTGGTCACTGATATTAATCTCATTTTTAAACATTCTCACAATTCAATTCAATTATTTCAATATATATAGTAAACATTAACCTTTCTTGTAGCAATAAAAATAAGAACATACATTCATCTTCTAAGGAGATATCAGTGATCCTCCCTCCTCTCAATAATCTATATTCTATGATTTGTAATTGCAAAGTACATTATTATCACCCCTCATATCAATGCGGAATCCCCATTCTCAATTCACGAACCATTATCCCTATGTATCCTAAATAATTTTCTTTTATTTTACAATTCCCAGATTTCTTTATTTCCTGTTCCTGTTCCTCATTATCTCTCTTCCCTTTTATTTTTCCAAATCTTTCCTCCCTCTGATTTATATCCCTCGTTCTCTCTCTATCTTCCTTCCCCTTTTTACTTTTCTGCTGTTTCTTTCTATCTTTCCAATTTTTACAGGTATTCCCCATTTTAGTTGCTTTCTTGAATCTCCCATTTTGACCCACCTTCTTTTTCCTCATCTTTGTGGTATTCTTTGTGCTGATTGTCTATTTAAGATGGCTTCTTCTTGGACTAACTCCTCCTTCTCTGAGGTTTCTTCTTTATATTCTTCAATCCAAAATGTATTACCATTGAAAAGTCTTCCTCTCCCACACTTTTTTTGATTGATTGATTATGTACCATCAAATCATTTTTTTTTACTTCTAGAGACCATATCAATAGATATTCTCCATGATGATCTGTCCCTAACGAGAAAGGGATTCTTATAAGCTTTTATGAAGAATAATTGAAAAGTATGTTTGGCATTTAAATTAAACCTATTCCAGCAATGAACCCATGTTTCTCTTTGAAGAACTCCCACATGGAAAGCAAAGTAAAAACAAAACAAAGCAATAATAAAAATTCCAACTATTCATAAAAGACAGTGAGAAAGAACAATCGTGTGCATATTTTATTTCTAAGACTGCCTGGCTTCTTTAAGATTTTATTCCAAATTCTTCAAATTCTTGAAGCCATTTCTACAGTTCAAGCAAAGAATCTATCCGTACTGTATGTCAAATAGAGTTGAAGAATTTTTTGTATGATTAGCTACCTTCCTTAGGATAGTTTGACACATTTATACCATGTTACACATCGATGCATTATAAACAAAGTCTCCTGATGAGATAAATGAGATTCCATTTCTTGCAGCCATTTGTCTAGTCTCTTGTAGTCTTTCATACATCTTTTTTCCATTGCTTATATTGCTTATTCCTTCCCCCTGTTTGCCCTTAAATTAATTCCTGATACTGCAATAGTAGAAAAAGAAGGAAGCTGCAGTTCTGAAAAGTCAAATTTCTACTGTATATTTTCCATCATTTGCACATGATTTTCTGGGCTGTCTTGCTTGTCCCCAAGTGACCCAATATATGGGTATTGATTGGAACTGGTAGCTTGTGCTTTAAAAATTATTCTCTGGCATTGGTTCCAGAAACTTGGGCTAAGACAATGGGTAGATATTAGGGCTTTGCAGTCCTTCAGTTAGGTAGGGAAATAGGTGTTTGAAACCATGCAGGAGCAATCATGTACCCTGATAGGCAACTCCTTAAAGCACCTGCATCTTTTCCAAAACCAAATAATGACAAGATTAAGTGGTCCTTTGCAGCCACAATGCAACCCTTGGAAAAGATCCTTGGTTTTAGGAGCTGATGACAGATTCTACGGGGGTGCCTCTTCATGCTCCAAAGCTTCTTTTTATCCTGAATCCAAACTAGCTGCATAGCTTGAACAGGATATGTAAGTCACTGAACATCTAGGCTGTGTTATTACTTACACAATATGTGTCATTCTTTTCTCCCTCCAGGAGTTTCTGGGTCCTTATACAGATTCAGGTCCTTTATACAGGGATGTGTGAAAAGATCCATTCAAGTTTTAGGAGATTTCACCTCACATTTGAATGCCTAGCAATTTTATATGCAACATTCCCACATATATAATTTTCAAATGAACCTTTTTTCAATGTAGACATTCTTTAAAGGCAATCCTCCTCTCCTCTCCTCTTTTTCTTTCTTTTTATTTTGGTATTCAACTTTCCCAAATATGTACCAGTTTTATAAATGTTTTCAATTGGCCTAGAAGGTCTAGGGGTAAAATGTCCTCTCCTTTTTGGTCATTGAACAATATGTTTATTCCTCACTATCGCTACAACTATGAAGGAGACTAGCATAGTGGCTAAGTTACAAAGACTATAACAAAAAGGCAATAATTTTGTTTACTGATTAATTTTCCATATTAGCACATTCTTTGTATTTTTTTTGCAAATTTTCTATCTTCCCACCATCTTTAATTCCAACATTTTAAAGCAAAAGAGCCATTTGCTTTCTTTTAATTCCAGGAACAGATATTGCCTTATTCCAGAATGTTTCTCATTATGATTCAGATATAAATATTTTCTCAGAGGCTATCAGAGCTTAGACACCAATTATTACACAACATCATAATCTTGATGTAGTAAACTCTCTCTAGATTTGTAAGCTTGTTCTGGGAAAAGAAGTGAAAAGTGTAAGTGTTGGCTACATTCCCAGGCTTATCATAGAATTTGTTTCACTTCAATTTATGTCAGTTTCCACTTGAGGAAATGAAGTTATCAACCATCACTTGATATGTTCCACAACATCTAAATTGAACTGAATTAGGCTGTAAATCACAGCAACAATTACAGTGTTTTAACTATTGGAATTATATTTAGTTATCCCAAGAACAATCAGGTAGTTTCACTCTGCACAAGCTGAACTTCTGCACCATTATCAATATAGCTATATAGTATAACTACTAATTAATTTTAGAAAATTGATTGTATTGATCAAATTACAATGTAATGTATAACAATGATTATTGTAACACAAGGGCACAGTGAGATTACTGGCAGGTTTTTTTAAATAAAAATCTAAGATCTTAGAATAAAATGAAATCATTATTAATAGAGCATGCGTCAGCCTTATCAGATAGGACAGGAAAGATCCTCAGGTAAATAATCCTTTATTATAAAGGTACATTAACAGAATCTTGCATGTCTGATAGTAAAAGTCTCCTGCTATCATCTTTACAACCTGAGAAATTAGAGAGAGTCTCTTGCTCTGTCCACTATGCAGCTACAGGCTATACTGTCTCTTATTGGAGAGTGAGAAGTGTGAACTCTAAATTTGATAAATAAAACATAAATATGACAATTCCTTAGGGCAGTATCTCTGCCTGTCACCCAAGGTCTTTCCCACATACTATTATATAGCCTACTTGTTAAAATAACAACAGTGCTTTCCCTTTGATATTAATTTTCTACTTTTCATCCTTGGTCCATTATATAAGTTTTGATCTGTTCCTTCATTACATTCTGCAATTGAACATTATTTATTCAGTGGTATTATTAAGATTATTTATTGGCAAATAAAGAAAATCTTAAAATCATACCCGATGAAAATTTAAAAAGAGATATATATAAAGTAGGAGAATAACTGTGAGCAATATAATATGCCATTAGGCAGGACCTGTATCTCTAGGGTTCTGCAGAATATCATCACACTCAGTTTTCAAGTGGAAAATATTGCTCTTAGTTGAACAGGTATAAACAAAAAGAATGGCTGAGAAACACATTAAAAAATCCTCTTTTGATAACTTCCTACATTTTTTTCACAACCTGCTCCAACTTTGAGGCCATTCTGTTCTCATGTCTGCGCTCTCTCTCTCTCTCTCTCTCTCTCTCTCTCCCTCCCTCCCTCCCTCCTTCCCTCTCTCTCTCTCTCTCTCTCCTGGAATGGACCCAACTAGCCAGGGATTCATACTCAATGGAATGTTATAATATAAGTGATTGTCTAGTGGTGCCAATGTTTTTGTTTGTCTGCAGAATGGGATGAGGAAACAAAGACTTCATGATGGAATTAGGGATGCTAACTTTTTAATAGAAATCTGCATAAGGGGATTAGAACCATATTCCTTTAAGTTTTATTCCTCTTGGAATGTTCTCTACAATTCCCCCCCCCCAAGAATAGTTAAAGGGGAGGAGCTAATTTATGAAATTTACTGATCAAATGCATCCCTTAGCATTTAAAATATTATTTAAAAATCATTTTGATAGAAAGGGAAGCATTATAATTGTGCTGGCCTCAAAATTACATCATAGGACAGGGGAACATAATATGACTATATAGCAGGATATATACATGAATGCAATTTTTTTTCCTTTTCTCCAGAATGCAATAGAAATGAGAGAACAAAATACATTTTAGTTCAGTTGAAGATCATGATATCTGGGAGAACAGGATTCTGGAAATGAACTTCTGACTATGTAGATGATCCTACCAAGAAGAGTTCTGTTTCTTTGACTATGAACTGCGTTAAAAAGATTCCTGGCAAGGCCTCCAGATGAAGACTGCTACACATGAAGACTGCTAAGGATGTGTTCACTAGACACCTTTCCAATCTTATCAGCAATATGTTAAAAAGACCAAGTGTGTTGAAAGCCCAGTACAAAATATACCATCAAGACTGGAGGCAACTATGTAGAAAACAAATGGTGAAGCAAGGATTAGAGAATGGGTGGAAACTACAACAGCAAAGTCTGTACATGATATCATTACAATCTCAGATGTTTCTACAATAATGCAACCCTACACAGGAGATCAGTGCAGTATAATATCATAGGCATCACTGAAATTTGGTGGGGTGACACATATAATTTCAAGGTTGCCCTGAAAATCTGCATCTTATTTAGAAGGAACAGAGTCAACATAAAGTTCACTGTTGTACAGAAAGAAAATATATGCTTGCAGAAAAATTCACAAATCAGAAAAATGGAATTCCTGGTAAAAGAATAAAAGGAAAGAGAAGAAAAATTAGTACCATCACAAGAATTTATAAAAAGACTATCTGGAAAAAGAATGAGTGGAATGCTATTTCCAGTTTGTATGCTGCATTTTAGGTGATTATGAAACTATAGGAGAATGAGTCCACTTCTTTTCATGCACCATTGCTCTTCTTTTAGGATTTGTCCTATTTTGGTTAGATCAGTGAAGGTGGACTTTTATTCCAAAGAACTTACCACAGTTACCATGGAAAAAACACAGAACACCTAAAAAACCCTAAAAGAACAATTTATTACAAGGAAACCTATAGTCTCATAAACAGAAACCCAATACAAAGTAACTGAATCAAGAACTCCCCAGTGATCATTTATTAAAATAAGTGTTAACTAATGGATAGCATATATTTATTTCCTAATTAAATTAAACAGTGCTTTCTATTTTATGATGTGATTATAATGTTGTATATTGTCTTTTTGTTGTAGTTAATTCCTATAAGCACCATTCATGACAGAAAAGCAACACAGACACCCTTATGCCAACATTACAGTTATGCAGAGATCAAAAGTCAAAATTTGATCTAGAACACATATATATCACCTGCTGGCAACACTTTAAAGCAACCATGACTTCTTTCTTGGCTCACACAGCTGCCCTTCACAGTTGACATACAATCACTTCTGCACTGTATGTATGCTCCTAATCCATATGGCTCTTTGAATCCATATCCTTAAGAAAAGTCTCTCTCTAATAAATATGCTGGCAAATATTAATGACCTTATACTTTAATTATTTATTCACTTATATTTGTTAGATTTATATTTTTCCTTCCCCCTGAGAGTTAAAGATGGCTTCCATGAGTATCCCCATTCATTTTTATTCCACAAACTATGGATGCATTAAAAGTGTGACTGGCTCAAAACCACAATGAGAGTCCATGATTAAGGTTGGACTTGAAAAATCAATTAATTCAACCATTACACCATATTGGCTCTCTTTATGATTTGCTATGATGTGAATGTTATGTGAGATCAATGATCCTCTATGAAAATCTTATGAAACAAATTAGACTATATATAAGATTGTTGTGTTCCATCAGTCTTAACAAAGAAGGATGTAGAGAGTGTGGCTAGAGCCACTACAACTACTACTATCCTTTCCAATGCTTCAGCAGTATAAACCAGAGGTGTCAAACTCATGGCCCACGGACCGGATGCATCATGTGCTGGCCATGTCCATGCCCATTTTAGCAAAGGGGGAAAAGTCATGATACGTGTCACCGTGAGTTTGACACCTCTGGCATAGACAATGGGGAGCCCTGCCATTAGAGCTCCATTGCATCACCAGTGAGAGCGTTAGTAAGCACTCTTGATTCAAAGGATACAGACAGAGCATTGCACTACATGAACTTTTAATGTGCCAGAAACACCAGTTATTCTACATCCCATAGATTGGTAAAGACATGGAACAAATAGTGCAATACCAAGCTTCCTGACTTAAAAAATGAGCAACAATGTGAAGACAAATTTAATTACATTAAAATTGCTTTCTTAGAATAAAGTTCAATCATTTTATGTGAGGTTTTTTTCATATAATTCACACACACCCTCCCTATGAAGTCCATTGCCAAAGAAAGAAAATAAAAGCAGATACTTTTATTAAAATCTGTATAGAGTGATTTATATCGCTATGTGCACATTTAAAATAATTAATATAATTTCAAGAGAAATGTCAAGTTAACTGCTGATAGAGAACATATTTACTTTTTCTTGTCATACTTCTCCATTTTACCTGGCTGCAGATTAGATAAGCCTTCAAATAGAAGATGCCATAAAATGGAGGAGGGTTAAGGTGAACTTTGTGCTATAATTTGAATGATGAAGAATTATTTAAGTGATGAATAAACCTATGTACAAATTGCCTCATACATGGAATTTCAACTGCCTCCTCAATTCAAGATAGTAAAATTTAACAGCTTGGGAGAGAAATTCTACTTATTAAAATCCACTATTTGTAGATAAGTTGCTACATATACTTTCTAATATCAAAGTATGAAAGCTTTTAAAATATGCTTCTTGGGATATGGATCTATACTGACTTTCTGGTCACAATGTATCAGAATATAATAGCTCCATTTCTTATTATCATTGTATTGATGGCTAGTCAATCTCTCTTTCAAAGGTAATAAAGCTAAAGAGGATGATTTCCATGATTCTTATAAACTATATTCATGCAATGGGAAATTGTATTGTGTCTATTGATGTGTAACATAGTGATATCCTGTTATTAACTTCTCCCTGTCTTAAGACACTACAAGTTATGGCATGTTCACTCATACTTAATTATAATTTCTCTTCAAACCTCCCTGTGTTGTCAAGCCAGAATATGTTTAAAACTCGGTATAAATTAAAATCTCAAGTGTAAAGGAACTTTAATAGTTTTTTCTCATCACATTTACCACAATTCCAATAACATAATTTGCTGAAAACTCCACATCACTGGTCTATTTTATTTTGTACATTATCTCATTCCATACTGCAGATTAGTAAAAAAAAACATGCATAATACATGCACTTTGAATCATATTTACTGAAATTGCAAAGGTAGTCTGTATAAAGAGTAGATGATATAGTAATCATCATCATCATCATCATCATCATCATCAGTAACAAATGTCAGGCATGTATATTCACTGTGTGTTTTTGGATCTGTCACTCTCCTTCAAACTACCACAGGGTTGTTGTTGAGAAAGAAACACTGTATATGCCACCTTGAGCTCCTATACAAAAAGTGGGATAAAATTAAATAAATAAATGTCAAATTGTTGTTTTATTTCCTAATTACCTTAATCTAGCTACTGAAACTTGGAAATGAAGCTTCATTTTCATGTTTATAATTAAATCTCATTTAAATATTTTGGTTATTATCATGAAGTACTTAAAATGAATTATTGTCAAACAAACATTTTAAATCTTAGCCTTTATTTGAAACCTTATAAATAATATTTAATGAAGAAGTATTATGCTTTAACAAAAATATGGGCTTTTATATTTTCTCTATAAAGTAGACCTGTTTTTTTAAAATTAAAACTGACGTTTCATTCACTTCATTCAGTTTATCTATGATTTGTTGGCACAATGGACATTCAGTTGACTAATACATGAAACTAGCAAATTATGGCCATTCAGCTTCTCCTCCATCAAAACTTGATATATTTTGGATATTGTGTGTTATTAAATTAGCTTGTTTCATTTCATTTCCCTAATTTCTTGGTTTGTAAAGGAGACAGTAGGAGAATTTTAATTGCAGATTTGCAAAAGTCTGATAATGTATCTACAATAAAATAGAATATAGTCCTCTGATCATCGTTCCTGTCTGGTCTACTTAGTAAGGCTAACATCAATCTTGCAAGTCTCTTATCTGATCGTTTCCTCGGCAGCGTTTTTTAGGATTATTATCCAAAGGTCTTTCCTGCATACCATTATACTCTATCACTGAACCAGCTGCATCCATCACTGGAAAGATAACTTAGTAAGATGATGAACCTCACAGTAACTAGTTTCACAAAGACATCATAAGGATGATATTGCGTTATTTGAATTCAGAATTTGCATTCTGAATTGATGGGCTACATACTAGCACACATGCACACACAGAAAGCAACAATGGACTTTAAATTGGCCATCTTCAGTTTGCATAAGGACAGCCAATCACAAACTTCATCACAATGATATGAGTTGTCCTTCTGTTTGAAAGTAATCTTACAAACTGTAATTATTTAGTCCATTTAGACCACCCTATTTATTGGCCTCTTTGTTCCTTTTGGCATCCTTCTGTTCCTGGAAAATAGATCAATTCACAGCCTGTAAAAAGTGGCAGAAAAGTGAGGAGGGAGAGAATTCCACAGTAGGAATAATGTATTAGTTTCTTAGAGTAAATTTTACAATTGTTCTGTCAGGCAGATTTTTGTGTTTGCTTATATTACTGCCATGCTAATGTTTTTCTGCATCTCTTAGCATACTCATTCAATTCAATGAAGATTAAATTGCTTTCCTACTCCTTTCATCCACCTTCAGAGCATTTTGGTGAAGTGAGATGTAGTTTTCTTGTTTTCAGGTGACTGATGGATGGCCTATTTTTCATTTTCTGTCATCTCTCCGGTTACCTGCTGATTCCCTTACTAGCAGAGGCTATAAGAGGATTTTGTATATATTTTTCTGCATTAAGAAATGACATGTTGCATCTATGGATGTTTCCTATACAGGTAGTCCTTGAGTTATGACAACAATTGAGCCCAAAAATTGGGTTGCTAAGTGAAACATTTGTTAAGAGAGTTTTGCCACAGTTGTTAAGTGAATCACTGCAGCTGTTACATTAGTAACATGGTTGTTAAGTGAATCTGGCTTCCCCATTGACTTTTCTTCATTGAAGCTGATCACATGACTGCAGAACATTGCAACCGTCATAAATATGAACCAGTTGCCAGGCATCCAAATTTTGCTCATGTGACCATGCAACGGGATATTGCAACGGTTGCAAGTGGGAGAAACAGTCATAAGTCACTTTTTTCAGTGCTGTTGTAATTTTGAACAGACACTAAATGAACTGTTGTAAGTCAATGTCTACTTGTATTGCATCTGTATAATTTTATGTGCATGTATGGTATGGTATAATTCAAATCCTGTGACCTGAACAGAGGAGGAAAGGGCAGAATAGGAATGCCAGCAATTTTCTGCCCAGTTTCTTCTTGCATAGGAATATACTGAGGATTTATTTCCTGGGGATTTTTTCTTTGCAGCCCTTGCCTGGATCTAACTCAGTTCCAAATCTGACCTTTCTTTTGCTGTCTTTTCCCACTGGATTCAATTTGGTCTTATTTTGTTGCTTTGGACAAAAAGCAGGCCAAAACAATTTTCTTTTCAACATTCTGTTGGGTTGGAAAGATTAAAAACAGGAGCTCTGTCATAGGGATGGGGAGGTTGGAAAGTGAAAACTTTCTGAGAAAAGTTGCAAGGCACTTTTCAACACAGCATACTTATTATTATTTTTTTTTGGCTTAAAAAAGATTTTCTAACTTTTATAAACTGACAGTGGATTCAGGGATTACAATCACCTGGGATGCAACCAATCCTTATGTGTAGATTTCCAGTCAAACTGACAAGTAGAATTTGTGGCTTCTTCTGCAGTTATCTGAAGAACACGGCCAGGTCTGTTTGATTAAGTAACTGTCTAAATGTGTTCAGCCTCTACAGCAACAGAATAAAAGAACAGTGGTGTTTTCACCCTTGAGATTCCTGTCAAAAGGCTCTGTTGAGACACAAATACAATTCCTCATGTTTTGAAAGGAAAACCCTACACATTGGTTAGAGGAAATATCCATCTCAGTTGTCACTGCTAATGTCCAGCTCCAGGAAGAATTTGGGGAGTGGGTAGCATATCCTCTCTTATGATATAATCCTTGCCTTGTTTCATTTTCTGGTTTTTAACTTGAAAGCTGCCTTTAAATTACATTAAAAACAGCACGAAATATTGCTTTCCCCATTTTGCCTTCCAGCTAAAAGCTTTCTTTTTTTTCCCAGCATTGAGCCTTTTAAATGCAATAGAGTGAAAGCTTCATAAATCATAAACAAGAAGACCTAAATATGAAAAAGCCACCATGAGAGGGAAAAATGAGAAAGCTAACAATCAGAAGAAAGGGCAGCACATTGACTATAGGTTAGTTATTTTTAACCAAATGAGTCGTATGCTGGGTCTTATTATGAAACAGAAAAGTGAAATAATTGAAGCAACTATAAGAGAGAGAAAAAACAGCTTTGGAGAGGTAAAACTTGATATGACATGTCACTTCTGTTTTTCTTGTTCTCCTATACAGAATCATAGATTAAAAAAAATTGTTGAATTGGGAAAGGCTAATCTTCTATATGTCTTCCAATAATGACTCTCCCCTCCTCTCCTCTCACTGTCCCTTGGAATATAGTTATGAGTTATCTGATATAATAGCCTTCTGATAGCCCATTCTAGTTTTTTTTTAATCCATATTAACACGTAGTGCCCAGAAATAGACACAATGCTTCATGTAGAGGCAAAATCAGTACTTTCCGTGAGTTGGAAATTATACTTTTATTGATACATCTGGGGTCTTAGCCATTCTGTTTTGAATTCTGCAAATCAGACCAGCATTTAAACAATTCAATCTATTTCTTCTTTTGTACAAGTGCTTAATAGAAATGTTAAAGAGCTTGGTGCACTCTGAAACAAAGACACAGAAGAAGCTCTATGATAGCCAAACCCAAGACGGATACTTCCATGGCCAGGCAGATAAAATTGAGCCCCACCTTCTCATGGCACTTACACTTGGTGTAAGGCACTCTAAAGTCTTTAACTTGTAATTGGATTACCATCAATCATGCTAAGGTTGATGGAAGTTGGAGTTGAAATCATCTGAAAGGTCACAAAATGCTTGTACCTACTACCAGGAGGAGCAGACCATAATTGAGAGGCAGTGTAAGGGGAGATTTTATTAATCAAAGGAAAATTTGAAAAAGAAAATGTTTGCTGCCTTTCAGCCTAGCAACAGAATTTCTATTTTGCATTCAATTGCTTCAGAGAGCATTATGGCACACATTCTTGAACAGAAACTTTGTTTCCCTATGCATCTTTTTTCCTCTCTCATCTGTCAGAAGGTACAATGAATTTCATCATCAACAGATACTGTGGCTGTTTTTGTTCAAATGGTTGATGTTCCCATAACGTGTCATCTGATGTTTTCACACAAAGGGGCACCTTTAACAACTGGTTCAGGAGCGGGATAAGGACTAATTGAGAATATTTCCTATTTTCTGCAGAGGCTATGCTGGGCTGGAAAGCACACCCTCCACCTTTCATGATTATAACTGTAATAAATCTATGGAATGAGGATGAATCATTTCGATACACGAAGTGTTTGGAGAATAAAATTATAAACTTACTCAGAGCTGTTATCTATATTATTTACAATCTAGAAGACTCATGGAGACAAATTGTAAAAAGAATAGACACATCATTAAAAATGTCTAGTGCATATATATTTGTAAATTTAGGATTCTATAAATATAAAAGCAATTCCCAGTTATTCCACAGCAGAGGTACTGAACTTGTGGCCTTGTTGTTGTTGCTGAATTACTTTTACCTTATGCTGGTGTATAACCATAATGAAGAGTGATTATGATATTCCCAGCATTCTTTGCCTGAGGTTATCCTTCTTTCTGGGTATATCGGATTGCAGCCAAAATGAATTTTTCTATGAAGAAAACAGCCTTAACTCACATATCTGCAAAATAAGTTGATTACTTTCTATACTCTCAAATGATGAGAGACATATATGTTTACATATTGCCTTATTTACTATTTCCAAACCTACCATATTATTTTTATTACTAAAATAAGCATCTTTTTATCCTAGTGTCCTCACTTAAATCTTTCAAGTCTTGCTGATAGTTTGCCCTCATTCCAACCTCTGCAGGCAATACCACATCCCTACCTCCATGTTATGAAAACAGCCAAGTGTACTAAAGGAAAGAAAAACAGTTGAAAGGAATAGTCTGCATGCATTGATTGACTCAAGTGTTGCGAACAGTGGAGGGGTTACCCAACTGTGAATAATGACCACAGCAGAGAAGACAAGATAAGCACAATAAATAAGATTGAAGCAGACACACAGCATATAAAAACGTCATCTGCACAATGCTGGCTGTTAAATTCATTCATTAAAGAGTGATGAAAATGCTGTTTAAATAGAGAGAAAAGCTATGCAGAGTTTAATAACCTGTATTCACAAAACCAACCCACTCATTTTTTCCCATGGGCCTCTGTTTGCTTTCATGCAAATATCCATGAGAATGAAATGTGTCTTTCAACCTGGCTTTAACCATTGGTAAAACACATTATGTTTGCCAACATTTAACAGGTAAGTTTGGGTAAAGGTGTGCGTGTGTGTGTGAGTATGTGTGTGTGTGATTGAGGAGGACATTTACATTTTCCCAAACAGAGGAGATAATGCCTCATATTGGCCTAAGACCATATTCACCATCAGTCAGAAAGGAAGCTAATAAATGCCTAAAAATGTAAAATTTCCCAGAGAGGTTACCAATGTTAATTTCAGGAAAATGAGCTATTTGTCAAACCACATTAGGATCCATCAAGAGATTCGGTTCAATTTCCTGAGGACTAAACAAGAGACAAAGGCTTATCATGCTACATGGTTAATCAGTTTATCTGTCTCTGAATGTCTGTATCATTCTAAATGACTGTTTTGTAAATATCTACTGTCAGAACTTCATTATCAGTGTCTCTTACCTTTTATATTTCTGGACATCCTGCCAACATTCCTTTTTACCATCCAAGTGGAGACACACACTCAGCTCCTATTTAAAGATCATATTCCACACACCTGAAACAGATTGTGCTTAATCAAGTTTATTATAAAATATAGGTGATGACTTCTAAATTACCACTAGACTGTTGTTTTTGCTTTACATTGCACATAAAAAGAGACAGGGTTTGATCATATGGTTGTGGCTTTTCTGACCCTACATCCCAATCTGATATTATGAGATTACTGTCAAGGTTCATTGCTTCATTGGAGAATGTGACTGATGACACATATTGTGGGGATGGGGAAACTCGGTCAGAGGCAAAGCGTGAATTAACTGAGGTTAGAGTTGGTTTGCTGTCAGGGTTCCAACAGATGCCCTAATTAAATAATGAATCTCAAGCCAAGCTTCAAAAGAAATCCAGTTATTTGTTAGGAGCTTCATGCTGGCATGGACCAGGTGGAGCCAACTCTGACATCAGTTAATTCACGCTTTGCCTCTGACCCTGTTTCCCCCTCCCCCCAATATGTGTCATCAGTCATATTCCCCAACAAAGCAATTTCGTGGGTTGTAAAAGCCCTTCCCTCCAGCCATTGTGGGTTCCCATGGAGATACCATGGCAATTCAGGTGGAATGTGCTGTGTTTTGACTGAGATACCAGCTCCTTGAAGCAGCAGTGAAGTTAGCTCTCCCATCCCACTTGCTCTAGGCAACTTGAGAACAACTTTGCAAGTTGACAATTTAATGATGAATCAGAACCACTAAGCACATGGTTCTGGTGCAGCTGACCACATGGATTGAGAGTGAAGGGTTTTTATACCTTCTCTTGGGCTTTGGTCTTGAGCTTCCTGTTCCTGTGGAAGAATATGTATTCTATTGGCTGTTGTCAGACTCCCATGGGGCCATGTGGGGGTTATCATAGCTGTCTGTATAGATTGTCTGAGCTAAGTTTGGTTGAAGTTTCTGAGGGTGATACAATGTCCTTAGGAGATCGTGCAATGTTGTGAGCTCTGTGTCTTAGTGGGTTAATCCTATTATGTCCTGAAGGGTCATGTCTTAATCCCATCACCCTGGAGCTGAAGGTCTTTTGTTTTGTAGATAGGCTGGTCCAGTCTTTCTTAATGGGCACAAAATATCTGCAAAGGGCAGGGAGCCAGGGCTCTGATAATCTGTCTCTCTTAAGATTTTTAATGCTCTTTAGGGGAAATATTTTATCCTGCCTTTTAAAAATATTACTCAAAATATTTCATTCCTCTAGGAAGGAAAAGAGGCTTCCCACACTATAAAATGAGAAACTTTGTATTTTCAAAATGTTCATGAACTACTTCTATCAAGCAAGATCTTGGGCCAGTTGACAAAAACTAGAAGTAATTAATTAAGATCAGATTCAAAACATATAAGGTGCAGTAAATAAGGACAAGAACAAAAATGACTTCCCAACATGGCAGCAATTTCATTTTTACTGAGGTCTTTACAATGGTAGCCATTTTGTGGCAGTACTGGTCACATGCTTCCAACATCCCATATAGATCACTGGCCTGAAAAATAGCTGCTTTCCCTACTTCAATACTAGAAGAGTAGCGTTAGTTTGGGGTCAAAGGTTATACATGACCTTTGTTGGTATTCTCCCCCAAAAAGTCAAACAATTCAATTTATATTCATGTACTGGTATTAAATCATACAACTAAATGAATGCAAATAAAATAACTGTTCCATATATATATTTAATAATTTTATTCTTTCATCTCATTAAAATTATAACAGTGGATGGATTCTAAGAGATGCAGCTAGAAATTACACACAGATAAGAGTAATTTACTTGTGTTCCTTCCTCTATTCTTACTGCTGGAAGCTCCTAGATAAAAATATATAGGAATATCAAGACTGAAAAAGTTTTCAGGTTACTTGGTGCAAAAATAGAGAAAAAATGCCCTTCAAAAGGACATTTTCTGAAGATCTCTGCACATAGGTAAGTTCATTAGTAGAGGTGATTTTGTTACTTTCATCTTTGTTTTTTTCAATGTTGGGGAAGGGTTGTTTTTTTTTTTTGCCAATTTCAGTTCTACTTTGTGGGACATAGTTATTAACAGTTACAAAAACATTTAAAGAAGAAACCCTTGTAGAGAAGGATTTACTGTCCTTATCAGTTTCGCTCCCTGCTCTCATAGGCAGATTTTAGCATTCCTGAAAAGTTCAAACCTTGCAACTGGAGTGTTGTGGAGCGAAGGAATAGACGAGGCTTAGACCAGAGCATACAACTAACAGTCTTTATTCAGGGAATAAAGGGTTGTCGCATCTACTAGCTAACAAGGAAGACTGCAAGCGAACAACGGCTGGCTCTGCTCGACAGCCAGCTTTTATAGCCGACTGTCAAACGGAGCCAACCAATGGGAGCTGCTGATGCTCCCACTCAAACAGCGGACCTGGTTGGGAACTCCAACCAGTCCTAAAGACATAACACTCCTCCCCCCTAGCTGAGCACATGCATAGTCTTTGAGGTATGAGGGTGGACTTCGCTGGCGACCGGAACGTCGTAGCTCAGGGAGACTGCTGGTGGGCATCGAGTCCATGGAGCAAGACTCCGAGGTCGCCGGGATGTCATCTTGGTTTGGCATTGGATCCTGGGAATGAGATGTCTCCCCTCGTTCGGGCTGGCTCGGCGGAACGTCTCGGTCTGGGTGGTTGGTGTTCCTGCTGGGTGGATGTGATGGAGATTCGGGTTGGCAGTCTGGGTCCGTTCTCGGCTCACTCAGTTCGAATGGGGATGTCTGGTCCCTCAGGAAACTCCCTTCTGGAACCTGGGCGAGGACTTGAGGGCTGGCTGGTGGATTCGGCTCACCGCTGGTCTGGTCGTTCCGCCGCCTGCGTAGTTGGTCCAGGTGCCTCCGCCACACGCGACCGTCCTCTAATTGGACCCCGTAGGATCTTGGACCGGTGATAGCCACGATCTGTCCTGGCACCCACAATGGATCCCCTGTGTAGTTCCTTGCAAAAACTGGGTCCTGCAAGGCAAAGTCTCGTACCTGGCTGTCAGATCCCAAGGGGGTATCAGGGCAGTAATGAGGGTGCAGCCTGTCAAGAGTAGTCCTTA
Source organism: Pseudonaja textilis (assembly GCF_049901715.1). Classification (NCBI taxonomy): domain Eukaryota; kingdom Metazoa; phylum Chordata; class Lepidosauria; order Squamata; family Elapidae; genus Pseudonaja; species Pseudonaja textilis. Next base: position 51,108,529 of record NC_141994.1, read on the forward strand.
AACGTCTCCCCATTAAGAGTTCAGCCGGGGATTTGTTAGTGCTTGTGCATGGAGTTGTATGCTGGCTGAGGAGAAAACGGGATAACTTGGAATGCCAGTTTTCCTGACCGAATCTGGCTAGTGCCTCCTTAGCCGACCTGACTGCTCTCTCCGCAATCCCATTACTAGCAGGGTGAAAGGGGGCTGTGAGGATGTGTCTGATGCCCAGATTCGTGACATACATGCTAAATTCACAGGACGTGAACTGCGGCCCGTTGTCGGAGACTATCGTGTCTGGAAGCCCATGAGTTACAAAGAGTCGGGTCAGGGCTTTAACAACTGCCTGTGTGGTGGTCGTGGGGAGCAAGGCAACGTCTATCCATTTAGAATACGAATCCACAACCACCAGGAAAGTTTTGCCATGCACAGGCCCGGCCAGGTCGATGTGTAACCGTGACCATGGGGCATTGGCGCTTTCCCACTTAGTGGGTGAGGCTGTTGGTGGGGCTGCCCTAGATTCTTGACAGGGTTTACAGGAGCTTACCCACTCTGCGATCTGATCGTCCATCCCGGGCCACCATACGTAACTGCGAGCCAATGCCTTCATTCGCATGATACCCGGATGGCCCTCGTGCAGCACCTTCAATATGGGCACATGAAGAGTGGTTGGGATAACGACTCTGGTACCCCACAGCAGGCATCCCTGGAGTTTTGATAATTCCTGTTGATGTGTTTTAAATGGGACAAAGTCAACTGAACACTTTGTTTCCGGCCACCCCCTCCCCACCCAGTCCAGAACCTGGGCGATTATTTTATCTTTCTTGGAGTGCGCCGCGATGTCATCTGCAGTCACAGGTAGCTTAAGTTCGTTGACTTCGAAGATTGCGTGCACCGGAGCTGGGTCCTCAACTGGGGTCGGCAAGGGGCAGCGGCTGAGAGCATCTGCGTGGGTTAGAGTCTTACCGGGGCGATAGACCAGCTTGAACGAATAGGCCGCCAGGAACAATGTCCATCTAGTCATCCTGGGGGACAGTACTTGTGGAGCTTTCCTGTCCCCCGATAAAAGTCCCAAAAGTGGCTTGTGATCGGTAATGAGTTCGAAATGGTGGCCAAAAAGGAATTCGTGGAATTTTTTGACTGCCGCTACTGCAGCCAGAGCCTCCTTATCAAACTGGCTGTAGTTTCTTTCAGTCATGGAAAAGGTCCTGGAAAAAAAAAGCAATTGGCGCCTCGGTGCCATTGGGAAGTCTGTGACTTAGGACAGCTCCTATCCCGAAAGGGGATGCGTCAGCAGCCAAGACCGAGGGAAGGCGTTGGTTGAACTGAATTAAAACGGCGTCAGAGGTGAGCAGAGATTTGATCGCTTTAAATGCATGGGATTCTTTGGGGCCCCAGTGCCCCGGAGTGTCTTTTTCTAATAACCTGTGTAAAGGTTCAGCGACTGAAGCTTTGTGTGGTAAGAATGAAGTGTAGAAATTTAATAAACCCAGGAAGGCTTGTAGTTCCATTTTATTGGTAGGTGTGGGTGCCTCGTGGATGGCTTTTACTTTTGACTCCACTGGGTGGATGCCTGAGGCGTCTAGTCTATATCCTAAAAAGTCCACCTGTCTAGTGGCGATGGTGCACTTCTCCCGTTTGAGTTTGAGACCATGCTGTCTAAACTTCTCCAATACTGCCCTAACCCTCTGGAGGAGCTGGGGCCTGTCCATAGCTGAGACCAAAATATCGTCAAAGTAGGGGACTACTCCTGGAAGACCTTGGAGAATTCTCTCCATTAGTGACTGAAAAATACCTGGGGCTACGCTAACGCCAAATTGGAGGCGTTTACACCTGAATGCCCCTCTATGAGTTACTATGGTTTGTAAGTCTGCTGTGTGGCTGTCGACAGGGAACTGCTGATATGCCTGTGACATGTCTAGCTTGGCAAAAATGGTGCCGGGTTCGAAAGTGTGCAACAGGTGCTGGATGACTGGGACAGGGTATGCGCTAACCTGGAGATAACGGTTAAGGGTCGTCTTGTAGTCAGCACAAATTCTCAAACTACCGTCCTTTTTGAGTGGGGTGACTATGGGGGTCTCCCACTTGGCGAAATCTGTGGGTTCAATTACCCCTTGTTTGAGAAGTTTGTCTAGTTCCGCGTCTAATTTGGGGCGGATAGCGAAAGGTACTCTACGGAATTTCAGGCGGACAGGAACTGCCTGGGGGTCTACGGAGAAGGAGATGGGTGTGCCATTGTAGCAACACAGCTCGCTACTGAAAACATCGGAATAGTCAGAGAACAATGTGTCTACATCAGAAGTTGAGACAGCATGAATCCCTGTTACACTAAGGCCAAGAGAGGGGAACCAATCTAACCCCAAAAGACTAGGGAGGGTACCATTAACCACCACTAAAGGCAAATGGCCTTTGAAGGTTTGGAATTTAACAAGGAACTTGCCTTTCCCGAGGACAGGGATGTTCTTGCCTTGATAGTCTCTCAGGGTGAGGTGGCACTTTTGCAGCTGCTTCCTGGTCAGTCTGGGTTGAATCTTTTTCAGCGTATCCCAGGAGATGATTGAGAGCGCTGAGCCGGTGTCCACCTCCATGGTGCAAGGTTTACCTTCTAGGGAGAGAGAGAGTTTAATTTTGTTTGGAGTTTGGGAAGTGTGGTTGGCGTGGTAACACGTGTAACAGACTTCTACTTGCCTTTGGAGGCTAGAAGATGAAGGAAACTTCTGGGGAGGAGCGCGTGCTGCCTGGCAGACTCTTGCAAGGTGACCTTTCTTGTGGCAGTTTAGGCAACTGGCGTTTTTAAACCTGCAAGATGCCCGGGAATGGGAACCCCCGCAGGTTAGGCACAAAGGGATCTGTTGTGGGCCACTGCTGTTTCTCTGCCTCGCTCCTACCTGTGGCTGTTTCAGTTGCTTGAGGCGATGGACATCTGAAATTTCAGAGGGGTCAGCTTCGCTCATCACCTCCTCTGAGTGGATGGTGGAAGTACCAGGCTTTGGTGCGGTGCCCTGAATCTCAGCTGCTGACTGGACGGACAGTTCAGCAGCTAGGGCTTCATCCACCGCTTGGGAAAGATTTAGATCTTTCCTGGCCAGCAGACGTCGTTGGAGCCTCTGATCTCTTACCCCGCAGACGAGTTGGTCGAGAAGCATGTCGTCTAAGTAGTTCTTGAATTCGCATTGAAGAGCGGCTGTCCTCAGGGCGGCCATGTACTGGTTGATGGATTCTCCCTCGGCTTGCTTCCTCATCCTGAACGTGTAGCGTCTTGCGATCTGGGAAGGTTTAGGGGAGTAGTGGTTCAAGAGTGTTTCTTGTAGCTCACTCCATGGAACGTTCTTGATGTCACGTGGTGCAAAAAGTGCCGTGGCAGTGTCGAAAACTGCAGCCCCGCAGTAGCTAAGGAAGTATGATTTCTTCCTATGCTCCGCAGCGTCGGCTAACCCAATGGCATCGATGTAATGGCTAAAGCGATTTTTATAGGAGTCCCACGTCTCCTCGTTGGGTTTGAATGGTTGAAACGCCAGATTGGCGTTCATCTTGGACCCCTCGGTGTCGTCGGTAGACCGGGCTATCTCTCTGGTTGGTCGTGGCCCTGGGCTGCGCTATCGTGAGTGCTGGCGGTTGTGGCTACAATGCCCTCGACTCGCTCCGTGACTCGGCCCTTGCAAGGGCAGCCTGCGTTGCACTCTCTGTGCTCGTTGGCGGCGGCAGCTAACAGCGCCGTAACTGACTTCAGCTTAGTGATCACAGTTTGGATTTCGCGCTCTCTGGGGAGCGTTGGCGACTGTGGCTACAGTGCCGTACTTCGCTTGAGTAACTAATTCAAACGACAGCAGTTTGAATTTCGTGCCCTTTCGGGGGCGTGGGCAGCTGAGATCTCAGCGCTGTGACTTCAGCTCTTTTCGTAGCGGATGAGCTTGAGCTTTCAGTGCGAAGCGGCTGCGGTTCAGCTCCGAGGCTTCGCTGGCGTGATTTTCAGCTTTTTTGAATTTGAGTGCTTCTGGCTAGCCTGCGGTCATATCCCACCCTCGTCGCCAGTGTTGTGGAGCGAAGGAATAGACGAGGCTTAGACCAGAGCATACAACTAACAGTCTTTATTCAGGGAATAAAGGGTTGTCGCGTCTGCTAGCTAACAAGGCAGACTGCAAGCGAACAACGGCTGGCTCTGCTCGACAGCCGGCTTTTATAGCCGACTGTCAAACGGAGCCAACCAATGGGAGCTGCTGATGCTCCCGCTCAAACAGCGGACCTGGTTGGGAACTCCAACCAGTCCTAAAGACATAACATGGAGAAAGTTTCTGTTTCCAACAAAATCACACTCATTTTCTCCGCTTTTTAAAAGTATAACATTTTCTTGTTATCTTTTGCTACATTGTTGGCAGCTAATCTTTTCTTTACATAAATATTATATAATAATTTTTTATCTTTATTTTCTTACATGCATACTTCTTCATTCTCTGCCTTTTATTTTGACATTCTACAAGTCTCCTTTTTCATGTTTGTTATTAATGTAATTTCAGTTATTTTTATGATCTTCTGCAACACAATTCTTTTCACTGTTTTCAAGCATCTTCCATATTCCTTTCCTTCCATCTACTTTCCTTTTATTTTATTGGGAAATTAGTCTATCTCTTCCTTCAACACTCGAAGCAGTAAAGGAGGAAGTAAAGAAGTAGAAGAAGCATATCTCTAGACCAGTGTTTTTCTACTTTGGCAATTTTAAGCTGTATGAACTTCGGCTCCCAGAATTCCCCAGAATCCATGCAGCTTAAAATTTTCAAGGTTGCAAAATACTGCTCTAGACTAGTTTCCCACACTCTACTTTCAGTTTTTCTTCTTTGTTTCTTAATGTCCATTTTTCCAAGATTTGACTCTTGATACTACTAAATAAATTTGAATTGAATTTGAATCTTTCATATTCAAAACTGTAATGTTAAGTTTGGGTAATGAGAGGCTGAACCAGAGCATGAGTGCAACAAATACTTTATTGTGGTAATAAAGGACTGAACGTGCTAGCCAAGCCTGGAACTGGCTCGCAGCGATCAGCGACTGGTTGGACCCCGCAGCCTGCTTTTATAGCTGGCTGCTGGGGAGAACCAACCAATGAGCGAGGGGGCAGCCGCCCAAGCAAAGCGAACGGACTTGAGTGGGAACTCCTTAGAGTTCCAGGGACATAACACCCCTTTCCCCCAGATGCGAACACGCATAGTCTTTGAGGTAGGCAGGAGTTTTATGCTGGCGCCCAGAACGGCGCAACTCTGGTGGGTTGTCTGTCAGTTCAGAGTCTGTAGGGGAAGGCAGGATTGGTAGAGAGTCACGAACGCGTCCATCGGTTCGGGTTGGCTCGGGACTCGTAGGGCTGGTCACTGGGGACGTGCTCCCGTTGACTGGTTCGGACTGGTCAGCCATCTGGACGTCGCTGTCCGTGTTCAGATTCCCTGGATCGGCTGCTGGTGTAAACAGGTCACCGGAATTGGCGCTGATGTGGGGTTGATGCTGTGGCCTCACCCCGGTCTGTAATTTTGAGTCACTGCTGACGAGAGTGCTGTGGCGCCTCCGCAGCTGGTCCAGGTGCCTTCTCCAGACTCGGCCGTCCTCCAGTCTGACCCGATATGACCTGGGTCCGGTGATGGCCACTATTTCGCCCGGGATCCACAGAGGGTCTCCAGCGAAGTTCCTCGCGAATACGGATTCCTGTAAAACAAAATGCCTAACCCCCGATGTGGAAGCGAGGGGAGAGTCAGGGCAGTAATGTGGGTGAAGCCTGTCCAATACAGTCCGCAGGCGTCTGCCCATCTGGAGCTTAGCTGGGGACTTATTGGTGACTGTGCACGGGGTTGAGTGCTGGCTCATCAGGAAACGGGAGAGTTTGTGGTGCCAGTCTTCCTTGCTGAACCTAGCTAAAGCTTCTTTAGTGGTCCTAACGGCTCTTTCAGCCAATCCGTTACTGGCAGGATGAAATGGGGCCGTGAAGATGTGGCGGATGCCCAAGTTGGCAGCGAAACGGCTGAACTCAGCTGATGCGAACTGGGGGCCATTGTCGGAAACAATAGAGTCTGGAAGCCCGTGTGTTACAAACAGGCGAGTTAATACCTTGGTAATCGCTAGTGTGGTGGTTGTGGGCAGTTGTGCCACATCAATTCACTTAGAGTAGGAGTCCACGACCACCAGGAACATTTTTCCGTGCAACGGGCCGGCTAGGTCGATGTGAATTCTGGACCACGGAGCGCTGGCGCTTTCCCACTTAGTGGGGGTGGCAATTGGAGGGGCTGGACGGGATTCCTGGCAGGGATGGCAGGAGCTTACCCATCTGATGATGTCTTCGTCGAGGCCCGGCCACCATATGTAGCTGCGTGCATAATGCCTTCATTCTGACGATGCCAGGGTGCCCCTCGTGCAACGCCTCCAGAACTCGGGTACGCAGTGAGGTCGGGATGACCACTCGAGTGCCCCACAGCAAACAGCCCTGCAAACTGGATAATTCCTGTAGGCGGGTCTTGAAAGGTGTAAATTTGTTTTCAACATCACCGCCCGGCCACCCCCTCCTCACCCAGTCCAGTACCTGGGCGATCGTTGTGTCAGTCTTGGATTTGGCCGCAATGTCAAGGGCAGTGATGGGGAGGTCCAATTGGGTGACCTCAAAGATAGCATGGACCGGTGCAGGGTCTTCAGCTGGAGCCGGCAGGGGCAGCGGCTGAGGGCGTCTGCGTGGGACAATGTTTTACCTGGACGGTGTATGAGTCTATACGAGTATGCCGCTAGGAAAAGGGTCCATCTGGTCATTCTAGGAGACAGGACTTGAGGGGTCTGTTTGTCCCCAGCTAGTAGACCCAGGAGCGGCTTATGATCCGTGACCAGCTCGAAAAAGTGGCCAAAGAGAAATTTGTGAAATTTCTTCACTGCTGCGACAGCTGCTAGAGCTTCCTTATCGATTTGGCTATAATTGCGCTCTGTCGCAGAGAGCGTCCTGGAAAAAAAAGCGATGGGAGCCTCGGAGCCATTGGGGAGCCTGTGGCTTAACACTGCCCCAATTCCAAAAGGGGATGCGTCTGCTGCTAGCACTAATGGAAGGTTGGGGTCGAACTGAATAAGGACCGCCTCTGATGTGAGTAGTGATTTGACAGCGTGAAAAGCGGAGTCTTCTTTGTGACCCCAGTGCCAAGGCATTTTTTATCCAACAGTCTGTGCAGGGGTTCTGCCACTGATGTTTTATGGGGCAGGAAGGATGCGTAAAAATTCAATAGCCCCAAGAAGGCCTGCAGTTCTGTTTTGGAGGTTGGAGTGGGTGCCTCGTGAATTGCCTTAACCTTGGACTCCAGGGGGTGAATGCCTGAGGCGTCAATTTTATAACCCAGAAAGTCCACCTGTCTAGTGGCAATGGCACATTTTTCTTTTTTTAATTTGAGGCCATGCTGTCTGAACCTCTCTAACACTGCTCGAACTCTCTGGAAGAGTTGGGGTCTGTCCTGGCTGAGACTAAGATGTCGTCAAGTAGGGTACTACACCAGGGAGGCCCTGCAAAATCCGCTCCATGAGGGATTGAAAAATGCCTGGGGCAACACTTACGCCAAATTGGAGATGCTTACACCGGAAAGCACCCCTGTGAGTGACAATGGTCTGGAGTTCCGCTGTTTGGTTGTCAACAGGGAACTGTTGATACGCTTGAGACATGTCCAATTTGGCAAAAATGCTGCCAGGTTCAAAAGTGTGTAATAAATGCTGAATGACGGGCACTGGGTAAGCGCTAACTTGTAAAAACTTATTAATTGTGGTTTTGTAGTCCGAGCAAATTCTCAGGCTACCGTCTTTTTTGAGGGGTGTGACAATGGGCGTCTCCCATTTGGCGAAATCTGTTGGCTCAATGACCCCTTGTTTTAATAATTTATCCAATTCCGCATCTAATTTGGGCCGAATAGCGAATGGGACTCTACGCGGTTTTAGCCTGATTGGGACTGCTTGGGGGTCGACTGAGAATGAGATAGGGGTACCGTTATAACACCCCAGCTCATCGCTGAATACATCTGAGTAGTCAGCGAATAAGGAGTCAGTGTCAGAGGTTGAGACAGCATGGACTCCTGTTAGCCCTAGGCCGAGATGGGGAAACCAATCAAGCCCCAAGAGTGTGGGGAGGTTGCCGTTAACTACCACTAGAGGTAGGTGACCTTTGAAAGTTTTAAAATTGACAAGGAACTTGCCTCTGCCGATTACAGGAATGTCCTTCCCCTGGTAGTCCTTCAGGCTAAACTGGCACTTCTGGAGCCGGCTTCTTGATAGACTGGGCTGTAGCCTCTTGAGGGTGCTCCACGAGATAATTGAGAGCACTGACCCTGTGTCAACCTCCATGCGACAAGGTTTACCTTCTAACAAAACGGAGAGAGAGATTTTACTAATGGTATGGCAAGTGTGCTTGGCATGGGGGTGAGTGCGACAGTTCAATACTTGCCTCTGAGGTCCAGAATGTGAGAAGGGAGGGTGCCTTTGTGCCGAGTTGTGAGAGGCTTGACAGACTCTCGCGATGTGCCCCTTTTTGTGGCAGATGTTGCAGGTGGCTCCTTTGAATTTGCAGGTGGCCCTCGGGTGAGATCCACCACAGGATAGGCACAGGGTGATGTGCTTGGGTGGACTGATGCTTTCTTGCTTGGCTCCTACCTGTGGTTGCCTGGCGTTGGCGAGGCGGTGGATGTCGGTTTCATCACTGGGGCCTTCCTCTATGACCACCTCTTCGGAGTGGACTGGAACTGCCGTTAGCTTGGAAGTAGGACCTTGGATTTCGGTGGCTGAGTGTGCTGCCAGCTCTGCTGCCAGGGCCTCCTCGACGGCTTGTGCGAGGTTGAGGTCCTTCTTAGCGAGTAGGCGCCTTTGGAGGTGGAGATCCTTGACTCCGCAGACTAGCTGATCTAGGAGCATGTCCTCCAGGTAGGTTCCAAACCCACAATGGAGTGCTGCAGTCCTGAGGGCGGCCAAGTACTGGTTGATGGTCTCTTTGTCTGATTGCTTCCTCATACGGAAGGTGAATCGCCTGGCAATCTGTGAGGGTCTGGGAGAATAGTGGTTAGTAAGGATTTCTAACAGTTCTGACCATGGAACGTTTTTTAACTCACGTGGAGCCACGAGTGCTGTGGCAGTGTCAAAGACGATGGCTCCACAGTAGATCAGGAAATATGACTTTTTCCGGTGCTCCCCTGCATCAGCCAGCCCAATTGCGTCGATGTAATGGTTAAAGCGGTTCTTGTATGACTCCCACTTCTCCTCATCCGGCTTGAACGCTGGGAAGACTGGATTGGAATTCATAGTGAGGAATTCGGTTGTATAATCTGTTGGAAAAATCTCTCTGGGGCAGCAGCAGAAGGTTTCTAGTGCCTGTGGCAGGCAAGTGATTTCAGCTCTGGAGAGGCTTTTCACAACCCTCTCTCTCTCTCTGGGCTAAACACGAGGTTAGGCTGCCGGCCGTTGGCAGCGTTTTGAAATTCGCGCCTGCGTGGGCGTCAGTGACTTCGAATTACAGCACCGTGCTGTACTTTTAGGGCAGAAATTCAAATGACAGCCGTTTGAATTTCGCGCCTAAAGAAACGAGCGGCTGCGGCTCGCAGCGCTTCACTTTCCCTGTAGCTTGGCTAACAAGCGGCTACAGACGCTTCTCACTTTCGTTGCTTGCTGACCGCTTTCTCTGGCTGCGGATCAGCGTTTGCTCTTATCGCCTGCCGATCGTTCTCTCTGGCTACGGATCGGCGGCTAGTGATTCAGCGGTTGCATTGTGCTTCTGGTAGCCATCCCATCCTCGTCGCCAGTGTTAAGTTTGGGTAATGAGAGGCTGAACCAGAGCATGAGTGCAACAAATACTTTATTGTGGTAATAAAGGACTGAACGTGCTAGCCAAGCCTGGAACTGGCTCGCAGCGATCAGCGACTGGTTGGACCCCACAGCCTGCTTTTATAGCTGGCTGCTGGGGAGAACCAACCAATGAGCGAGGGGGCAGCCGCCCCCGCAACGCGAACGGACCTGAGTGGGAACTCCTTAGAGTTCCAGGGACATAACATGTAATCATTCTAACTGTTTCTTGCATATCCAAGTAGCCTAATCATTTCTTTCATGCTCTTTGATCTCATTCTCATTCATCTCTTCTTATCAGTCAATAGAGGGATTTTTTTTCCTCCTGGATCCCATACATTCAAAATGTACAATTTCCCAGCATCATTTTTGGTTCTGTAGAATGTGACATGCACATATTGCCAAGCAATCAATTTCTACCTTTTTGCACACATGCAGCAACCTAGCTGGTATGATTTCATTCTCTTTGGCATGAAATTTATTGTATGTATTACAACAATATGTATGCTGCCTGTTCATTGCACTTTAGGGGGTTTACAATATTAAAAACATAAACATGCAATACAATACTAAAAATGTAGTCCTTTCATTCATAATTAAACCAGTGTCTTCACTTCCTTTTAACTCCACAAATATCAGGCTATCATTATTCAGTTGTTTTACTTTCTTCTGCTTTTTCTTCATTTGTTTCTTTCACACGTGATTTTGTCAATCTTTACCATGTATGTGCCTTATATTCCAAACTACAAATTCTATATACCATTGTTTTTACCAGATGGACCCATAGATAGTAGTAACATTTGTCATGGTGAATGGAGGTTTTCACATAACATATAATAAGAGAAAAGGTATCAAATAGTCCACTGGTTTCAGTCATACAGTACCTGTGTATTGCCATATCGAGTATTCCTTGAAAACAGTAAGGCCATCAAATAAACCAATTAGTTCTGCATCTGGGGAGAATGAGATCAGAATGGAGCATGATGCTTGTGTTTGCAATATCTTATCTTTCAGGATTTGAAAAATTGATGATTTTGTAGGAAAAAAAACTTATTAACTTATTAAACTATAAGCTGAGGCTTTAGTTGTATATACATTAATTTCAGGTCCAATTCTTTATTGATAGTGGATTCAAAACCTTTAATTAGGTACCAGGCATATTTCTTTTCTTTTTATTTCATAATTTTATTAAAGAAAAATATAGAAGAAATTAAAAGTAAGAATATAATAAAGAAAAAGAAAACAAATATCTAAATAAATTACTTTTCATCACAATTGCTAAGCACAATTTTAGTAACTTATCCTTTCTCCTGAAATTCAAGAAATAATATCTTCTTACTATATAGTCTTTTCTACAAACAAATTCTTAAAGCTTCATTTTCAGTCCTAATCACAAAAACTGTTTTAGGGTTAACAGAGATAACATTTCTTTTAACCTTGATCAAATAAACTTTATATTTCTTCTTTGTACCAGTCTTTAATTCCTTCAAATAATGCCCTAGATTTTGATTCCTTTTCATTTTTACTTTGTCCCTTCTCACAAAATTCTTCAAAGCTTTAGCAAATCTCTTTTGTTAATCCAGTATAGGAACTTTATCCAAATCACTCTTTTGGGTTCTTATTTGTATACAATTTAATTATTAAAATTATCCAGTTTTATTTGTCTATCCAGTATAACATATTTTCCCATATCATTCTTGTAGTTTTGTAGCCTGTTATTTTTAAATCCTCCTTATTTCTGCCTTGTCTGATATAACTTGTTCATCTTCCATAGCATCTTGCAGACTATCTGCAAAGACAGAAATACTTACACTGACTTCTGGGTCAACTGCTCCCAAATACCCTTCAATGCATCAGTGTTACAGTATTGTGTTTCATTCTCTATTAATTTAAATTTAAATGTTCTTCTTTAACTGTAATCCTTAGCTTTTTCTTCTTCCCTCTACTACCTCACCTTCAAAATCCTGTTCTATCATTTTTTTAAAGAATTCCAAACAAAAATACGTTCCCACAAGAAGGACACTTTTAATTAATTACCAGCTCTTATTTCAAATCTATAAGGACCCTTGGTCTGTTTGTAACTTTTCACAATCAATGTCCTAATCACTTTGCTGCTTTTTTTTTTTTTTAAAGGCCTAAACTTGTACTTAAAACTTATTTTGCTAAGGATTGAAGGAAGTACACCTGCTGCTATAAATCTCTCAACCCAAAGTTCCTAATAGCTGAAAAATAATTAATAAGCAATATTGAAAAGTGATTTTAAAAGTATGTGAACTCATGGTCCGTAAAGGCATCAACCATGGTTTGAGCAAAGATGGCTTTCCCATGTTTCCCAGAGCTTGAAACTTATTGGTGACTGCTGTTTTACCGTCTCCTCAAAGAAACAACAGTTTGCCGCATTATGTGTGGGATCTCAGGTCTTCTCCTTGTTCAAAGAGGAAGAGCCATCCTACTTGCTAGTTCTTCATACCACTGCTGTCATCAAATCCACTTTTAGTGGAGTGTCCTCAACTCTTCATTTCTTCCCCGGAAGTCAAGAAGTATATTTCTATAAGTGCAAACAAATTATTTGAGATGTAATGACATGACACCTAGGTTAAAATTAGAGGAGAAAACTCTTCCTTGCTTCTTTACTTATAGAATTATAGCAGGTTCATAACATGAATTTAGAAAAGAATTGGCAGAAAGATTGTGAAAAGCTACTGGTGCTCAGAGACTGGTTTCAGCAGAATCTTATATGATTTGTCCATTCTGTGAAGCTATTTGGAATGGCTATTTAATTAGAAATAGAATTGAAATGCCAATTCTAATTGCCATTAGGATTGCTTCTGTTCCTGCTCATTACTGTGCTATATAAGAGCATTTTATCTCCATAGACCTATCTTAACCAAGGACCTCCATTGATCCCTGGAGTCCTTGATTCTATTCCTTTTTCCCTTTTTATGCACTTTTCACTCTAAGCCCTGTTTTTCTGACTTGGGAGCAAGAGTCAGGGAAAGCGGCAAAGTTGATCTGTCCCTCTCATAGACTTGAACCAGAAAAAAAAGAAGAAGCAAATGGATAGGAGTGCTGGACAAGGAAGAAAAGTAAATTGAAGAGAACATACCCAACCACTCCCAGATTTGTTAGTATGGGCAGGCCAATAATCTATATCTAAGAAAAGATCCAACATAATATAGCAGGGGTCCCCAACCACTGGGCCGCGGACCGGTACCGGTCCATGGAACATTTCCTACTGGGTCACCGGTTTGCTGGGTGCCGCCATCTTGTTTGATGAGAAAGTGCTTCCGGGTGAGCTTTTCCGGTTGGAAAGCGGCGTTTGGGTCCTGAAGGAATCATTGTGCCTTGGTTTCATCGGGGGGGGGGGCTTAGAATGAAACTAAGGTGCGAGGATTCTTTCAGCACCCAAGGCAAGGCAAGCCGAGCAACCATCCCAAAGCGAAGCCCATCAACAAAGGTACAAAGGAGGAGTTGAAGATGGCGGGGAGAAGCGGGGGACGGCTAGCTGGCCGGTCGCTTGGCTCGCCTTGCCTTGTCATGCATGCTGATGCCAGTACCGGGCTGCCAATCATTTTGTGATGCCGGTACCGGGCCGTGGCACAAAAAAGGTTGGGGGCCACTGTATAGTGTTTCCAATTCTGAAAATGAAGTAGAGAAAATCCAAATATAAAACTTTACTTGAACACAGATCTCTCTGTTGATTTTGGTCTTGCACCCTCCTTCAACATGCTGTTGTGAGGTTAAACTTACAGAAAATGCTCTTGTAGTTACTCTGCAGTCAAAGAGAAAAGGAGAAATATACCTTTATTACAGTTTATAGCTTAACAGAGCTGAGTATGTTTGGATTCAGAAGTGGTGACCATGCGTACTGAAGGGTTTATTCCAAAACAGTATGACAAAATAACATAATAATGCAGCCATCAAAGAATATTCAAGAATACAAAAAAGTATGAGAAATTCTTGTGCTCCTTTTGCCAGTCAGAGGATTCCAAAGAAATGACAATAACAGGCCACTTCATAGTTAGCAAATATGCAGAATCTATCCAGTTAAATCTGTGTTAAAATTTCAAGTTATTAGGGGGAGGGGAGGATAAATATTTTATATAGGCTCTCAACCATAAGTAATTATACAGTCACTTAATTTTGCAAGCAGCAATGTTCCAGGTTGATGCAATGTATTTGTACTCATTTAAATAGTGTTTTTACACAGCTTCTCTTGTGGGAGGTTGAGTTGTTACTTTGATACTGGAGCATTTGATTATTGTGTGTGGTTTTATGATAAATGTGTTTCTAATTTGCCACCTTGCCTCTGCTGATGAAGATATTCAAAAAGAGTAGCGTGTTGTTGTTTTCTTTTTCCCTGGTAAATTTTATTTCTTTGAAAATGTTGCTGAGAGCTTTGTGTGTGTTCTCTAATTGGTCCATTTTTATTATGACCAAAGTCATCTATGTACCACATTCATTCTTGGGTTGTATGTATGTAAGTGCTATTGACTCCAAGTGTTTAATTACAGTCTCTATTAGTTCTGCAAATGGTGGTCTCTCTTTTAGAAATATATATACCACTATCCATAATATTCTAGTGAAATCACCATCACTATAATATATTCAAGCCAGCAATACATGAAGCCCAGTTTTATATATTTGGTTGTTTTTCCCTGCTATTTTTTTTCTTTCAGCTTTTCTGGGAAGGATAAACGGAGAAGTAACTAAGGTGACTTTCATATCTGAGAAGGACTGAACTCTGATTTTTCTAATTCTGTTTCAATCATTGCATCATATTAGATATCCACACTTGCATATTGTCATTCTCTGTGAATTCAATATATCACCTAAAATTCTGGCAGATTTATCCAAATTATTTCAATCAAAGGCAATCTGTTGTGTGTTTCATCTGAGGTGTTTTCCATGTTTTCATGTGGAAGCAGCTGTCATTAGGCATTCCTGCAGCATCTGCAGTCTCGCAATATTTTAAAATGCATATATCATAATACTGCTACATCTGTTCACCATCATTAATCCCATGATGCAGTGTGACTCCAATCAAATAAGCAGACCAAACAAATGGGTTTGCATAGCAATCCTGAAACTGTACACTCTTTGGCACAAAGTATAAATATGTAATGAAGGTGGATGGGCATTAATGCCTTCAACATAATTTGTCTCCAGAGTTGAGGCTATGGTTATCACTTTATTAATAGAGCTAAAATGACACCATCTACGGACAGTAAAGAAGGCTCAGTGAGCTTTCAGCAATTCATGGGTTTGGAGGGAGGGAGGGAAGGATGTAGAGAGAAAGAGAGAGGGTGGGGGAGAGAGAGAAGGAAATTTAGAAACAGTCCACTGGGGACTAAGCTTGTTCAGAGGTTATGGACTATTCATTGAAAGAAAAGAAAATACAGAAGGGGAAAATAAAATGAACATTCCCTTTGCAATTGGGGGAAGCTATTCTCTGGTTCCACACTGAAACAAAATCTGGGGTATAGTCATGTTCTAAAATAAATATCCTTCAGCAAAGGATAGTGTGACTACCAGGAAACTGACATTTATTGAAAATAATTACTCCACGAAAACCTGAGGGGGCGGGGGAGGGGTTGAGGGAAAGAAAGAACAAAAGATGGGGGGAGGAACCCTTTCAGGTAGTATTCAGTGTGAACTCTTTCCTTGAATTCTATAACTTGTTCACAAGGGAGATTTGTGTAAATACAACATTAATACTCTCTCTCCTTAACCATCTCAGTCCACCTTGATTTTAGTTTTCAATAGACATCACAGTAGTTCTGCAACATTAGTAGGAATAAAGGTGGAACTACAAGTGAACTCATATCCATTAAAGTAATAGAAATATTTATTAGTTCTATGTAAATCATAGATACTGTGTTTCTCACAAAATAAGGCCGGGCCTTATTTTTTTTTTTTTTGACCCCTGAAAAAACGGCTAGGCCATCTTTTTGGGGGTGACTTAATTTCCTTCTCCACCTAGAGCGCCCCATACACACGTACCTCTCCACGATGCCGTTTCTATCAGCCGATGAAAGCTCCCCGAAAGCAGAGTCCCCAGCCGCTTTGGGGCGAGGCATGGCTGCCTGTGTCCCCTCGCCATTAGGCAGTGTCTTTTGGGCGATGGAAGCTCCCCAAGGGCAATCACCAGCCACTTCGATCGGCCGGTAGAAGCGGCCTCAGGGCGAGCACACACACATACTCCCCTCGCCCCGAGACTGCTTCTACTGGCTGATTGAAGTGGATGGTGACTGCCCTTGGGGAGCTTCCATCACCCGAAAGACACTGCCTAATGGTGAGGGGACATGGGTAGCCACGCCTCGCCCTGAAGTGGCTGGGGACTCTGCCTTCAAGGGAGCTTTCACCAGCTGATAGAAGTGGCCTTGCAGTGAGGGAAGTGTGTGTGTGCGCTTGCCCTGAGGCCGCTTCTACCGGCCGATCTAAGTGACTGCCCTTGGGGAGCTTCCATCGCCCAAAAGACACTGCCTAATGGTGAGGGGACATGGGCAGCCATGCCTCGCCCCAAAGCGACTGGAGACTCTGCCTTTGGGGAGCTTCTATCAACTCATGTTCTATTGGTAGATCAGGGTATTCTAGCCTAGGCTACCTGCAGGGCACTCCTAAAGGCATTTTCTCCCCCCCCAACCCCTTCCCCCCCATTTCTCTTCACCTCATGTAGTTCTAACGAACGATGTGAGAAATGGCAGGGAAACATATGGAGTAAATAGGCCTAAATTTTGGGGGTGGGGCTTAATTTCACCTCATGCCTAGAAATCATGCTGGGCCTTCCTATTGGTGGAGGCCGTATTGTTGGAGAAACACGGTATTTGGTAAGATCAATGAAGAATAAAAGAGAAAAGAAAAGCCATTCAGACTGGAAAGGATACAAGCATCTCACATGGCTGCTTCAAGCTGAGTTAGTTAGTAAAAGCTTTCAGAATCCAAACTCTTAACATACTTACTTGACTCTGGATCCTCCTCGGCTGACTTGGACATTGGAATCAAAATACCTTTGAAACTGAAAGTTGTGAATTGGTCTAAATATTTAAAGGTGGCACAGTTAAGGTCTAGAAAGACCTTCAGTTTACTGTCAGTTTAGTATACAGAAAAAAATCATCTCTCCTGATAATTCCTCATGCCTTCTGACACAGTTCTTTTACAAGATGTAATTTCCCAATATAAGGCTAAGTCTTAGATCTATCTGCCTTTGGCCATTGTCTTGTTTATCCTCAAAGCATTAGAGTAAACAATTCATACCTTTGAAATCTGTGTAAAGCAATGAATCCTTGGTAGCATTACGTACCAACACAGCTTAAAACAACTTGTCACATAGTAATCCAAAGCTTTTACTCTAAGGTTCCGAGCTCATACAGGTGTTTTAGGTTGATTAACCACTCTGTAGAGTGTGAGTCTCCAAACTCAATCTTGCATACAACATAGTCAGAAAGCAGTAGCTAGAATCTCTTCCCCATAAAGAACCTCAGTCTAGGATTAAATGGCAAGACACAAAGAATATTTTTTCCTGGACTCCATCCCTCTACAAAGCTTGAGACTGATTTTTTTCAAGCAATGTTCTAACTTTGCATCTTTATGATTGGTACAGAAAACACTGCAGTTCTAAATTTCTGGTATTCAAAGCAATGCATTTATCTAAGCATATCCTATTTTGACCTCAGACCATTAGCTTTCTGTTGATATTAGCCAGGTTCCTTATTTCTCGATAGCCTTTACTTTTCAAGATAGACTATTCCAACATATTTTATGTTAGAGCTGCAACCAATGTAAGGAGGACACAGGAACACAAACAAAGCAATGTTTACTTGTAACACAACTACTTTTCTGTTAAACTACTATATCATAACAATAACTCAATCTAAACGCAATAAAATTAATGTATTTTACATCTATTAGCGGTGGTAATCAAATATTACCCTTTAGTTCCAAATATCAGAACAGAGAACATAATTCCAGCATCAGCAGAATTATAGGCTGATACAATAATCACTTGAAAGAACTTGTGCAGCCTTAAACAGTACTAAGTGTATAGAAAAAATATTTTATATAAGGAGGTCCTTATCTGAAAATAAAAGTTAATAATATGGAAGTGATCACCAGGGAACATATGAAAAAAGCACATTGCCATAGCTGACTATGTAACTTCCACTGCAAATGAGAATGAAAGCAAAAACAGCCTTCTGTTAGCAACCTGGCATTTCCTCTGTAGGCATGCCATCATTTCAGAAATTGAGCAGAAAAAAATGGCCACCATAGAAATAAATATTCATTAAAGGAATTCTTCAAAGTTTATCTTTGTATGCTAGTAATAAAGAAAGAAAAGCATTTAAAATTAAAGAAACAGCAATGATCAACTCTGGAGAATAATTTATACTGTACTTTTATAGTATAATGATGTTATTATATCCTGAAAAAGAGGTTCATAGTCTAAATCTAGCAGGAAATAAATAAGCTAATTTGAAGAAAGGCTGAGTAGTAGACAGTTGCCTTATTCTGGCCCATCTAGTGAACAAATATTGATTTAAAGAAAGTGAATCTTTTTGGAGCCATTATGTATCTAAAGATAGGCTTTGATATAAGACACGGGCAACATCGAGAGGAATTTGAGTCATTAGGATCAATCTCTATATTGATGTTGTTATTTCAATTTCTTAATGGAAGAAATGGAATACAATATATAACATGTTAAAGTAAATAAATAAAATTACTTATGATGATAATGATGATGCTGAATAACTCTACTAGGCAAAGCAGAATGATCCATTCCTCCCTCCCCAGCTTTTCCCCAGCTTAAGTTTGTCCTACTATCCCCCATTCTACTCTGTAGCTTTTTATGGGCCTAGAAGAATGATAACTGATACCAGTAAACTACTTTGTTAGAAAGGTGCTCTCACTACCCATGCATTAAGGCAGCTCTTCAAAAATGTATTACTTAACTACATAAGAAAAGACTTGTAAGATGGCAAGTATATAAATTTGATTAATAAATAAATAAGCAAATGAAGGACAACAGACCAGACAAGATTATTTCTTTTTTAGGAGAGCTGTAGACATTTGCACCAGTGGTGGGATTCAAATTTGTTTACTACTGATTCTGTGGGCATGGCTTGGTGGGCATGGCAGGGGAAGGATATTGTAAAATCTCCAGTCAGAGGTGGTATTTGCTGGTTTTCTGAACTACTCAAAGTTTCCTCTACCGGTTCTCCAGAACTGGTCAGAACCTGCTGAATGAATACCACTTCTGATTTGCACTCATTTGTGTACAAAACTTTTTCTCCTCCAGTCAAAAGATATGGCATGGAATATTTTCTGTTCTGTCCTCAGTACACATTAATCTGTGTGTATCTCAATATGCAGCTAAACCCACATATCCTCCAATAAAACTGACCATGTGGGTAGATCTGGATGCTTTATTGAAAGAACAGGATATGGTGAAACTGGGGAAAATAGGAATACATACAATGAAAACCAAACACAATATAGGAAGTATTGGGTTACTGCTGAACATAACAGTTAATAAATACAAATGATCTAAATCTCACCAGAGATGCTCTCTGTGTGGGATGTGGGTTTGTCTTTGGATAACGATGTACCACAGATTGATATGGATTCTTCTTTGTGCTTTTGCTTTCTCCAAATGCTAAAGGAACTTGTGACTGGCTTCCTAGTATGCACTTGTTTTGAGAGTGCGGGCTGATGGGTAATCGGTGGGGTCAGCTTAAAACAATATATTTGGTATTTGTCCTTCTGGCCACTAGATGGGGTTAGAGAGCAGTATATCAAGATTGTATGTTGGGACATATTTGTCCCTTAGGCTACTAGATGGGGCTAGAAAGCAACAACAGTATATTGTATGCTGGGGCATGACATTTTCCATTTTGGCATAGGAACTCACAAGAAAAAGAACAGGGATTTGTTCTTACATAGCTGCCACTAACAATAGGATGCAAACACGAAATGGAGGAGTTGGTACAGTGATACCACAATGCATGATTGCTCTTTTAATGTCATTTTAGTTAAGGGCAGACACATGCATATTAGTCTGACAATGGTTATGGATATTACTGTGAGGGACAATAGTAGAAGGCCCATAGCATATAGCCTTGCAAATCCCTCTTGTTGTTTTTAATTTAAGAAGTGAAAGAAGATAAGCTTTGATAAAAGCAACTTTATCAAAAGATAAGTTTTGATAAAAGAAAAACCAGAAATCAACTGTACAGAAAAATGTGTGCCAAAATGAACATCCAAATTTCAAACCCTTTTAAAATAGAGCATTGAAATTCCATGGAAGACCTTTAAGATTTTATTAAGGTGACTAACCGTCCTCCTTTAGGGAGGACAGTCCTCCTTTTGTAAGTTCTGTCCTCTTTCAAAAAGTGTCCTCCTACTTGTCCTCCTTTTTGATATTTGAAGACTAATCTATAAATCTCCGTATTTGATTGATGCCGATCCGATCCGTTGTGTGACGTATTTGTATTTGACATGACAATTCATCAAGGCTCAGTACAGTGTGGCGAGGTGCAATTATGAGAAGCATGGGCTCCACACAGGAGAATTGTTTTGAGAGAGTATGCCGCGCGCAAGATTGCGCCACATGCAAGTGACTTTGTTTTTTTTTCTTCAATTTATTTGTGTCCTCCTTTTCATTGTAAAAAAGTTGGTCATCTTAATTTTGTTAAATTACATTTTGGCAATAAGCAGTTAATCAGATGTGGCAACTTGGGTATATAGATTTAAACATAATGAAGCACATCGCTTGGATAATTTTAACAATACGTTTTTCTAATGTGCACATATCTAGAGTTATTTGATATGTCCCACTCAAAAAACAAACGTACAAAGTCTTTGTTTCTTAATTAGCTATTTCTCAACGGTCACAATAATTTTGTTTATAAATTTCTAACTAATCACACCATTTGCTATGGCTTGTTTAATTTTATTGTCAGCAAAAAAATTCAACAATACAATTTTCTGGAATAATCATAAAATCATTGAATAATAATACCTGTTGTCTAAAATTAGAATAGTGTTTACCTTTAAGAACACAAGAATCTTGAAAGAGGTATTTTGAGTCTGATCTATACATTCCCAGGTTTTATTCTTACAGAGGTAGGTGAGATTCCTATTAGAACCCCAGAAGCATAGCATGCACACTATAGTAACTTTCTGCTTGCCTCCATAGCAAACAACTACTCCCAGTTAAATATTTATTTTATTTATTTGATTTGTCAATCGCTTACAAGATAATAGGTATAAGTATAAACATAGTTATGAATACATGATATGGATACATATAAGAAAAATAAAAAGAATCAATAGGACAGGGATGGTAGGCACGTTGGTGTGCTTATGCACCAACATGCAGAGAAGATATTAAGTTTTCTTGACTTAACTCTCTTAAGTATTTACCCTGAACAGTGAATTATTCAAAGGTAAGAGCAATCAAATGGTACAACCTGATCTTTCTGCAGTGTCTAGTCATGTGAATGGAGATCCTACCCATATTTGTTGGTTGGTGTGAGTAGACTTCTTCATGTCAATAGGGCCCCAGCTTTAACAACATCATACAAATGTGTGTATAAAATGGTATCATGTTGCATATGTGTGTGGAGTTCTATATTGCAGTTCTTTTCTGGGTTCTCCAAAGAACAAGCATTGAGCTGAGTTTTGTAATATATCAGAATCATATAATTTTATTTCAGTATTTCTTGAATGGTTAAGATCCAGCCATCAGAGTGAACCTTGATGCTAGAATTAAGGAATGGTTTACAGTGTTTTCCAATCTCCCTATTTCTAGGTATCTGGACTCCAACTTCCAGAATTGTTTTATCAATGGCCATGTTGGCCATGAATTTGGGGGATTTGAAGTCTACAAACCTAGAAATTTTCAAATTTGGAAAATAGTCATCTATATTATCCCTGGCTTCTGATGCTGCAGGAAGGGGATCATATTGTGCTTTGAGTTGTGAAATAATATATAGTAAGTGGAATGCTACATCTCATTTGGCTTCTTGGAGGACATGATGAGTCTCTTTGTTTGGAAATACACTTGAGGTAAACCACTCATTCTTAG
The DNA here is from genome assembly GCF_049901715.1 of Pseudonaja textilis. NCBI lineage: Eukaryota > Metazoa > Chordata > Lepidosauria > Squamata > Elapidae > Pseudonaja > Pseudonaja textilis. The sequence continues at coordinate 51,130,415 of NC_141994.1, forward strand.
ATTTGGCATTAGTCTCTCTTTTTATAATATGTAGGTAGTTACCATAATAATGTATTACAACAAGTTTCTGTTAGTTTTATTCAAATGAGCATTACTGTGTCTAAATCAGTCTTTTGATTTCACTACTTCATTTTTAGGGTTTTGAATCTCTGTAGTGTTGACATTAGTAATGTATTTGTGCTTATATTATGTTATAAAGTGATGAAGAGAATAAATGTTCAGCTGATTTCCCTCTTTCATAATTCTCCATCATTCTGCCAATTCATTAGCTACCCATATTTCTAACTAAGAGAGATTTGGTTTTCTTGTATGACAACTATATGACAAAGAGTTAGTCACACATAGTCATAACTACCCTGTTCGTAAGATAACTAAAAATTCACACATCCCACTTTTTCTCCTAGAAATTTAACTCCAAATGCTAAAAAATAATTGTTTTCATCTAATTTATTGAACAGGTTGAAAATAACATTAATTTATTTTGGAATTATTTATTAAAGTTATTTGGCATTGAATCAGTGGCTAATGGGAAAAATAACTACATGGCACAAAAATTAAAACAGCTCCCAGAAGAATATAGAAAATGATACGGAGCAATAATTAACATTATTTTGAACATTCTTTATAGACATAAATACAGATGGCAATATCCCATCAATCCTACAAATGGCAATATCCCGTCAAAGCCTAAAACTTTTCTAGAAAAGGTCCATTTTAACCTGATTCCAGAAGATGATCACAGATAATATAATCTAATATTTTCATGGAGTTGGTTCTATAACTAAGAAACAATACTTCCTAATGTTAGCTCCCCCATAAAAGACTTAATAACTAGCATTTGAAAGGTAACCCAAAATATTTTGGCAGCCAAAGCACGGCCTGCAATATGAATAGCAATAGCAGTTTGATTTATATACCACTCCATGGTGGTTTACAGCACTCTCTGAGTGATTTAAGTCAGCATATTTCCCCCAATAATCTGGTTCATTTTATCAATCTTGGAATGATGTAAGACTGAGTCAACCTTGAACTGATCAAGATCGAACTCCTGGCTGTAGGCAGAGTTAGCCTGCAACCGTGCATTTAACCATTGCACCAACATGGCTCTATGAATATGACCTTAAATACCATTCAACAAATAGGCATTTTGAAACCAGTTGAACTTTCCAGAATATGAAGAATACATTTTCAGAACATTTTAAACTCTTCTTGCCACCCCTAAAATGTAGTCAACAGTTTTTGTAATTCCCTAACAAGCATGCCATAGTTTGGAATTCTGGGAGTTGAAGTCTATGTATGGAGAGAACCAGGTAGAACAAGCCCATATGAATATACTAAACATTCTTAATCATTTAAGTCTTCCTCAAAGAAGAAAATCTTTCACAAGGCATGCATTCTGAATTCAGTGCATATTCAAGCCACATCAAACAGCCTGCACCCATAATAAAACAGATGCCTATTAAATAGGATTAAAATAAACAAAATAGAGACAAAACATGCAATTGAACAGAATGCAATCTTTGCCATACATAGACAATCTCCCAAAATGTTTGAAATTTTGCCATTATCTGCAGTGTGCACAAAAGTAATTTCTATTAATTCAAAATGTTGTTTACTGAAATATGTACTGCACCTTACCAGTCATTGTGTAAGCTAATATTGTATGTACCAAAGCAAATTGAATAAATGTAGTACGGTAATTGACATCAGGCAGACAAAGACAACATGCTTTTATATTCAATAGAGGTAAGGTTTTTTGAAGATTATATTTTCTCTAAGTTTAATCTCAGGCTGTTATTGAAAACTCCTAAGTTACTGTTCATAAGGAGAGTTGAGAAGCATGGAAGATGACCTTACTACTATAATTTCTTTCAAGAAAAAAAAATTACCAATGGTTCCATTAACCTACTCTGGGGAACCTTCCAATGCAATTTCATTTCCCTTTATTACGCCTTCTGCAGGTAATTTTGCAGTTAGAGTTAGGCTAAGCCAGGTGAAATATTTTAGGGAATCAGATTGCTGATAATGCAAATTCTTTTCCTTGGTATGTATTCCAAAATTCCCCAGTGTCCCAATTCTTTATTACAATTAGAGGCCAAACAGTTAATGGCTTTATCAGATGCTATCGCTGAGAAATTTTTGTTTTGCAAGGAAGACTAAAAGGATATTGGTGAAGAAGACCCCAAACAAGAAACAAAACTTTGGAATAGAGTGTGAAAAACAGAAGCATTAAATTTCTTCCAATTTTTACAACACACACACACACACACACACACTTCTTGAAACTGAAGAAGATTTCAGTAATACTTTGAGAAATGAAACTGATGAATTTTTTTAATAAAATGGAAATGAACAAACTTCTAGTCATCATCTAACAAGATCTTTGTAATTTGGCAAATACTAAAGGAATGATGGATAGTCTGAAAGTCAAAAACATTACATTGTGCTGCCAAACATTTTCTAAAATTAATGAAAAGTTTTTTGTACATGTTTGGCCAAGGGAGTAGAAGAATGGACAAAATGGGCAATTCCTTGTGGTGTTGGTCATATCTTTTTGATCACCTTTTCTAGCTTCAATAACAGAGAAGGAGTAATTATTTTTCTATTTAGCCTTTGAGTTTGGGGATTTCAATCCTATGTTAGAGAATAATTCTTCATAGTGAAAACTTCTATTAATTAATGTGATTATCCTGGGAGCCTATATTATTATTTTAAGTAAGCAAAATTAAGCCAGATTTCCCAGTTTGGACAATATAAGAAACTTGGGTTCTATATCTGTTAGAAAAGATATGCCAAAAGCTGGTATATGATTGATAGAGACTATATGACTGGGAATAGGATGTCATAGTAAAAGAAATGCATTATTCTTGCCTTCATAAGGCAATTTACTATTTATTAATAGTCATCTCTCCTGGTCATCTAACATACTTTTATTTAGCTTTAACTTAGCTTGTTCTGTAAAGACTGGGATGGTTTAAATATATTATTTATTAATAAAGAACTAGGAACTAGGACTGTACAAAGTTTCAAAGAAGTGCTTCAATTAGACAAGGCTTTGATAAAAACTTTGAACTGAAGCAACTTACATTGCCTGGACTAATTAACTAAGAGTGTATTGATAGAAAAAACACATCATCCCACAAGATACAGACACAGATAATCAGAGTTGGAAGGGACCTTGTAGGTTATCTAGTCCAACCCCCCTGCCCAAGCAGGAGACCCTACACCATTTCTGACAAATGGCAGTGCAATCTCTTCTTGAAAGTCTCAAGTGATGGCACTCCCACAACTTCCAAGGGCAAGCTGTTCCATTGGTTGATTGCCCTCACTGTCAGAAAGTTTCTCCTTGTTTCCAGGTTAAATCTCTCCTTGTTCACTTTCCATCCTGGTCTGGCCTACAGGAGCTTTAGAAAATAGCTTGACCCCTTCCTCCCTGTGGCAGCCCTCAAATATTGGAAGATCACTAACTCTAGGTGATTACACATAGTAATGTCTTGGCAATAACATGAAAGACTTTCTGCTTTCTTTTCTGATTATTTTCCCCTTATATCAGGCTAGACAATTAGCCATTGGAACATTGCTTTCAGAAATTGTAGGTGTTTCATCACTGGAGTTTTTAAGAAGGGACTGGACAGCCATTTTTCTGAAATAGTCTAGGATCTCCCGCTTGAGCAGAGAGTTGGATTAGAAGAAATCCAAGGTTCCTTCCAGTTCTATCCTGATTGATTGATTGATAGACCAGTTTCTCAATCTGAGAAAATTTGAGATGTATGAACTTCAATTTCCAAAATTCCCAGCCAGAGTGGAAAACTGGGAATTTAAGCCCACAAAATATTGAAGTTTTCTTCCACCTCTATTATTCTATGTTCTGTGTTCTACACCAGGGGTGTCAAACTCGCATCGTCATGGCTTCATCACATGATATATCTTGATTTTCCCCCATTCACTAAACTGGGCATGGGCGTGGCCAGATGAAAGCAATTGGGCCCACGGGCCCATGAGTGTGACACCCCTGTTCTATATCTTAAAGCTGCTGAGGTTGAGAAACATTGGTCTAGGCTATTTCCCTAGAGTTTCCAAATGGCCCATCTGACCCTGCTTATATTTCCAGATCAGTTAAAGTCTGCTAGGCCCTGATACTAGGTAAACATATAATTCTTTCTTAGCGGAACAACTTTCTAGCTTCTCTATTCTGAGTTGTGTTATTAGTCATGAGCACCGTGTGCTGATTAGCACTTCACATATTAAATTTATTGGCATTGAGAAAAGACCTCTTTTTAGTAGCAGCTAATATTTTTTCTCAAACAAGTAAGTCTTACTATGTTGGTCCTTTATCTGCACTTCTTGATTCCAAAGAAGCATTAAGTTGGCTACTCACAGTCTGTTTTAGGGATCAACATAAGAATGGCTGATTATAGCAGTCTCTTTGTGAACAGCTCATCTCTGAATCTCCTTTGCAAAGAGTTATATATTTGAGATTGAGTATGCATGGTGACTTCATTTTATTTAATTTATTCCTACCTTAATAGGAATAAATACCTATATTCCTTAATGCCTATATAAGGTACCTACCTTATATAAACTGATCCTAGGTGGCTCACAATAACTAATTAAAATAGAAATTCAAAGAGAATATTTGTAGTTTAGAATTGAATTGTGGGGCCTTTGGCGCTTTCTGTGTTGGTTGTTTGCTTGTTGATGTTTCATTAACTGACTAGGAAACTTCATGAGAGTTAGAAGGGAGTGGAGTTTAATTCCTGCTTATGTATATGGTAGTGGGCCTGCCAGTGTTGCTCTGCCACTCATCAGCAGAGGAAAGGATGGCAAATTAGAAATGCAAGTCTATATAAAAAAGTAACAATAACCAAGTTTCATTTCTAAAATAACAATCCAATTATTTCTCACAAGAGAATCTGTGTAAGAATACTTTTCAGGCAAATATAGATACATCCCAGAAGCCCAGAAAAAGGAAACAGACCCCTAAATATATCTTCCAACAAATTGGATAGTCACACAACTTTAGCAAAAGGTGCCTGGCCACTCAACCCACTATAGCGCAACCAAAAGAAGCTATGAAAATGATAACACTGCCATACCTGGAAAATCTCAGAAACAATCAACAGACTATTACTATTACATGAATCACTGTAGCACACAAACCAATTAAAACCCTCAAAACATCTTAAGTAAACCCTAAAAAGAAAAAAAGAAAAATCATCTACAACATACAATGTAAGGCAGGGTCCTTGGTCCTCTCTGAGCTTGGCTGGTCATGAATCATGGTGATGTTATCTAGTTGGGTAATGAAATGTCTATAAGAAAGCAACCAAGCTGAGAGAGTTCAACCCATAGTTCAACCCTGAGTTATAAATATTCTATCTATACAATATAAGGACTGTAACAGCCACTATGTATGACAAGAGGCAGAAAACTAGTAGAGTACATCTATGAATGCCAAGTAGCAGTCAGATGACACAATGAAAGCTACTTAATCTCACAACACAGAGACAAAGTCAACCATAGATTCAACTGGAAAGCTGTGAGCATCAGGGGTGGGATTCTACAGGTTCACACCTATTCACTAGAACCGGTTGTTAATATTCTAAGCAATTCAGAGAACTGGTTGTTAGAAGAAATTACTGGCCTAATCCTGTAAGAAAGACAGGAAGTAAGCATTCTGGTGTTGCTTACAGAAACTGCCTCTCCATTAACTCTTATTACATTCTTGGCAGGACTAGACTTCCTGTCTTTGGAACTTCTCTGGAGTTTTTTTCCCCTCCTTTGCTGGTACTTTGCTTGTGTGGAGTGACCATTGAAAAAAGTGACTTATGACTGTTTTTCACACTTACGACTGTTGCAGTATCCCTAAAATCATGAGTGGCCAGGTGAGGAGATGGGTGCCTCAATGTGAATGATGTTGAGTTGGCCACGCCCATCCAGTCACATGACCACCAAGTCATGCCCACCAACTAAGCCACACCCACAGAACCAGTTGGTAAAAAAATTGAATCCCACCCCTGGTGAGCATTCTAGATCAATGTAAAGCCAGAAACATTAGATATTCCTGGAAGCATGGCATTCAAACAACTTAGCCATCAATAGACATATAAAGATAAACCACATTTACATATTGTTCAAAAGACAATAAAAAATTAAAAATGAAACAAAAATATCAGAATACATCCTCTGCAGCAACTAATACCCACTAAGCAGGGATTGACACCAAATAAACAATCAAGCAGACATCATTCATCCTAACTCAAGAACTACCAAGCAGAAAACCACACCACCTACAACACTGGCAGGACAAGCTACAGGGAGCAAATCTTACACTTACTAGCACTGTTAATGTTATACCTAGTTTGATAATAAAATGTCTGCAGACAAACAACCAAGCTCAGAGATCACTAAGGACTCCCCGGAAACACCATTCTACTTTTTTTTTCAAAAAGAATTTGGGATAGGATTATGTCATGTCTTCTCTACAGGGCAAACAACACTCAAAAACAGTGTTACTGTTTTTTCTGATGGTTGCTTTTCTGAATTTTCTAGAAATAATATGCAAATCTGCCTAAACTGTTGCATGCACAAACAGCCCAAGCAATAATGCAAGATGATATAATACAAGCATGCTTAATCAGTGACCAGAACCAATAAGGACAGATTCAGTTTGTATTAGCCTTGGAGATATTGTCTATTACAAAATGTATTCTTGGAGTTGATTTTGAGAGTTGGGAATAGTCAAATTTACATTGCAAGTGGGAAGACATTGTGTAATTGTGGTGACTTTTTAATGTTTCACAGACTTTTTTGTTACTTTAGGTGTAGTTGTGTAATTTCAGGAATAATGGCGGGGTAGAGTTGTACATTTTTTCTCAATTGCCACCACTATAATGATTCCTACTATATTGAGATCCATAGGAGAAATACTTTACTTATCTATTGATAATTTAAAGGTATTGGATGAATGTGAGAGAGGATATACTCTCATATACAATAGGTTATAATATTCATTGTTTTAAATTTCTTTCACTTTTCTGTCTCTGTGTATCTATATGGTTTTATTTGTTTATTTATTTGACTTGAATGTTGCCCATCTTGCCTCATGAGTATGAAATTTAGATTTATAAACGTTATTTTAAAACGTTTATTTTATTGCCAATAAAACAATTTATTCAATGGTTTGATATTCCTGTGGCCCTTTAAGGCACAGGTTAGCCAACAAAAGAAGGCTAAAAGAGAATACCATGTGGAGTATGTTATGATGTTACTGGTTTTTAATCTTGTTTCTAAAACACCTGATATATAAGAATGAAGATAAAGTAGATACAATGAAGTAATCTTAGACTAAAGGCCTTTGAGAGTATTAACTATTAAAGTGTGTGTGTGTGTGTGTACACAGAAAGGGGATGTATAGGAGATATAAACTATTGGAAAGATAATTTTATCAGTCACTGAATGTTGAAAATGATGAAGTGGAACTGGACAACATTTCTCCAGAGCAAAAGAAATCGCAAGGGAGACAGTAAGAAGAGTCATTAGATAAACCTAAAAGAGGCAATGCCCCTGATCCAGATGAAACCTCAGCACAGCCCCAAGAGCCAGTGAGGTCAGAGAGAGTTGACTTTTTATTGACTTTGATGAATGGCAATACTTGAGAAGAAAATACAATTGCTGTAGAGTGCAATAACTGTGCAACCCAAGTGCCCCAAAATAAGGAAGGTAGCAAAAGCAGTAGGGTAAAACTGATGCCTCATGGAGAAAGTGAAGGGGAAAATGATTGGTCAACGAGCAAAGGCAAGATGTGCAAAAAGAAAAAAAAACCTAATTGTGTTTCTGGGCTGAAAAAGCTGATGGTGACTTCATTTGGAAACAACATGTGATTGGGAAAAGAAAACTTTAAAGCTTGAACTGTACACTATTAAATGAAAAATGATAGCTAAACAACAGAAATGGATTCTCTGTTCTCTTTTTGTTGCTAAGAAACTATTCCTTCAACAGTAGAAAGAAAGATATATATATATATATATATATATATATATATATATATATATATATATATATATATATATATATATATATATATATATATATATATATATATATGGCTCTGGGTTTTTCAGTTGACTGAACATATGATGTTCACAGGCATAATGTATGGGCAATTAGAGTGAAAAATGGCTGTCCTTATTGATCCTTAAGTAAAATTGTGTAAGGTGTACATACATACACACATTTAACAACGTTGTGTTACTATAACACCTTTTTTTTTCTTTCACTCTTTTTATTCTATTTTATTAAATAAAAACTTTGAGAGATTTAACAATACATTGAAATACTGTATATATACAGTGACTAAGTAAATATGGTGAAAGCAGAAAGTATGCAAATATTCAAATACAATGAAATAAAGGCCAACAAATATTAAAGTTATATATAGACCATGCATGCTGTCAATGTGAAAATGAAGTGTAGACCTTGTTTCTGGTATCACCTGCATCTTTCCCTATCTTAGAATTACAAGATTTCTCTCCCCCTCTTCCTCCCTACCTCCCTCTCTCTCTCTCTCTCTCTCTCTCTCTCTCTCTCTCACTCACTCACTCACACACACACACACACACACACACACATCAGTTTTTGCTGCAAGTAAAAATGAGTCAATACTCTCAGGGAGAAAATTCCTCTTCAGCCTCATGGCTGTTTCCTACTCTTGCAGAATAGAACTAAGTATGTCATGCAGGCTAACTTTCATTCTCACTCTGACTGGGGAATTCTGGAAGTTTAACATGTCTTAAAGTTTTCAAGAGTGAGAAACACTGCACTAGACTGGTCTGATGCCATCAAATATGTGAAAGATTCTAACTCAGTTGTAACAAAGCAGTCTTGTTGGCCCAGCTTGCTCCTCTACATGAAGTATGGGAAGGCCATATCTTGTTCTTTACCTCTAGCTGAAAAATAACATGATTCAACTAATGCAAACAAGTCACAGTTGAGTGAATAGTTTGACTTGATATAGTACTTTTTTATTGGCATCCTTCAGTCTCAAAAGACTATGGTATCATGCTCTGAAAAGAGGTCCTAAAACAGAATCTAATGTGGTTAAAAAGGCCAATTTGAGAGTGGCAATCCCTTCCACACTGAGGACAGATACAATCTGTCCCCTGTCCAGCCCCCAGATTTACCTGGTTCCAGGACTGCTTCTTTGCCTCATCCTGCTGAACGAGTGTCTCTTCGAATTGGAGAAGGCCATGCTGCATCTTTAGCCTCCAAGCTGAATGATCAGAGATCAAGGTTTCCCAGCTATTGATGTCCATTCCCAAGATATAGTACAAGACGCTATATTTTCTACTAATGCATCTTAATGCATTGTTTTCTTCACCAATGCTCACCAGAGTAGCCATTGCAATGGAAAAGGAAATGAGCATATAGAAAGGGGAGGATTAGAACATTCCCATGTGATTCGAGGGAAAGGTTAATGTGCAAGGTTTTGCTATACATAAGAATGTACTTATCTTGACTAAGAACTCCCAGTATCTTTCCATAGATCATGTTGTTTAGAAGAACTGAAGCTCAAAAACATTGAAACATAGATTGTTTATAGTTGACTTGTAGAAAAAGGATTTAACTTTTTTATCTATTCTTCTAGGCAACTTTTTATTGAGCAAATGGATTTTACTTCTGAGCAGACACCCATAGAATCGTGTAACATAACTGCAATTCTATAACTTGTTCCTTATTAAATAAGGAAGTTTTCTTTCTAAATAAATGAAAGTATGAGCCAGGTCTTTGTTCTTCAACTGATTCCTTGCTATTCTGTGTGCAACAAATGCCTAAATTAATCAGAGGTTAGATCAGATTACAGCAAAAGCTGGAATTTAAATCCTCAACATATCAGATTAAAGGTTTAGTCATTCCATTAATCTGGTGATGTTACGGCTTCCTAGCACATTCTGATTAACCTAGAAGGAAATCAAAGGCTTCACTTAACAAAGGGAAAAGAAAGATCATTCTCATCAAATTAGTTGTGCTAACAGCCCTTATTTCCAAACACAATTATTTGAATATTTGATGTTTTCCCCCCACAGAATGGTTCAAAATATATCTATTGTATATGAAATCCTTATAATTCAGTTATGTCAACCAGTATTATTGGAATTGACTTTATAGTCAATATCATACCCATTACTATTCTTTGGCTTTATTTTGCCCTGCTCTTGTTTTCTACTGCTTCTGGATTCTAACTTAATTAGAACCTTGAATTTTACATATTTGAATCTTAGGGAATGAGTCACTTAAGGCTCCAAAGTAAATGTTTCCTGGGCAATTATGTCTGTAAGTGCTACTTCTGACAGCCCATTTGTCTATCTAGAAGTGTTAGGGAAAATGCAGATTAAAAGAATAAGACCTGAATGCAAACACCTGGAAGACACACCATGATTTCAAATGTGAACAAGAGGGAGATTTTTCTGGATTATTGAATCCTGAGTTCTGAACAATAACTATACCAGAAGAAATTACTTTTTATAGTGAGGTGACTACTGAAATCCTAATATAAAGTACAGTATTATGTTTGTTAACTAACTAATTCTGCAGCATCTCACTGTCCATTGGTCCAGAAATGATTGTGTAAATTTCAAATGTAAGATTTATTTTCTTGAATGCTGCTTTTATTATTTTTAAATAATTCAAGATGGCAGACATTCCTCCCTTCTCCTTTTTTTTTCCTCATAACAACTCAGTGAGGTAGGTTGGGCTGAAAGAGTATGACTGGCCCAAGTCACCCAGATGGCTTTCATGTCTGAGATGGGACTAGTACTCAGAATCTCCTGGTTTCTAGCCTGAGGTCTTAACCACTAGACCAAACTGACTCTCATTTATGTTTTATAGATATTAAATATTGTAGATTCAAATATAGAGAAAACACTCCAGGAATATTAAAGTTGCCTACTGATTTCTGATTTGCAGTTAATTCATACGTGAGCATTATCTCCTAGTGCAGCAGACCAATTAATGCATATCAGCATAGCACACATATATTTGATTTATATAATTAGTATGTTTCAATGAAGATCCTTATTTTCATCAAATGCATGTGTGAGTTAACTCTAGTGTACTATTTTCTAAGCAAAACTGACTGACCCAAACAAAAATGAAATTTATTTTTTAGAGATTCTTTTTCTACATTTAATGTAATTATGCTTGCAAAATATTTAGAGAGCAGCAAAGAGGATATACTACAGAATTACAATTTGTTACCAGACACTGCTGTACTGAATGTAATATTTTGATTTGCAATATTAAATGCAAAATCAAGAACTATGTCCAAAGAGGAATTTCAAAAAGCCAATACATCTCTTGTTCTTCTGAGGTTATTATCTCTGCTCAGATTGGAGACTTCTTCAAATTATCATTGCTTTTCTGGAAGTCCAGATTGTTGATAATTGTTTTAAACCTGTTGCTCTCCTAATATTACTGAATTATGATTATTGTCTTCTCTGACTGTTCACCACATAGATAGCAAGGATGATGTTAACTGGATTCTAATAACAAGTTCATAGATCACTACCTCTCTTTTTATGTACTAAGAGCTGCCGGAGCCAACACTTGTTTGTCTCTGGAGCAGCAAAACCATTTTTATCTAATATAAACTAGTATTACTTGGAGAATAGCATCTTACCAATATTATGGGGAAATCATTATTCAGAAACAATGCTGAAAGAGTAGTTAAAGAAAAAGAAGAGTTCCCATCATGGTATTTTTTTAGTTATTTCATGCATTTAAATTCTCCATATCCTTCCATTTCCCCGAAAGAGGTTAAATCTTGGTGTTTATATATCAGATTTGTCATAAAAAGGTCAAATATAGTTCTTTTGCCAGATTTCTAAGGAGAATATTCAAAGTTAGTTGATGTTGCCCAGGGAAATTTAAATAAGGGAAGGGAAAGAAAGAAAAAAGAAGAGAATATCCTATCAAAATATTAAGAACTCTACTCATTTTGGCCTCTCTTCTTTTAAAATAGTATCCTAGACTTCAAAGTTCTGTTGTGCATCCAGGTTCCAAAATATGTTCCCATAAGTCATCTTTTCTCTGATTTAAGTAGATCTGCTTTCAAATTTTCTAACTTTGAAAATTCTTTTTCCCTGAATCCCATCGGCAAGAAAAACCAAGAGAACACATTTTACACAAAACACCATGAAAGAAGGAGATAGTTTTAAGGCTCTAATCAGCATTTGAAAATGAAGAGTAACTCAAATGTAAACAAGCTGGAGTGTGATAACTCAGAAAGCTTGGCCTGTATCTTAATGAAATCTACAAGATATATTTATATAAATAATAATGAATCTCCCAGCCCTTGATTATTAGCCCTACTGTAATTTGTGCATGCAGATTACTTCTGACATATGCAATTGTTTTATCTCTAAAGTTCCTCCGACTTTAAAAAGCTCACTGACAGCTTCTTTGCACAATAAAGACATGTGGCCAACAGAGTGGTTTCAACTTCATTCAACTCTAGTGGGAGGGTTTTGCTTGCTTTTCTTCTAAAAAGAAATATATATAAATAAAATATTAATGTTTGGGGTGGATGTTGCACAATGGGATGTAGCCTCAGAGAGCTACAATAAGTTGAGAAGACACTGAAGAAGGGACATGTATGTCTGAATGCTATTATTTCTGTTGGCTGCACAACCAGCCAAATGTTTAGATCAAATTTTTGTCCATCTATTGAGTCCTTCCCATGGGCCTGGGATAGGCAGATATTGTAGGTTGATGGTGTTCAGAGTATGTAAGCTGTCTCAAGTAAAGCTTCCTTTTGCAATTGACTGATTTTTGTCAATGCTGATAGTGTTCTAGTGATGCTTCAGGTGTTTTGTGATTGCACCCAAGACATCTATCATAATTTTTACTATCTTTGCTTTCTTTTGTCACATTCATTTTACTTCTATTTTCAGGGCTTTGTATTTTGTGGTTTTCTCTCTTCTGTTTGTGTCTAGTTCAGTGTCTAGAGCTTTTGTCTTTCTTATTGACAATTGTTAAGTCTGAGATGTTATACGGCAGATGCTTCTCTGTTTGAATTCTAAAGTTCCAGAGAAATTTAGCTTCTTCATTTTCAATTACTTTGTCTATTTTGTGGTTTCACCGGTTGTTGCTTGCAGGAAAATGGTATTTCTTGCAGCTTTTCCAATGCATCATTGGTACTATTTGTCATGCTATTATTTGTAGTCAGACTGTGCAATCTTCTTGCAGCAGTTAACTAGGTATCCAGTATTTCTTCAGCTTCTTCGCGGAAGTATCCACTACTTCTTCAGCTTTTTTGTTATCTGTTTCTGTCTTCTCTTTATTATCTGATTATTGTTATTGTTAATCTACTACCATGTGTTTTTACAAAAAGGAAGACATCTTAGCTATACTGCCAATCTATTACTTTGTGCTGCTCTGCTATGCCTTTTTGGGAATCTATATAGCTTTGCATCTAATTGGCACTAGAAGGTTTTTCAACCACTTCTTGGTGATGTTTCAATAGGATTATAGCTTTAAAAAAATCCAATAGCACTTTTTAGATAGGTGAAAATTTTCTTCATTTACATAGGCATCGAATAAAAAAGTTCATATAAATTCATGCAGTCAAAATAAAGAAATGGGGAAGAGACAAGTTTCCTCTGGTCAGCGTTCTGAATTAATAAACTTTCTCATTGGTTGACAAAGTAATCTTAAACTGTTCCTTTCTTTAGTGAGTGTGTATATTTCTTGACTGCTTCATAAGAATAGAAAGGTGCTAGAAAGATCAGAAAGATCAGTGGGAACACGTGGACATTTAAGTATTGATGTTTCTTTTTAAACTCTGGTGTTTGACAACACTCCAGAGAATACAATGGACAGCTAAGTAAACAAATGGATCATTGGACAAACCAGTGTTTTCACCTGAGGCACAAGCAACCAAGTTCAAACTATCTTATATCAGACACACTATGCAAATATTTAGCTCTCTAAAGAAAACTGTAATGCTAGGAAAGCTGGGAAGAAAGATAAAAAAGGATGACCATTAGCAAGGCAGACAGACTCAGCATAGCAAATGCGTGCACCATTAATAGATCTGAAGACCAAAGTTAGGGATCATGGAGAAAATCTATGTGTTGCCAAGAGTCAATAACATAATCAAATGTTTCGGTTCCTGCAAAAGGGGGAAATGGAGGATGAGAAAAGTCTGGAATTGGGTGGGCAGTGGGGCAGTGTGATGGGTGGCAGTGGCAGTGAAATTAAGACAAGGAAAGCTATAGAAAGGTTGGGTGGGTGGGATCAGTGGTGGGATTCAATTTTTTTACTACTGATTCCGTGGACGTGGTTTGGTGGGCATGGCAGGGGAAGGATACTGCAAAATCTGCATTTCCACTCCACCCCACTAACCTACTTTCCAGCTCTGTTTTCCTATGCAGGGAAACAAAAGAAGACCCAGCCAGCCAGCTGGGACTCCGATCCGGGAGGCAGCAAATAGATGGGGGCAGAAGGTGGTATCGCCGAACTACTCAAAATTTCCACTACTGGTTCTCCAGAACCTGTCAGAACTGGCTGAATACCACCTCTGGGGCTGGGCCAGTCAGAGGTGGTATTTGCTGGTTCTCCAAATTACTCAAAATTTCCACTTCTGGTTCTGGTTCTGGTCAGAACCTGCTGAATAAACAACCTACTCTCTAATAAACAATTTGGTTTCAGGAAAAAACTATCTTGTAATCTGCAACTCTTACACTGCAAAAACATATGGACTACACAACTCGATCAAGGCAAAGCAATAGACGCAATCTACATAGACTTCTGTAAAGCCTTTGATTCAGTGGTACACAACAAACTACTCCTAAAACTAAAATCTTACGGTATCTCTGGACACCTGCATAACCGGATAGAAGCATTCCTGTCAAACAGACAACAAATGGTAAAAATTGGGAGCGTCCTATCAAATTCTGTACTTGTCAACAGCGGTGTCCCCCAAGGCAGTGTTCTAGGACCAACTCTTTTCATACTCTACATAAATGACCTCTGTGATCATATCAAGAGCAACTGCATTCTCTTCGCTGATGATGTAAAGCTATTCAACACCACAGACAATACTGCTACTCTTCAAAAAGACCTTGACCAGAATGGTCAAACAAATGGCAATTTCAAATCTCAACAAATAAATGCTCTGTCCTACATATTGGCAAAAAAAAAAAAATCAGAAAATAAAATACAGATTGAATAGTCAAGACCATGTTGATGATCCAAACTCTGTCAAGGATCTTGGAGTACTCATCTCTAATGATCTAGGTGCTAGAGTCCACTGTAACTACATAGCCAAAAAGGCGTTAAGAGTTGTTAACCTAATCTTACATAGCTTTTTCTCTGGTAATATTACACTAATAACTAGAGCATACAAAACATTTGCTAGACCAATACTCAAATGCAGCTCTTCAGTCTGGAACCCACATTATGTATCTGATATTATCACAGTTGAGAAAGTCCAGAAATATTTCACAAGAAGAGTTCTCCACTCCTCTATTCGTTGCAGAATACCTTATACCACCACTCGAAATTCTAGACCTAGAAAACCTAGAACTACGCCGCCTTCAGTCCGATCTAAGTATAGTATATAAAATCATACATTGCAATGTCTTACCTGTCAATGAATACTTCAGCTTCAACCATAACAACACAAGAGCAAACAACAGATACAAACTCAAGGTTAATCACACCAAACTTGATTGCAGGAAATACAACTTCAGCAACCGAGTGGTCAATGTCTGGAATACTCTACCTGACTCTGTGGTTTCTTCCCCAAACCCCAAAAACTTTAACCTTAGACTGTCCACTATTGACCCTTTCCTAAGACGTCTGTAGGGGGTGTGCATATAATGTGCCTACCATCCCTATCCTATTGTTTCTTTTCTTTTTTTATTTTTCTTATATGTATCCATGTATTCATAAGTATGTTTTTACTTATACCTATTACCTTGTAAGCAATTGACAAAAATAAATAAATAAATAAAAATAAAAAAGTACCACCTCTGAGTGGGATGCTGGTGCAGAAGGAGTTGAATTATAAGAGTGACTCTGGAAAGGTGCTGGCAGTATCAGGCTTGTAAGCAGGTGGCATGAAGGTGTGGTGGGGTAGAAAGAGAGAGCCCTTCCCCAGGTCCTGGCATACCAACCTTGCTGGCAATACAGATGAAGAAAAAAGGGCCCTGCTTGAATAGTTCCTAAGGCTGATTCTAAAGTGATGTCTTTAATGGGCTGTCATAGTGCCCTTTTGTTCAAAAAGAAGCAGCTTCTCCCTCCCCCTCTCCCATAGCCTTGGGGCAGAAAATAATAGAAGCAAAATAAATTTCAGGTATAATGGACATTCAGAGTCAATAGACATCCCTCCTTCCTAAATGGCCTATTAATATGAAGCCATTCTGAATAGAAGGGCATATGGGACATTAAGCACTTTCTGGGGAAAATGGATAACATTTGATGATATTTGACTTAATATGATTCTGCGTTTCCAGAAACACTAATGAAGAAATTTGACTAGGTTAGTGGCTGACTGGTTTAAGCAACAGGTACATTGTGTAATGATATTTCAAACACTCTGAAATATTCTGGTTTCCTATACCTTAATTAATTCCCTGGGGAAGACATGATGAAGGAACTCTTCCCATTTGGAAAATAAGGGCAGCATTTCTCCCAATCCAATGCTGAAGCAGCAGCTCTGAAAACTTTTGAATTTAGGAGCCAACATAAAATATGTTTTCTTGTACTTTGTTGTTCTCATTATTTGAATGTATATTTTGGTTTGGGTTTGGAGAAGACAATTTCCACAGAAGCAAGCATTATTTCAGCTTCAGTTTATTCTCATTATTTTATAGTTGCAGCACTGTGTATATATAGGTGTACATGTGTATGTATCCTGCACTTTGTTATGCTGTTATCTGCAAACATTGTTTTTCTTGTGGGCTTTTTGTTCTATTTTGGTGAGGCCTAGGATGCAAAGATGAAGAACCACTGCTGCAGACAAGAATAAAATAAATTATTTACTCTTGTCCTCTGAAGTAGTTGAAAAAACTTGAAATCTGCCCCATAAAACAATTCCCAGTTCCATTCAAACTGACAAATGAAACTTATAATGGACCATCAGTTTCTATAACTGCAGCAGAGAGATCTTAAATGCTCAGATCCTGGGTTTAAGGTGACACCCAATAAAGAATTTAAGAGAGTTCCATAAAGAGATGACAGCTTGTTGTTCTGTTAGAGTGTAAGTAAAAGGTTAAATCACCACTTCCTTCAAAGGAAGGCAGCCAAAATGCTTATAGAACTCCGAGAACAGTAAAATAAAAAAGAAATTCTTGACAGTTGGGCAGTTTGAAAAAAAGGAGGGGGAAGAGATAACTTGTTTTGCAGTTACCATCTCCTCATGGATCACTTGCTATTACAGATTCTGAAGAATGTTCTCAGTGAGACAGACAGATCTGAGTTAGTATAAATGCTACTAGAAGCCGTGTGATCATTTAGTAGAACTTGAGTATCTTTGATTGGTCCATGGCCATCTGTAGTGTGTGTGTGTGTGAATTGTTTCCATGATTATCCCCTGCCTCTTTTTTTCTAGCACACATAATAAAAGTGTCAGGTTTTGATTTTACAGTTGTGGTTCCCATCTTCATACTTTTGATCTTCCTTGTAGACACACTTGTATTAATGTCACTGCAATGTTGGCTAATAGAATGAATGTTTTCTGAAATTGTATTATAATTTATGCTAGCCAGGTGGGAAATATCTGGAAGTGACATGAACCGCAAACCCTTATTCATATCTGCTCAGAAGAAAATCTTATGCTTTTTAGTTGCTCTATGTTGACCAATGTAAATACAGTGCGAGGGTGGGGCCATCCTCCCCGAAAAGCTTGAGCTGCCCATAAACCTGCATGATGTCCAGAGGCCCTCTTTTCAATCATGTAATCATTTAGCAGCAACATTCCAACATTCATTGTCATAACTTCTTGAGGGTTTTTCTTTTAACCACAGTAAGAAGCAAAATTATGTGGCTCATCTCTGACAGGCTAAACCCAAATATGTTATTGCTTTAAAAATGAATTCTTAAAAAAGTGACTTTGCCCCTTCTGGTGATATCAGTATAGTAATTCTACTGCCCTTGGAAGATTTTCTTTATAAATTAGTGCCCATCCATCCTCTAGGGGAATCCAGTAGTGAATATGTATGTGCTTGTAGCATATACACATCTAAAAAGTTTAGTCTAATTAATATCTGCTTGACAGGCATCAGTAGTCCTTCCAGGGGAAAAAGGTTGTGGCCTTTTTTCTAAAAAAAAAAAAAAAAGCACACAGAGAGAATCTCTGTAGTAGTTTTCTATTTACAGCCTATGCAAACATGACCACATTAATAAAGCATGCTAAATCTCAACAGGTGATGAATTATGTTTCTTTTTCTTTAGCACAGCAGCTAATTATCAAAAAAGCAAGACATTCTATTTATTAAGTAGGAAAAAAGAAAAAGAGAAAGAGAGAAAAATAAAGAAAAAGGAAGGAAGGAAGGAAGGAAGGAAGGAAGGAAGGAAGGAAGGAAAGAAAGAAAGAAAGAAAGAAAGAAAGAAAGAAAGAAAGAAAGAAAGAAAGAAAGAAAGAAATCAAGAAAGAAATCAAGAAAGAAATCAAGAAACGAAGGAAGGAAGGAAGGAAGTCTTGAGATTTCTAGGGCAAACTATTGTGAGGTATGGTATGACAAAAACATGCAGGGCAGAAATTTTTCAAACTCTTCCAGAGTCTTTTGTTTTGTTTCATTCAGACTTGGTCGAAATAAATAGATTTTTTTTCTCCCTTCTTTCTAGGTTAGAGTTTGATATTGACTATTTTAGGTTCTTTCTACCCTTGTTGATGAGAATCACTGAAATAGTTTCTTATTAATTAATGTGATAATTGAAACTTTTAAGATGAGACTTCAAAATAAAGACCTGCATAAAACCTTAATTATACAACTGCCTCCTAATCAACATCCTCCCAATGCCCAATTGTTCTTACAAAGTCGTTTGTAATCCAAAGGTCTTGTTTATCACTGGTAATGTGCTAAATGATCTCCCTTAATTGCATTTGAAATCTATTGCTATTCAGTGGAAAACATTTTGAATTAGGAATATTGAGGAAATCTGTGCATTTCTCTTCCAGCAAAATACACTGATCCTCCATTGTGCCACAAATAAGCAGAGAATTGCTTAATCTGCTGGTAACCATCTTGAAATATTTTGGGACTGAAACTCCCTGTATGACTAAAAGTTGTATTCAAAATGCAACTGCAGGTGTAGATTAGAAAATCTACAGGTGGGAAGAAGGGAGGAGCCTGCGCCGTGACGATACGGTTTGCAATCGAGCTCCTCGATTGCAGCCGATATCTCCGTTACCGGTCGGTCCAACGGACCTATGCTGTCCCGTAGGGACAGCCATCGTGAAGAGCGTACCCTGAGGACTCCGGGGATATCGCAAAATCCCTGGAGGGCCCGGGTGAAGCTCTTTTTGCCAGCGGCGGAGAGGCAGCCCCCATGCTGCTGAAGTCGGGGCGGCTCCAGAAAGAACGAGTTTGAGAAAGAGTTTGTTGGTTGGGTGAGAACCTCTTTTTTTTATTTAATTTTTTGAGTTTTGAAAGTCCACTCTGATTATTTGAAGAAACCTGTGTGATTTTTTTTTCTTTTGACAAAACTGACTAAGCGGCGTTTTTTTTAAGGGAAACGTCAAAGAGAGAATTTATTTACTTTTTTTTTCTTTGCTTCCGGACTTTATTGTTATTTACTAGATAACTGGACTGTTCCTTTTTATATTTATATGTTTTATTCTTCTTTTGGATTTTTCATTTTTAGGCTAGAGGCTCCCTTTGATTTTGTTTTTTTCTTTTGCTTTTATATGTTTGTGTATTACATGCCGGCTTTTCTCTTTTTTTTTATGCTCCTCAGAGAGGAGGGGGGAAAGTGAGAACTAAGAAACTTTGTAACACTGCCAACTAGAGGCTTGGAAACATTTTACTTGAACTGGAAAAGACAAGCTCCTCTTCTCAAGGACATCCTCTGATAAGATAGAGGAAAGCACTTTGTTGAATATTATTACAGGTGTCTTTCTGGATATTTATGGCTTAGCTTTGAAGCCTGTGGGAAAGAGAAGGGAGTTATAATTAGAGCCTTGGACAATTAAATAGAGTGCAGTGTATTGTTGCTTATTTCTTTTTTCTGATTCTTTCTTTTTAGTTCCGCCACCCCCTCCACTAGCATCAAGGTCTTTATTTTTGAGTTTGATTTATTTGCAAAGGGAAGCCTCTGAATTTTTCTTTTATTTTTATTTTATTTTGATTTATTTTGCTTTATTTTTTCTTCTTTCTATTTGGATTCTGCTTTTTTTTTTTTTTTTGTACATCAGTGGACTATTTCTTTTTCCTTTTTTAATTGAGGTTTTTTTTTTGGCTGGACTAAGGTGTGGAATTTGAAGAAATTTATTTTTCTGTCTTGTTTTTTCTCTTTTTCTCTTTTCCATTTTCTTTTTTGGCTTTGGTCTTGTTCATTCTTATTATTATTGGGTTTTTATTCTTATTTTTACTCTCTTTTGTGGATTATTTTTTCTAATTGGATTAAGGTCAGGAAGAATTTGAAGAATTTTTTTCTCTTTTTTTCCCCTTTTTTTTTTTGCTCTTTTCCTTTTTCTTTTTCATGTTTTTCTTTTTTTTCTCTCATTATTGGCTTTTTTATGGTTGGCCTTTTTATCTTGGATTATAACTTCATACTCTTTTTGAATTAAAATTTGAAAGAACTTGAAGAGTTGGAACCATCTAAAATGAGTAAGAAACTTATATCTTCGGGTGCCTCTATGCCTGCTTCGGCCTCCCCACCATCTGGACAGCGCTCAATTCAGACATTGTTAAAGCAAGATAAAGAAAAAGAACAAGAAAGAGTATCCTTTCAGATGATTATGCAAGGAATTCAAGATCTTAAGCTAAAAATAGATACCATCGAACAAAGAACAGGTAGGACGGAGGAAAAAGTGGAAAGTATCCAACAGATGATGGTAAAATATGAGGAGAGACTTCAAAAAGTTGAAGAGGGGGGCAAACGAAGAGAGGAGAAGATTCGAAATATTGACAATAGATTAACAGTGATTGAACAAGAAAAAAGTGAGATGTTGAAATGGGAGTTGGATAGATCAGAATTTTATCTCAGATTTCAAAATATAGAAGAAGAAAAAGGACAAGATTTGGCTGCGATAATGGTAGGAATCTTGGCGGATGCGTTGGAGATAACAGAAGAGAAGATGATGGATGGAATAGATGAGATATATCGAGTTTTTACAAGATATGCGATGAGAAATAATCTACCCAGAGAAGTTCATATTAGATTTATTAAAAAATCCATGAAGACACAAGTATTACAAGTGGCAAGAGAGAAGACATTGAAATACAAAGGTAAAGAAATTTTGGTTTTAAAACAAATACCTAGAAGAGTGAGAGAGATGAGAAGAGAATATCGATTCCTGACTAAAAGGTTATTGGAAAAAGAGGTGACTTACAGATGGTTGATCCCAGAAGGATTGATGTTTACGTGGCAGGAACAGAGACATAGAATTGATTCAATTGAGAAAGCAGAACTGTTCTATGCAGAAGTTTTTGGAGGGAGAGAAGGAGGGGCAGGAAAGGAGGTTCCACCAATTGAATCCCAAGAGGAACAAATGGAGATTGGAAAAGAAGAAGGTGCAGTAGGTGGACAAGTGGATATTAAAGATCAACGTGAAGCAAGACCCACGAGAGTGGTTAAATCTAAATATAAAATATAATCATGGAAGAGAAAAAACTGATTACAATGAATATAAATGGACTGAATTCAGCTGTTAAGAGAAGGAAGATTTTCCATAAATTGAGGAAATTAAAGTTTGACATAATTTGCTTACAAGAAGTACATATTAAAAAGCAACATGAACAATTGTTATTACAACCAAAATTAGGGAAATTGTTTACCTCTTTGACTCAATGCAAGAAAAGAGGGGTGGTCTTATATATTAAAGAGGCCATCCCAGCAAAAATGATTTATACAGATGACGATGGGAGAATATTAATGGTAGAAATAATGGACAATAATAGAAAGATACTTTTGACTGCAATTTATGCCCCGAATGATAAACAGGAAGAATTCTATAAAAAACTACATACTAAGATGGCTGAACTAGACTATGCTAATACAATTATGATGGGAGACTTTAATGGAATTGTGGATAATAAACTTGATTATATTGCAACAGCAGTAAAGCATAATAGAAAAACTCTTCCTAAATCCTTTTTTAAAATGATAGATGAATTAACTTTAAAAGATATATGGAGAGAAAGAAATAATAAACTCAAGCAATATACGTTTTATTCAAATAGGCATCTATCATGGTCCAGACTGGATATGATTTGGATTTCAACAGACTTAATATCTAGTATTCAAGAAGTAAATATTGAAACAAGTACTTGGGCTGATCACAACCCATTGACAATTAAATGGAAGGGACAAAGGAAAAGATCGAGATGGACATTAAATAATACTATTTTAAAGGATAAGGAATTTATACAATGGATGGAGAAAGAATTGGTTTTTTTCTTTAAAGAGAATAGAAAAGAAGACACTTCAATACAGAATGTTTGGGACACAATGAAGGCTTATGCTAGAGGCTTGATAATAGACTATACAAGAAAAAAGAATATTAGGAAAAGGCAAACTCTTAAAGCCTTGGATGATGAATATAAAAGACTTGAAAAAGAATTGCAGAAAATACCACACAGAAAAGATGTCAAATTGAAACTGGATATAACTAAACACAAAATGGATTTAATAGAGAAAGAAGAACTGGCACAGAAAATTAGGAATGCTAAACAGAATTATTTTGAGGATGCAAATAAGCCAGGTAGATGGCTAGCATATAAACTGAGAAAGGAGAAAGAGTCGAGGAAAATATTACAGTTAATAGATGACCAAGGTAAAACTTGTCATGGCAGTAAAGAGAAAAAAGAAATTATTTATGATTTTTACAAACATTTGTATAAGAAAGAAGATATTGATGAGGAGAAAGTTAAACAATACCTGCAGAATGCAAATCTACCTAAGATACCTAAAGAGATTGAAGAAATGCTAGAAAGCAATATAACAATGATGGAGTTAAGCCAAGCAATTAAGAAACAAAATAATGGAAAGGCACCAGGTCCAGATGGATTTCCTGTAGAATTTTATAAAACCTTTCAAGAATCATTGTGTATTCCACTGCTAGAAGTTATGAATGAAGTTATGTTAAAAAAGATAATACCTAAAACATGGTCAGAGGCTTATATTACACTTATTCCAAAAGAGGAGGCGGACCTACTTCAAATCAAGAATTATAGACCGATTTCCTTATTAAATGCAGATTATAAAATCTTTGCTTCAATATTAGCAGAAAGACTTAAAAAGTATTTGAATAACTTTATCCACCCAGATCAAAATGGGTTCCTGCCAAAGCGACAAATTAGAGATAATATGAGAGTAATTTTGGACACCTTGGAATATTATGAGGCGCACCCTGAAAAGCAAATGGCTTTGATATTTTTAGATGCTCAAAAGGCATTTGATAACGTAAACTGGAGGTTTATGGTACTTTTAATGGAACAGATGGGCTTTGCTAGAAGATTTATTCAAGCAATAGTAGCAATCTATAATGAACAAACAGCTAAGGTAATGATGGAGGGAGAATTTACAGATTCTATTAATATAAGAAAAGGTACAAGACAAGGCTGTCCTCTTTCGCCTTTGTTATTTGTATTGACTTTGGAAGTGTTGAATAGAAATATCAGAGAAGATAAAACTATAAAGGGAATGAAAATTAAAAAGGAAGAATTTAAACTACAAGCTTTTGCAGATGACCTAGTTTTCATCTTGGAAGATCCTATAGAAACAGCCTCGAAGCTGTTGGAAAAGATAGAGGCCTATGGGGAGGTGGCCGGTCTGAAAATAAATAAAGACAAAACAAAGATCTTGTCAAAGAATATGTTGCTGAAACAAAGAGAAGAACTGGCAGAACTGTTAAAAATTCAAGTTACAAATAAGGTTAAGTACTTGGGGATATATTTGACGTCAAGATGTAGTACATTAAAGGAGAATAATTATATTAAACTTAAACAACAGATAGCCCAAGATTTGAAAAAATGGGAAAACTTACAATTGTCATTAATAGGAAGGATTTCAACAATTAAGATGAACATTTTACCCAGAATTTTGTTTTTGTTTCAAACAATACCAATTAGGCTTGGAAAAGAATACTTTGAGGATTTAAACAAAATTGTTTTGAAGTATATATGGCAAGGCAAGAAAGCAAGAATAAAGTTAAAGCTTTTACAGGATGCTAGATTTAGAGGAGGGTTTGGTCTGCCTAATTGGGAGTTGTACTACCAAGCTGCAAATTTGATGTGGGTTAAAGAATGGATAACATTAAGGAAAACCAGATTGTTGACATTAGAAGGTCATGATTTGCTGTTGGGTTGGCATGCTTTTTATGGTATAAGGAACCAAAACACAGGGGTATTTTAGAAGACATTATATACGGAGTCTCTGTGGTTAAATTGGGAGAAGATAAAAAAACAATGTTATTTGAAAATTCCAGTTTGGTTATCGACGATAGAAGCGTTCTCTTACCCTATAATCTATAAAAAGGAACAAACAGTTAGCTATGGGGAATTATTAGATGAAAAGGGTGAACTTAAATCGATGCAAAAACTAGAGGAACAAGGTATACAGATGAATTGGTTTTCATATCTGCAAATACATTCAAAGTATTATGAGGATTCCAAAGCAGAGGGATTCTATGATAAGCAAACTGATTTAGATAAGATTTTGATGGGTACTGATGAAAAGGTGATTAAAAAGTTGTATGGTTATTTATTGGAAATTAAGCTGGAGGAAGAACAAGTTAAAGAAACTATGATTGCGTGGGGGAGGAATTTTGGATATGGGATTGACCTAGAGAAATGGCAGAAATTATGGTTGCAAAATTATAAAATGACAATGTCTACAGCCTATAAAGAAAACTTGTATAAGATGTTTTACAGGTGGCATTTCCCCCCGACAAGGATAGCAAGAATGTTCAAGAACAAATCCGAAAAATGCTGGAAGTGTCATCAGAAACCTGGTTCATACTATCATATGTGGTGGACTTGTGAGGATGCTAGAAAATATTGGACTAAAATTCACATGTGGCTGGAAAAAATGACAAAGAAACATATAGACTTGAAACCGGAGTTTTTTTTATTGGGAATCCTACCAGATACTTATAGTAAAGAGTTGAAATATTTGATTGTAAATGTATTGACTGCTGCTAGGATTGTATTTGCAAAAAATTGGAAAAATGAGAAAATTCCATTGCAAGAAGAAGTTGTAAAGAAAATATTGGAATGTGCTGAGATGAGTAGATTGACTTTTGAAATTAGAGAGCAAGAAGATAAACAATTTTATATAGTTTGGGATCTTTTTTATCAATGGTTGAATGATGAAATACAAAAATATAAAGATTAGACAATAAGGAATAATATTGACTCTATTTTTCTTTTCTTTTTTTTGGTATTTGATACTATATCTATATAATAGTTTTCTGTTTCTTTTTTTCTTCCTTTCCTATTTAGGATAGAATTGGCATGATTATAAGATTTGTTTTAGAATAAATTATTTAAAATATAGTTATCTCATAAAGGCATGATCGAATAAAAGTTTAGTCAAATTTCTTTTTTTTTTTAATAGTGATATTATGATTTATAAGTTTGTATTGATAATAAGAGTATTATATAAGGTAATTGTAACTGTGACTATGAGATGAATGCACAAAACTGATGGACCAACCGACTTACTGTTTGTATAAAAATATGGGGGAGCTGATGCTTTTATGTTTTGTTGTTTTGTTTGTATGTTAAAAAATAATAAAAACTTTAAAAAAAAAAGAAAATCTACAGGTGTAGATATATACAAGTCAGAGCTATGCAAAGCAGTTGTGTTCATTCTAATGCCTCATCTTGATCCAAATGGTCACAAGTATTGATTTAAGAGCCATGGTGGCACAGTGGTTAGAATGCAGTACTGCAGGCTACTACTGCTGCCTGCCGGCTGCCTGCAATTTGGCAGTTCGAATCTCACCAGGCTCAAGGTTGATTTAGCCTTCTATCCTTCTGAGGTGGGTAAAATGAGGAGCCAGATTATTGGGGGCAATAGGCTGACATTGTAAACTGCTTAAAGAGAATTGTATATTTTGGTTTGGGTTTGGAGAAGACAATTTCCACAGAAGCAAGCATTATTTCAGCTTTTTTGAAGTTATAATTGGGGATCACATCGTTGTATTGATTTTTGTTTGGACGTATGTTGAGACAAAAGTCAATCATGCTGTGGTCACTGTTGGAAAAGGGTTCTTTAATTTGTATTCCATAAATTGAATTCAAACTATTGCAGAAGATGAGATCGAGGCAGTTGTTAAGTCTAGTATTGTTGGTTATTAATTTTTCCAGTCCCAGGTTTGTTGCAGCATTGTAAAAGGTTGCATGTATGGATTCAGTTTTACATTCATTTAGGGTCCAGTTAATGTGAGGTAGATTGAAGTCACCAAGAAAGATAAAAGTGTGTGGACAGGATGTTGCCCATGTTGGTAGTGAATTAAGCTTGTTTACATGTTTGATGTCATAATCAGGGGCTCTGTAACATAGTAAGAATCAAACTGTGATATTTAAGGATAGTTTACAGATGATGGTCTCAGGAAGACAAGCTCTTGGGTAACTTGGATGTTTTTTAGATGTAAGGACTTTTTATAGAAGATAGCAATACCACCTCCTCTACGGATTTCACGATCTGATCGGGAAACATGATAGTCTTTTACCGTGGTAATGCAGTCAGGGAGAGATGCATTGAACCATGATGTCAAATTTAGCCATATTTAGTAAGAGGAGAAATTCAGGTATTTTATTCACAAGGCTTCTTGCATTGAGTAGCTTGCATTTAAGGCCAGTTGTAGTTGGAATTGAGGTAGCATGTGTGCCTAGTTTTGAGTGATGGTGGGTTGGATGAGGTAGGGTTGGATGTGGAGTTGTGGGTTGTGTGACTTACTTTTGATACAATCTATGCAGTAGTCAATGTAGAGATCCTTCTCTCCATAGTCTAGACATCTTTTGAGTTCCTTGTAGAGTTCACGGGAGTGGATAAGTCTGGTCTTGAGTGAAGTTTTTTGTGGTTGGAATTTGTTTTTGCAATGGCATTTATTGTATGAATGAATATGCATTTGCTGGACTCATTTTTGCAAATAACTGTACAAAATTTTGGGGCCACAGAGCCGTCATTGTATTTGTACCCAGGGCCATTTCTGGTTATTTCAATTATATCTTCAGGAGAGATGTTTGTTGTATTTGAGTTGCTTATGATATTATGAACTTTAGTGATGTCATCTGATTCGTTGGTGTCTTCCAGACCAAATAAAAATGACATTTCAATGTTTCTGATCATGTTCTATGGTGTCTCTGATAAGTAAGGAGATATGATTTGTGGAATTATTTGATGGGATAGTAATTATTTGTGGTTGTGGTTTGGTGGTTATTTTTAGTTGTAGTTGTGATTGTAGTTGTGATAGTAGTTGTGATAGTGGTTGTTGGGTTGGGATTTGATTTTGAGCTGATAGGTAGTTGCTTATCAGTGCTGTATTTTTTTCAAGAGAAATTAGGTTTTCTTGTATAATTGTTTTAAAACATATTGCTAAGCGTTTTTCTATTGAGTGCATGAGTGATTCTATGCTATCAAATCTGTCAGGCAGGGTACTTGGTTTGTTTAGCTTAGGAAAACATGATGGACATAGACAAGGGATATATAAGTCCAGATGATATATATAAATGATATATATAAATAATATATATAAATAAATGATATATATATAAAGGATATATAAGTCTAAATGCTGTTGAAGGCAGTGGACCAATTCAGTTTTCTGGGTTGGGATAGGACAGCTTAGTTTGGTAGTCAGCTTGCTTTACTTGAATAGATTCCTGTACATTCAAGAAGAGTAACATACACAGAAAGAGGGGTGGTGGGTGGGAGGGATATATATATCCTCATCTCCCCAAAGAACAAGTTCAATTAGTCTTGTTATATATTTTCTAGTTCTAGGAAAATGCATCAGCTTTTTTGTTGCTATTATTGTTCAACCCAACAACCCATCCTTGTGTTGTAACATGTATATTATCAAACTGGTGGCACAGACTCACAGGCAGGATTCATAAAGTTAAACAAATCAATGGAGAGTGGGGAATAGGCTATGTGAAGCTGTTAACCCAGCCATGACTGGAACAAGCTAGAAATATTTTAACTATAAATTGTAGTGGAAGAACTTTGAATCAAACTGCTTTCCTCTTACAGCCATGTTGTATGAATTCCCAATGACCCAATCAGTCATTAGACAATGTCCAAATCCCATGTAATTGGCCCTCTAAGGAAAAGAGAGAGATTGAATCCATCTGACACACTAAGCCATAAGTTAGCCAATTACATTTTAGATAAGAATGTTGTGCAAGCCCAGCCTGTGTGTTTAGTTTATGATTGAGAAAGTGCTATGATTGCAGAAAATAAGATTGAATTGGGATAGATTAATCACAAATTCATACAGTTATGTGTTTAAATATAGATTTGGCCTTCAAAAATGTAGAGGATCACTAGAGTTATAAACCATTGTATCCACCTGCTATCATTTAGTGGTTGTCAGGAATTTTGTAACCCATATCTGATTGTGTTGTCCTATTACAAAATTTATTCTCACTACAATTTGGTACATGCTTCCATCTTTTCCTAGTTTGCAGTGCCTGCCCTCTTTTCCATTCTTTCATTTGTAGTAATATGGCAGCTGAAAATGTAATATAAATAATAGAACTTGCTAGCAGGATATACTTTCTATAGAACGGGTGTCAAACTTGCATCGTCATGGCATTGTCACGTGACATATTGGGACTTTCCCCCCCTTTGCTAAACCAAGCAGGGTCAGGGCCACATTTTAGAAATCTGTTGAAAGGAAATGAGAAAAGCAGGAAGCTACTGAAGGCAAATTTCTCCTACCTCCATATTTAAAACCTTGTTTAAAAACAAACAGTTCAAAGTGTGCCCTCAAATGAAAATATAGGGATTTTGTTCAAGGTTGGGAGAAAATAAAAGCATTTTCCTCTTTCCTGCTTCCTCTCTCCCTGTTCAGGCATGTTACTACTCCATCAAATGCTCTCTTTGAGACATCCAGAGACTTAGAAAGTTGAATTGTGCTGTTGGTGTCAAATATTATCCACCATTGCCATAGAGAGAGAAGGTTTGATCAAGTGACTTCTTTAAGGCTCAAAAACCCAAGGCACTGCAATCCTCAGATAAAAATAGGCAAGCATCCCTTATTCCTAGTATGAAATTTGCATTCTTTCTGCCATGGCACATGTCAGTTCAAGGAAATAATTGAATAAAGGATGCACTCCATCACCTTTTGCAGCCTTTCCTAAAAAGTTGCAGAAAAGGAGGTTATTTTTCAATGCTTTGTGAACTGCACTCAATGTAATATAAAATACACAGGTATAACCAAACAAATCCTTCATAGAGGATTGCTCTGGGTCCAAACAAAATAGTATTTATATGTGGTCAGTGACAGAGAAAATGTTATAACTATGTATTATTGAAATAACTGGAATTAAGTAGTGAAGCACTTTCAAGCATTCTTTTGAAAAGTTTGAAGTTATATGGAAAATGCAAGACTGGATTTAAGCATTAGTTACTATCCACTGAAGCATATATCTATCCTAATTTTTTCAAGGCAAAACATGGTAAAATTATCCTTATTATAATGAGTACAATTGCTTGTATTCAATAATGTGATTAATAACTTTGCTTAGTTACAATCCATTTTCTTTAAATATAGCATCTGTGTAATCATTTCAAGGAGACTAAACTGCCTAGAAGTAGAATATTTGTTGGAATGAGGATGAGTCATTCTTGATTAAAAAAAAAACATTTAAAAAGTTTCAAATGACAGAAGTTTAGCTTCCTTTATTAGTTTCTTTAATGTTTCCAATCTACACTGTTTTGTTTGAATTTTGCTAGCACTAAAATAGCCAGCAAATCTTTTTAGCTAAAATTAATTATATTATTTTCCATCATTTGAATGTACTGATAATATTTCCTAAAGAGACTTAGTGATAAGGGCAAACAGAAAAGAAGCCAAATCAGGTTTTTACATATTAATAGGGATGGCCAATTTTGTAACTGGTTGATTCACGAGCACAGCTTTTAACTTGGTAATTTTCAGGTGCATAAGAAGAACAGAACCTGGTCCAGTGAACTTTAATTAATATTTTTGTAATTCATACTAAAGGTGATTAAAAATTAATTTACAGTTTCTAAACCTACCCTATCTGCATGACCAAATACTTTAAATTTTAATATTGGGTTTTGTACTCTCTATTCCATCACAGAAATGGAAATAACTTGTTTGCTAAGCTCACCAAGATGTGTTAGTGCATCATATGATGCTCAATAGGTCTACAAAAGATGGTCCTAACATGTAGTATTTCCATGATATATTTCAGAGATCTCAAGCCCAACATTTCTTGATTGTATTGAAAGCTCCATGAACAACAACAACAACAAAAACCTCATGAAATTTTATAAGGATGGAAGCCTTTTCCAAAAAATAGATTTCTACCTAGTCTAGCATTCTGTTCAGAGAGAGGTGTATATAGAATAGATGGGCAATGAGAAGAAAATAATGAAAACATATGATGCTGCAAAATCTGCTCATATTGTATATGCATCCTGATACAACAAAGATACACAAAAATAACAGAGCTTGTATTCTAACAGTGAAATTGTGCTTTCATTATTTTGTCAAAATCTTGAAATCCTATAGACCAGTTTTTCTCAACCTCAACCACTTGAAGATGTGAGAAATTCAACACCCAGAATTCCCTAGCCAGGATTTCTGGGAGCTTGAAGTCCACACATCTTCAAGCGGTCAAGGTTAAGAAACCCTGTTATAGAGATTTCTGATGGTCCAAAATGATTCTAATTTGGAAAAGTCAGCAAAGGACATGGATAGAGTCAGAGGTGATATTCAGCAAGTTCTGACCAGTTCTGGAGAACCAGTAGCGGAAATTTTGAGTAGTTTGGAGAACTGTCAAATACCACCTCTGACTAGAGATTTTATAGTATCTTTCCCCTGCCACGCCCACCAAGCCACACCCACAGAACCAGTAATAAAAATAAATAAATCCCACCACTGGATAGAGTCCTTCAATGTTTGTTCCATGGTGTCTAATACTGATTTTGAATGTACTAAGCAATTATAACTTTTTCATAGGGAAACTTCATCAATTACTATTCAGTAATGATAATTCCGTGTGAGTGATGGTTGACTGTAGACATCTCTGAACAATGGAGATAAGATCCTTTGTGAAGAATAAAGGACCAGCCAATACGCTGGTCCTTTGGAATTCCCTGAGGGAAGGGAAGAGAACAAGAGATTGCCTACTAATACTCTGTATAGTAGCTCTTTGCAAGGGAACTGTAAAAGAGCTGTTTCCCATGGTTTCTGTGCCAGGAGCTGAAGGAAACAATACCTTTGCTCTCAGCAACAGTGGAGAATTTCATAAGAACACCAAGATAGCTGAACTCACTTTCTCATCTCATTCACAAATGTTCAGTTTAACTACTTTATGGATATTAGATACCTTCAAAACAACAAGCTAAAATTGACAAGTTAGTTTTAGAGAAGATACTTCTTTGGATTTAAACATATACAACTGACTAAAAGCACAACAAAGGATTTTCATTTTAAAAATTTTAAGGGGCCATGAGATCAAAGAAGCTTGGAATATTAGTTATCATTTGCTTTATAATTTGAAAAACAAGAGAAATATCATTAAATAATATACTGTATACTATATACTATAATGCAGAGCAAAAAGAAGGAATATAATATTGGACTATTTAACCAGGGATCTACTACTACTTGTTTGAAATTGGACAATGGATTTTTTGCTGAACCAAGTCTGAAAAGATTCATGTTTGTATAAAGATAAAAAAATTAGATTCTGGAGAGAAGATTTTTATATATGTAATTTAAAAAGTCAGTGAAAAGCTATTATATTATCTGACATTTGTGGTTATAAAGGTTGGGAGGCACTTCTTTATCTTTCTTTTCTACTTCTTTCTTTTCTTTTCCTGTGTCTTCTGACATTTTTTAATTGTTCTTTTTTCTTTGTTTAGTTTGTATTAGTTTTTACCTATGTTTACTAAAAAAATCCATAAAATTATTTTTTTTAAAAATACTCAATAACTGAACCTAAAGAAAGATGCTAAAGGTTTAAACAGCAGCTCTCTTCATTTATTAATTTCATGGAAGGAAAACCTTTTTTTACCCCATTTGGTCAACAGCTGAAACGTTCACATGTGCTTATGTTTGTAGAGTAGAGTAAATCATTTCCACAGAGTTTTGTTATAGAACATTTTTTATTCTAGAATGTTAATTGCAAGATGTGAGAATCAAAACATGTATTGATAAGATTTATCACTTGAAGGGTCTAAATTTGTTAATGAGGCTATCCAGACCATTGATTTACAATGACATTCAAAAATCTCTATGGGGGATATAGTATTAATGTGGGCAAGGTAGCTAGATAATGCTACAAATCATTTTGTACAAATAGCCTGTTGAGACTGCAAGCTTTGTAGGGCAAATATCTAATACAACCCAATGAAAAGTTGCACTTGAAGAAACATGCAGGTGCATCATTTTATTTTTTTAATGGTTTCTGAAGTCCAAGAGGTGGCCACTTATGCAGGCCAGAAGGTTTTCTTCCTCATAAAAACTCATCTACATTAGATTTCAGAAGGGCCCTAAAAAGCCCTGTATAAATAGCCTACAAAATGCTGCTTTAATTGCCAAAGCTAATAATGATTCAAGGAAGTAAAGGAGCATTAGAGTTTGTCTTTTCATATCTACTCACATTTAATGTGACATGACACCGTATCATCTTCCAGCAAAAGATCATTGGGACAGCTGGAAAGAGGGAGAGAGGCTGAAGAGCAGAGCTATTATGTCTCTTTGAAGCCACAGCTTTCTATTGCCGTGTTTCTCAACCTCAGCAACTTTAAGGTGTGTAAACTTCAACTTCCAAAATTCTGCTTGCTGGTTGGGGAATTCCGGGACTTGTTGTCCACATGCCTTAAAGATGCTGAGGTGGAGAAACACTACTAAAAACCACCAGTTTAAGCAAGAGAAATAAAAATTGGGAAACATCTATATGTTTATATCATTTGAGTTTGGGAATTCAAATATACTTTTAATTTATACAAAACATTCAATCTGCTTTCATTCTTTTTTTTTAAAGAATGTACCTGGGTGGCATCTGGTTTTTGACAGTGCATAAAAGAAAGTAGCTGAAAAGGATTAAGGAATCTTTCAAAATCCTTCAAGGCTGCCAAGCTTTGTGAGTTATTAGAACTTGCCAGTTGTTACTATTCCTTGGGAGAGCTTCAAATTATACTTGTTATCTAGCCTCTGAAAACAAAATTGAGCTGAAGTTTTGTCAAGAGACATATTCTTGTGGAAACTGCTGAGAGTTTTCTATTTCTTTTACCATACTGGGGGAAAAGATATTTTCTAGAATTTTCTTTGAAATAAATGTCACTACTTTTTTGTGATGTATATCACTTCCTTCCCATAGATATTTGGAGGCATCTTTTCCCCTCAAGTATTACAAATAAGTGATAAAATAGGTGTATTCCAGTCTTCTCTCCAAAACAACAACAGGTTTGTCTCTTCAACCACTCTTGAGACTATGGGAAAAATG
The DNA here is from genome assembly GCF_049901715.1 of Pseudonaja textilis. NCBI lineage: Eukaryota > Metazoa > Chordata > Lepidosauria > Squamata > Elapidae > Pseudonaja > Pseudonaja textilis. The sequence continues at coordinate 51,164,299 of NC_141994.1, forward strand.
AAACTGCAAGTATTAGACTCAAAAAGTTTTCATTACCAACTTCCAGTGGCATTTCCGTCGATGACAGATCAGAGACCGCAATCATGCGCTGCTTTGATCCGTGTTTCCCTTGTTGGAAGGGTCCCCCTGGGACCAGAGTCATCTGACCCACCTTGGAGGGTGGGAGAAGAGGGGGAGACTGCCAGTTGGGTCGAGGGGAGCCGCATCTCTCCTCCCTAGCTAGATATTACTCCCGTGGAAGACAGGGAGAAACGGCAGTCTAAAGTGGCTTCCCTGAAGATGGAAAGCTGCCGGTACCATAAGTTTTGCGCTAGTGAGACACGTCTAACCAGATAAAAGAACTGAATTTTTTTCTTAACAACCCCGAGAAGTAGAAAGAAAGTGCCCTTGCACAAGAGTATCACAGTGGCGAACAGAAAATAAGAGGAAAATACAAGGAAAACAAAATTGGAGTATAAAAAGTTACAATGAAATTAGAGAGTAAATTTTGAATAATATAAATTGGCATTAATTAGGCATTGGATAAAATGATGGACTTGCCTGGAATTGGTTATTATTAAGAAAATTAATTGTGGAAATGGTTGGAAATTAATGTTTAACATAAGTAAAAGAGAAAAGAAAAGAACTTTGAAAAGTGGAAAGTGATACAGAGTGCCATCTAATGGTCAAAGACTTTTCAAGAAGTTACAACACAGCAAATGACCCAGGATATCACAGCACAAGACCAAGGATACCACAGCAATAAGCCTCACAAGGTCATCACACAATCCATTACCCAAGCCATTACTACATAGGAGGCTCATGGAAAAGAGATCAAAACACAAACGACCCAGGAGATTACAACGCAGGACCCAGGATACCACAACAAAAGAACTCGCAAGCCCATCACACAACCCATTACCCAATGTTGGCAGCCAATCAAGATACAAAAAGAGCCAAAAAACAGACAGAAGATATTAGAAACACCAATCAAGCAGAACACAGCAAACTCCAAGACCAATAAACACAGACCAAGACTCCCAACCAATCAGGATGAAGAAAAAACCATTCTGGCACAGTAATAGGCTGCCCCAAATTTAAATCTGAAACCACTGTAAAAGTCTGACTCACAGATGAACACAATACAGAAGCCTGATGATGGCAGATGAGATTCTGCCGAAACATTGCTACAATGTTTTAAAAGCACAACTACAATGACATGGGAAAATACCCGAACAAAGCCAAATGCCATACATGTAAGTACCCGCGAAAACTTAAGAATATATATATATATATGTGTGTGTGTGTGTGTGTGTGTGTGTGTGTGTGTGAATATAAACTGTATATAAAATGTGTTGTTATGAACCCTTTTCTTTCTTCAAGGATTAAAATAAGGGAATGAAAATTAATTAAAAATATGATTATTAATTATTATAAGTAAAGTGAAGATAAGATGAGAGATATTAAGAAGTTATTTTAGTGATTTACTGGAGGGGATATATAAAGTTGACTATATATACAGTTGATTATTTAATGGATATTAGAATTGTACAAGAATATTTTATTATGATTAAAGTAGGGGAATGGAAAATACCATGTGGATCCTAAATATATTGGTTTTATTAATTTTTTTCTCTTTTTAGATTCTTTATTATATATCAGCTCAGAGAAAATTAAGGATAATAATGATGTGCAATGTAAAATAAAATTGGTGGTAAGATGAAAATGGAAATAATAGGGGATAAAAAATTGAAAACTTATGTATGGATGAAATGATAATGATATTGAATTAATAAATTGAAATATGAATAGCAAATTTATTTAAAGATGAGTGAAATGGATAATAATATGAGTTGATATTATATAAGATTAATGGAAATGAAAATATGACTATGCGTTATAATATGGAAACATGTTGCTCACGTGAAAAGATGTATAAAATTTAAAAAGTAAAAAACTTTTTTACACACACACAAAAAAAGTTTTCATTCCCTAATATAAACCACAATGGCTTCATTCCCACAACACTTACTTAGAACCAAAGCACTCAAAGGCAGGTCTATAGTGATGCAAGAGGCTAGGGTTGTTTTAATGTTGTTGTAGCTGTTTAAAAAAAGTGACTTGGATTAGTTAAGCTTTTGATGCTTAAAATACATATTTTAGTGACATTGGATTATTTGATGCAAACCAGCAATTTATCCCCTTTAGCTTTTAATCCAGTTTGGATTCTTGTTCTGTATTTAAATTGAATTCTGGATTTATAAATCTACATTTTTTTCTATATATACACTTAGATGTTTCCAGTATACAAACAGTGGTTCAAAGGAACGGGTAGAGATAAGGACACTCACATGTACATCAGCAACTGTCTTTAGTAAATCACCAGGCAACCATATTATCATACAAGCAGTCCCAGTTAAGCCTACCTTCTGTAACATCAATCAAATTAGGTCAGTTCTATTAGAGCACCCCATATAAAGAGGGAAAATACTTTATTTGCACAGATGTAATGCATTGGCTTCTATTAATGTATAGGCTGTTACCATACAAAAGCCAATACATCCGGGATATCAAATTCAAGGCCCGAAGGCCAGATTCAGCTGCGAGGTGCTTAGATCTGGCCTGTGAGGGCACCTTGGAAATAGCAAAAGACTGCCCCGTGGTGCCCCTGCCAGTGAAAACAGAACTTGAGAGGGCTGTGCATGCCCCACCCAGCTCTATTCCTGCTGTCAGAGGGTTGCAGGAGGCCATCACAGCTGAAAACAGAGCTTAGGAGCCATTTTTTTTTTTTTGGCAGAGCTCTCAGGCCACCACAGGTGCCCCCAACACAAGTGACATCATGATGGCCATGCCCTCCCTGCCCACGCGCACACAGCCCTCCGAGGTCAAACACAGCCCTGATGTGGCCCTCAGTGAAATCAAGTTTGACACCATGCAAACATTTCTGTCTTCCTAAGAGTCTTGGCATTATCTAAGTGAGATTGACATGAGATGGAACTTATTGAGAATTCTCAGGTAGAACATCTTGAACTGTTTTTGAATATTTGGATAGGGCTTATTTCGGAAAAGCTTCTGGAAGGGACAAATATTATTATTTTTTTGTCTGAGCAGGAAAATACATTAACATTTCATTGCTTACCACATTTCTGTACCTTGAAAATTAAATATCCAAGACTTCAGGGGCATTTATATTCCTAGAGCCAAAGAAAGTGAAAATATTTTATAAATTTGAAGAATCTCTGCAGCTGGATTTTTGGTACCTTAAAGGTGATTTTTTTTCCAACAGATCTATTCCCCCACCCTTAGCACTGCAAGAAACACCTTGCCTTCTGAGAGCAGATAGGTTTCCTAACTGCCAGAGGTTGTCTCTTAAAAATATTGTCCATTCTACTTCTATTCCATATTTATTTCTGAATTGTATGGCAGATACAATTCTCATAACCAGGGCAAATCAGTAAAGGAAATGAGCTTTTCTTTAAGATGCCCTCAACAAACCTTTATTGTTTCAATATATAACATATGTAGAGATTTATGTAGAACGTTTGTTACATTTTGTGAGCAGTGCCTAAGCATTGTTTCTACATTCATCCCAATTTCAAGAAATGCCCTGTAAACACATTGAGCATCTTGTGGATCTCAAATACTAGTGCATTATAATTAAATAAACTTCATGAGATATATGCAGCATTATTTCTACAGTTGGTAATGGAATTAAGAAATAGTGAAATGCTATATAGTATGTAAAAATTCAGTTGAAACCAAAGTGCATGAAAAAAAAAGGAAATGTGAAAAAGAATACTCACCAACAGCAACTACTGAAAGCAAAGTTATACTAATAGTAATATAATTAACATACAGTATATACTATTGTATACATGCACACATATATAGTATTGTATTGTTAATTATATTACTATTAGTGTAACTTTTTTTTTTTTGGTTGAATGCTTGTAAGTCAGGACATGCCTTTTCTATTCAAGCCTTATCAGACACAATCAAACCTCTTAATTTGAATACTCTAAATAACAAGATGTGTATAAGTTGGATGTCCAACTTTCTAATATTGAAATAAGATAAACAGATCTATTTCAGAGTGTTATCTTTCATAAATTTGGATTCCATTTCTCACTGACTCAAACCATCATGACTGGCAAGAATGGGAACTTTTAGTCCAAAACATCTGAGCTGTCTAATCACCTCAATGTAAAGTTAACCTAAAAAAATACCTTTGTGTATGACCATTATCCCAAATTCTGAATCAAATAATAGCATATTTTTTATTGCAACAACAGAAAATGAATACAGTTCTAATTGTGGTTGCCCTCAAAAGAGCATTCTGTGAATCTGCAGAAAGAAGAAGTTCAGTCTTACATTCATAGGAATAACTGACTGAAATTCATGGGTTATGAGAGCTCCTGGATCCTCATTTGCAGATCACAAAACATCCTAATATTATATTGATGAATTTTGAGGGGGGAAATGGTCAATTATTGGTATTATTGTTTGATATGGGGAGTTGAGGGCAATGTTAAGGTTGGGATGGCCTTTGTGGACTATCACTATGAGCCTTACCTACCCTTCAAGGAAAGTAGAAAATTTGCTATAAATTGTCAGTCATGACCTCCAGTGATTCACCATGATACCACAGCTCACAAAACATAAAAATGTATATTCATCTTAGTATGAAACTATCAATCTAATCTTTTTTGTATTAACTCCAATTTCAGTGTGAATTGGAACTAGACAATTAATTTGTTCGGTGACAAATTTTAGGGCTGTTTATGCAGTAATTGTTCATTCTGAATGTCATTACCATGAATGGGTTGTGCCCTATTAATATAGTTATGCAGGGCACTTTGCTTTATGATAAGTGCATCTTTGAAGTAAACTTGCAAAATAGTGCCTTCCTTCTAAACAGTGCTTCACTTTGTTGGATAAAACCATATTTTGAATTTGTATTGTCATGGACATAAGTCCTTAGCATCAAAGCAAAGTGCCTTATCAACACAGCTCATACCTGACTTTACCTTTTTCAAGGTAAATAATTCAGAGGTGGCAAATCACCAAAACTTCTACAAATAAGAGAGCCAACCTGTATAAATCCCACTGCTTAGTTTGGGGGGGGGGAAGATAAAATAACATTATTACTTTGAACCAATTTTGATGAAGCAGGGTTTTTTATATATATATATATATATATATATATATATATATATATATATATATATATATATATATATATATATCTTAATATCAAAATTGATTTACTTCAGAGTGCTTCTTGGCAGTTTATTTAACTTAAGCATTTATTATTTGGATTGTTTGGTCTTGATGGTCTGGCTGCTTCTAAAGTACACATCTATTAGAGATTCTGGATGAATCAATTGATGCCCCAAAGCCAATAAACCATTTTCATAAGATATTGAAAGAACTGGATGAACCAGATAGAAGATATTTACCTGACCTTTGGAATAAAAAGCTTGAATGTTCTGTCTTTGTCATCCAATGGAACGTGGACTTTGATCTTAAGGTTAAAACAGCAGAATTTTTTGTTTTGTGAATAGTGGGCATCTCAAAATATATTTAATAAGGGTTAGCTGCCTTTGTCCTGCTGTTGGAAATACAGCTCAGCAATTGTAATAGTAATTTCTACTTTCTGGGCACATTTGATAATTTTAGGTTAAAATCCACATGAGTGTTGCTTTGACTTAAGATATTTACATTTATCTAAACTATATTTGCATTATTTGGAATATATTGAGGCATCAAAAATTGTGTCCTTTCATCATGAGGAAAGAGGAAAATAATATACAAAATTGGAAGGCTATGCCTACAGCTTTTCTGTGGCAATGGATTGTCGACATGTATGTGGTCAACGTTTAAGTATTTTTTCTGGCAAAGGGATAAAGAAGACTTTCAAACAATTTGGTCAAACTTTTTGAACATTCTTTTTTTAATAAAAGCATTATTTTTTCCCATTTTTCTTTTAATGTCAATGGAATATCGCATTATTAGTAAACTCATATGTATGCAAATCATTTTCTTATTCTGGTATTTAGTTTGATATATTAAAAGAATCAACTTTTAATGAAGGTTTAAAAGCTGTATAAGAGAGGTCAAGTCCCTCCATGCAAAGTGGCTTCCTGTAACAGAGGAATGTATGGTAGTCAAGGAAACAAAGACCCATCAAATACAAGGTCCTTGGAGAAATAAAGCTTATTGTGTGTATCCTGAAATCATCTTTGTTCTCACCTATATCAAAGTACAAAAAGAAGACTGAGTGAAAGAGTAAGGAAAGAATCTAATGCCTATTATTGAAAGAGAGTGCTTCAACTAAATTAAAATGATTATTAAATGTCATTGTATATATAAAAAAACCCACAGCAGTAAAATGGATGAAAATGCTGCTTTTCCTTCTGATCTGCCTTGTCAACACAAGTTAATTATGGCTTTCAGTGTGGCAGCTTATCTATTCATGGATCCCTACATAGAGGTATGGAGTGGAATGGTTGGTTGTTGATATATAAATGTGTTGATTGGTGATATAACCTTTGAATATCTTTCTCAATAATTCAAAAGCCACTCTGAAGGCCTATATGTGCCATAAGAAGCCTGCATTTAAGCTACCTTAGATGATTGTTTGCATTTTGGAGACAATTTTTATTTCTCATCAAATTCCATCCAGGTTGCTTTTGCTATGAGAGATTATGATTTTTATTTTAAAAACACGTTGGAAAATGTGTGTCCTCACTCCACAAGTGATTTGCATTATGCTGACACAAACAATATTTTATTAAGGTCAGCACTGCTTTGAGGAGCTGTGAGATCTATTCCCCTGAAGGACATCTATTTCTCTCTTGACTGTTGATTCTTTATTGTTGATAAAGACATATGAAGGAGAGCCAAAAGGTGATTGAGAGTTGTCACTCTCATTGCAGACAGTCTGGCATTTAAACAAGCCTGGTATACATGGAAAGAAGGTGATGAGAAAGAATGGAATGATGGTATTTTGATATCAATTGGGTTTTTTGATGTAAAAAAACACCTTTTGAACCTGGTGGCCTTAGGATACATAATTCTTTTTCATAATTCTTTTTCATTATTCTTCTTATTCAAATATGCTGGAGAGCACCAGAATAGGACTGCTGCTTCACAGAGTCGCTTTGAACACCTTAAACATGATCTTGTGTGAATATTATGTTTTCATGAAAAATGCATGTGTGGATGCTTAAGGGAAGGCTTGGACAGAAAATGGAATCACAGTGGAATCAAACTTGCTAATCTTTATATGTATTTGTTATACTGTCCTGGGAGGAGAGAGATTCTTGTGTTTATTGAAACAAAGAGAGAAACAAACTTTCCAAAAGTATTGTAAAAATGGCCTTAACCAGAAGTGCCACTTCATCTGCTTTTTTGCAAAAAAGAAAAATATTTATGAGGATTTTTTTTTTTAAAAAAAGGCTGTTCTCCTTGATTTGCATCTCTATGAGATATGGAATTATATTTAAAAAGACTATATTTTTTTTTTCTCATTTGCACAGCACTTAGCATTATATCTTCTAAATCTCTGCTCCTTTGGGTTCCAAAGTATCTATGGTTTCCAGTGAAAGGAACTCATTAAAATAAATAATAATCACAACAGCAATGTTTACAACAGGAGAATGTCCCCCTGTATATGCGGAACAGAAGAAAATCATGGCAGCACTCCTGAATTAAACCCAATCTGCTGGGATACACAGAGAGAGAAAGTGAGGAAAAAAAGGAAGCCTAATTTCCATGTTATCAAGTTTTCTTTCATTCTTTGCCTGGCTGACTTCCAGCAAATAACAATTGAAGTTGCAACACTTTGTGATGGAGACACAAATCTCCTATTCTGTAAGGCTTACTAAGTTAGCATAAAAATCCTCTTTTGCAGGACTCCTCCAACTTTGTATTTCCTTGCCCTTTGTTGCTTTGTAGGCAGGAATAATGCTGTAACAATTGGCAATGAGTAAGTGGGAGTTGTTAGCTACAATCTATAATTATGTCTATAATGCCCAAATACCCCAGCTCACAGCATATCTTTTAGAACAGGGGCTTACAGAAGCCCACTGCTGTGACTTAGTAAAATAGCACTTTGCCAGAAGAAGTCAAGTAGATGCAGATCAAATATCAATACTGTTGAAAATGGTGGATATTGGGAACATAGTAATTATATAAGGATGTAAGATACCTACATTCAGTTCACCACATTCATACTGCTAAAGCCTCTGAGGTTGTTCAGATGCTAGGTTACACAGTCATATACATATACCCTTCAAAGATCTTTCCTCCTGCATTCTGTTAAGGGAAATATTCCATGGCCAACATACCATAGGCACTTGGTCAATGAGTGTACTTTTGCTATACATCTCACTGATTTCTAAAATCCAGCAAAAAATCATGGTTGCAGCAACAGAGATCTAGAAAGCTTCAGGGTACATTTTCATGCAAAAAGACATATTTTCTGATGGAGGAGTCAAAAATAAAAGTAAGAACCTTATGTTTTTATGCAGTTTGACACTTCTGTATACAACATTGCTATATGTTTCAGAGAGAAGGGTCAAGCCAGACTGGGGAAGTTGGTTTATATTTTCTTGTCTATTCCAATACTTCCAGTCAATTTTCACATCCTCAGGTTGAAATGAAATGGAAACGTCTGCCTGTATCATTTGAAACTTTTCGCTAGATTTAACAATTGCTATTGAGATTGTGATGGTAAATTAAAGTAATACTGTGCTAAAATCTGAAAATTTGCAAATTTATGTTAGCAATGTTTTTGAACTTATTAAACAGTTGGTTTTGTTTTCTAATAATTAAGGCAGCCTTCCTCGGGAAGAAATTCCTTCCCAAAGAATTCATTTCATGGTTCTCTTAGGCATACCTCTGGCACTAATATTAGAGTTTCCAACCCAATTTTTTGAGCATTTCATCAGGAAATGGAGTTTTAGTCAAAGAGATCTAGAGGACACCAGATTGGAAGAAGATGCTTTAGGGTATATTATGCAGTATATAAAAGAAGAACTGTGATTACATCTCTCTTTGGTTGAATAGAATTTTAGCTCTCAAGGTCCAGTAGAGTTCCATACATTCTTAATCCTTTGGTTGATGGCTATTTTCTGTTGTTAACTTACTGTTCTTGCAGATTCAAACTGAGCCATGTAAATCTGCTGAAGCTTCAGTTTATGAGAAGACTGGGAAGGAACAAGCATGAAAATTAAAACTCAATTGACACATTCCTGCTGGGGCCATTTGCCACCCACCCCTTAGGACAACTGAACTTCTGAACTGGTTCTTTTTGATCCCATAATAGCTATCTGTTAATAGCTTCAATTGTTATATGGGAACAACTGGGTTTTCCCAGGGTTATCAGATCAGGTTATACCAGCATAAACATGTGGCTCATGATCTTGGGAGTCCAATAATATCAGAAAGCTCAGCAGAATTGTTCTTCCAGTGGGAACATAGCATAATAAAAATGCTTAAATTGAACCATCTGGACTGTGTTGGCAAAATTCCTCCCTACTGAGCACTCTTTCTGCAACAGAAAGTAGAGACATGATATTACACTAAAACTGATGCAACTCTTCCTCTGCTTCCTAGAAAGGGGAAAAAGTAGGGACATAATAAAAGAAAAGGATGAACAATCTGCACCCCCAATGCATCTGCATCCATCCTTTTCCAATATAGCCCTTTTGCCAAAAGTTGAAAGTATAATTATTACCATTTTGAGGTAGGATATAACATGAAAATTGTAAACTATAATTATATTATATATTTCTATTTACCCATGTGCTAGTATTTTGTGTACAGAATTCTATTAATCCTAACTTAAAAACTCTGTGATGTATCACTGTTGTATATCACAAGTATATTATTTATCTGAATTCATTACACTGACCATCATCACACAGGTTAAGACACACCCTATCCACCCTGGTGTACCCTTCCATGAATGGCCAAGCAGAGAGGATGGTTCAATCGATGAAGGAGACACTAACAAAATTGGGCCCAGGGGACACCCAGTCAAAAATAGACAAACTACTAAGCATAAAACTTATAACACCAAGCGTGACAACAAACCAAAATCCTGCTGAACTATTGATGGGGAGAAAATTAAGGTCTCAATTGGACAGAGTACACCCACAATACAACATGGACGACACATTGGACTCGTCCAGTAGGTGCCGGACATTCCACGTGAGCGACCCAGTATATGCCAAAAATCTGGTAGGCAAGCCAATATGGATACTGGCCAAAATAACACAAATAACAGTCCCCCCAATCCTACAGGGTTAAGACCAGTGATGGAAGGAATTGGAAGAGACACATAGATCAACTCCAGGGGAGACAGACAAAGGGGATACCAGAAATGACAGACACCCCCAAGGGGGAAAGGGAAAACCCACACACAAAACCACAAATAATAGACTCGGACACAAAAACTTAAATAATAGACCAGGCCCTAACAACTACAGTCCAGCAATCCAGCAATGGGTCAGTGAAGCCAGGGAAGAACAGGCGGGGGAGAGAAGTGAGAATGCAGCCTAAATGGCTGCACACATCGGAAGCTTCCAGGAGGTTCCAAGAGGAGAACTCAGAGCGATAATAAACCCCTCTGAACAGTCCGCGAACCCAGGGAGGACTGAGCTGCGCAGGTCAGGTCATACCCAGAAGAACCCCACCTATTGTGATGACCCAGGGTGGGATACAAAAGCAACAAAGCCACAAAAACAGGTGAAGTCCCTTTAATTCCTTTAACTTGGCTTTAAAGATCCAATTATTATTTACTGGAGAAAAAACTCCCCCAAAAACAGTTGTGAAAAGGAATAACTTCCATTCAAACTCAGAATACATATAAATTATAAATAGAAAAAAACAACACAAACCACACTGAAACAATTAAGGAGACCAGGTAGGATAAGGGCTTGAAGACATCCACAGATATCGAAATACACACACTGGGAAGAATGCCAGAACTCAGATAAGAACTGAAAGACTAGAAATATTTTCATGCTTTGCTTCCAGCACTGGCCCATGCGCAGTTTATCCTTTTAAACAGTCCTCACAGCTGCAGCTCATGAAGGGGATCAAGTCCCTTTCCTCCCCCGTAGACCACAGTATTCACGTTTTTCCCTTATCCGCTCCTCCCTGCATGCCCTAGGACTGTGATGGTGAACCTATGGCATACATGCCACAAGTAGCACGCAGAGCCATTTGTGCTGGCACACGAGCCGCAGGCAAACTTACTTCACTGCGTATGTGTGCGCCTCACAGCTGATTTTTTTTCTGGTTGGTTTGAGGTCTTCTTTGGCCTCCTAGAGGCTTGGAAAAAGCCTCTGCAAGGCTTTTCAGGACAAATTATAGGCCCATTTCATCATTTCCTGTAATAATGGAAGTGATGAAATGGGCCTATAATTCAGCTTTGCAGAGGCTTTTTCCAAGCCTCTGGGAGGCCAAAAAAGGCTTCAAACAAGCTGAAAAATCAGCTGTGAGGCACAGTGCAGGTAAAAGGGTGGCAGGAGGAGGGGGGATTGTGCATGCATGCACAGGGGGTGGTGGGAAGGGGGACGCTCATTGCATTCTGGGTGCACATGCACTGGTGCATGTGCAATTTTTGGCACAGGAGCCCAAAAAGGTTAGCCACCACTGTCCTAGGATGAAGAGGGGATGGGCCTGGGTCTTCCTCTGGATGCCCAGCTGGCCTGTACCCTTCCCCAGTTTCCTCCACAATCTCCAGAGCCACACTCCCACTCCCTGTTGGCTGTTCCTCCTCTCCCTCGGAGTCAGATTCTAACAGGGGCATGACACCTATTTGCGGGACTTTGTACACTAGGGAGTCCCAGATTGGTGGATCTAAACTAGTGGGGAGGAGTGTTAGGTGTTTGTATATTTACCTGTGATTGGTTGAGCCACAGAAGCAGAAAAACAAACAGGCATCACTGGCTGAAGCCTCAGATAGCTCCCCTGTAAAAGGAGCAGCCACGGTTTGGTTTCTGAGTCCTGCACAGAAGCAAATAAAGAGTTTAACTGATCTGAGCATCCTGCATCTTCACTCCACCTGCAGTCTAACAGTTACATGATGGTATGATCACAAAACAATAAGCATACATTTGAAAACTAGCAATCATATTCTCAAGATCTCGGGCAAGTGATTTGGCTAGTTTCCATACTTTATGGTGGACTTGAACCTCCCCAGTCGTGGTCCTGGTGCAATATTTTAAACACTACATTGTGCAGGTTGTTTAAATTTCTTTGTGTCAAAACAATGTGCTCAACCAAAGAATTATTGCTCTCCTTGTACATCTAATAGGGACTGGGTTAGCAAATGAAATAATTCTTTAATATATTGATGGCCAGGCAAACAGATGTATTTCCTAGTTCTTCTTATGCATCACCAAAGATGGCCCCAAAAGTCAATACAGCGATTACACATACAAAACTGGTCGAACTACTATTGAACTGCCATGGCTGTCATCTTGACTTTTTTAACCACACCTTGCAGCCATCCCTGTGCATCACTTAACTATTCTAGTATATGAATTCAGGAATTTTCTTTTAAAACAATTTTGCTAAGTCTGGAATGAATTCTACTTACCGTAAAAAAAAAAACTTCTGAAAATTTCAGGAAATGCATTAAATAAATCAGAATCTCTGAATAGTGTAGATTCACTGGTATAGATAATATGTGTTATCTAATGATTTTTATATATATTGGGGAATGCGTTTATTACATCAGAGGCATCTACAAGGTATAATAGTTCTCAAAATAATGAAAGCAATGATACCCCATCATATTATGAGCTCTACCTCTTTGATACATGTGTTTGATACACAATACACATAATTTATTTCTTCTTCCCTCCACCCCCCCCCCCCAAAAAAAATCTGGATACTGTAAATTCCATTCAATAAATATCTGAAAGTACACTCTTAAAACAGCTGGGCATGATGCCTTTTTCCTAGAATTTCCCTTTTCATAAGTATTAACCCTTAGTTCATAATCACATAATAAAAAAGAAAAAGAAAAAAACCAGACTGGAAAGCAAGATTATTTTTTTAACATTTGCTTTAATTACAAAGTTACTCTTTTTAAAATGTTGATTCCACAAAGCCCAAACTAACATATTGTATAAATTAATTTTTTCTATAGAATGAATTCCTCCACTCACTGCAGATTAAAACCCTACATATTGTTTACAGTGTAGACTCTAATTGAAGTCAGTGGCCAACAAGGATGGGATTTGGAATTGCAATTTCCAGCATTCCAAACCATTATGGTCATTGTATAGGCAGGTGGCGAATCCTACAAGTTGAAATCCCAGGATATTTGTAGGGTTTTGAGTTGGGGAAGACTGTCCTATGTTTTCACTTCAGCATATGGACAGAAATCTGGGGCTACTATAACCATGATTAAGTGACAGACGTGTAAGAACTGAATTTTTATCCAGTTATTTGCAACTTATACCACCTCTGCAGTATTAACTTGTGAACCCAGAAGCATGGATGTACCAACTTTCGCAGTTTTTACAATGTTGGGATGTGATACACAACTCAAATATGTAATCCCCAAATGCTCATAATATGAACATGGAAGTATACACTATATACATTATAGCAAAATGCATAGAAAATGCATTAGAATAGCAAATATTTGGTGTGAAAAGTCAGCCCATTGGGAAAAGTGAATTGCATACTAGGAAAAATATGTGTGAAAATACATTACAGACTGGAAGAGGTTTTCTTTTTCAGAAAAAAGATTTGTTTCAAAAAGTTATTTGGGGGAAAATTGTTCATGAGGCTAAATTCAGTTCAGAATTAAGCTAGAAAAGTTTGTATCCTGCTAGATTTGAGATAAGAGAGAGAATGAACAGCATTTAACCTACGAGATCCATATTAAAAGCAAGAATGTAATCTAATGGGAGGTTTAAAGAGTATAACAGTTGTGTTCTTCTGCCTCTCATAATAATTGTAGTGCATCAGTTTTAAGAAGGGAATTGGCAAGGTTAATGATGGCACACATTTGCTGAAAGGTATTTGGCATGGTGAATGGGTCAAAATATCACAACAATGCTTTGTTTCAATAAAGGTTTAGATCAATCTCCCCTTTGAAGTTGCTTTTGAAGCCACAAAGCCTGCCTCCTACGCTAACTACCAGTTCTGGTGAAGCAGACCAGGAAATGAAGGCCTTCATTTCAAGGGTTAGAGTTCCAAAACAGTTGAGAGAGGCCTTTGCATAGGGATAGAAGCTTTTAGCTACTTTTTTTTTCAAAAAATAAAAAATAAACTCTTGAAGAAGGCTTTGAGGCAACACAAAGCACCTTACAGAAGACAACAACAACTGTCTCTCCTGGTGCATGACCTCACAGTCATTATAAACTGAAGAATACAGGGAAAGATGAATGTTTCAGAGATGCAAGAATAACCTGGAATTTCATTCAGGTTTTAACTGCACTCCAAAACACTGCCTTACTTAGCTTTAATGAAAAACCTCTTTGATATGTTTTTGGATTTGATTTGCCCTCCCCCCCCATTGCTAAGATAACATGACATCTGACATTCAGAAAAGTGCTTCTAATATGGGAAGGGATAGTTAACCCTCTCACCTTCTTGGTGGCTTGAAAAATTGTGAGAATATGAGTTTTAAAAATAGTATGATAAAATATATTTGCAAGGGTTTAGGCTGGAATAACCAAAGCCACTCACTTTGGGACAGTCCATGCTAATTACCCACAGAATTGTTTTCGGTGACTTGAAAAAAAATTCTGTGTTATTTGCAATATATATTTGCCTATCTCTCCATCTGACTGTTTGTCTATTGGTGTCTCTCATCCTTGAAAACTTTAAGATATATGGACTTCAATTCCCAGAATCCTAAAATTGCTATAGATGATGAGCACTGATATAGACAATGTAAATTCTTGCCTTTTGTTCATGCTTCTAAACCTCCTTTTGATGCCTTCAATCCCATTTTGTCAGTTAACTGTTCTTGATGTATGTTGAAGTTTAATAAATAAACATCAAGCTTTGTTTTTGCTATCTGAACTGAAAGTCATGCGTGGCTGCTCAAGTTGGATATAAGGATTGACAGATAGTGTGCCGGATGCAAACCAAATTGGAAATTATCCACAGTAATTTCATTCCAACACAATGAAAAGCAGGGAGGGGTAAAGTATATCAATTGAGCTGAACAAGATTATGGATAAATTGCTGAAGTAGGAAAAAAATATTTCCTTCTTTGGGCAGATTGCTTGCTGAGGATCATTAACCATTTAGAACATACTTTCTCTTCCCCACCTCTTTGTAAATACTTTCCAACCCTGATCTACAAAAGTGAAGCTGCATCATGATGAAGCAATATCCCACTGATTTTTAAACATTAAACCTTAAAATCTGAGTGCAAAAATAAAAGAAATCTTTTTGAAGGACAATGCTTTCAGTTTTGAGAGAATATCAGGAGAACATGACAAAAGGATGAAGAATGGAGGATCAAAAAATTCCTCCTTTTCTTGTACATTGCCTTTAAATACTCTATAATCAAATTTGATGGTACAAATTCTATGGTGTTACACACCTGACTGGCAGAAACAACCTGTTTCCAGTTGTTTCTACCAGATCTGGCAAAGTGGGCATGATCTGGATAAGGTGGTAGATAGTGTCCACTCTGTCATTACACCTGCCCTACGGGGTATCCTTTCCCCAGAGATATGGGTAACACATATTGCCTTTGCAGAAGGCAGTAGATATCAGTCTTTATCCTCAGGCACTGACTGGGCACAGGTTTTTATTTTGAGAGCTCTTATGTGTATATGTAGCATTTGTTCAATGAGATTGTTGTGTTTTATTATTGTATTGTTCCATATGGCATGTTCACCCCAGAGTTTCATCAGATAGATGGGCAGCCTTACAAATATGATTAATAAATGATTAAATAAATTCAAAATATTCCCTATCTCATTTCTTTTTGTGTTTTTGTGTTTCTGAATCACATTGATTTAGGGTCCTAAACTTTGATTTAAATAGGACAGAACTAGACAAACCTGGGAGGCCAACGGACACACTGGAATCTAGAAAGCCTATTGTGGGTATTTTTACAAAATGGCTGTCAGAAATATGCTTGTTCACAAATAGAGTTGCTATGAGGTGTATGGTCAATCTCCCATCATTCATCAAAAGGCAATGAGATAGCTCTTTGCAAGAAAACAAACTCTGGGATGGGGGACAAGAAATTTTTGTACCATTGAAGTATATGCACTTTTGACCTACATGTAAATGAAATGACTTCAAAGTCAATTTATGTCTTGATTCTATCTTCTGCATTTGAGATGTGGCCTGGGCATGGCTTTCAAGGATGATCCTAAGCCCAGAGAATCTTTTTATAGTCCATCTTTACTCTTTATAACCATTCCTGGACTTTTTGTTGACATGTAATGATTATGCTATCTGAGACCACATCCACCAATTCACCTGGCCGAAAACATAATGATGGATATTTTGACTTGCCTTGCAGAAGAGATTTCTTGTCTTGTAGTTCTTCTGCCACATGCCATGTCTCCAAGCAACAGTTTTCCTCCTTTGCAGTTTTGCTGAATTTGTGACAGTCTGTATAGTGAAACTGACAAGGTGCCTGATTGTCTGAAGTGTTAAGCCATAAAAGTCTCATAAACCAGCCATTGGGTTGTTGCGCATAACACAAAGTACATTGCTTTATAAAAAGAAACACAACTGTGAGAGGAAGTAACAGGAGCCAGAAGAGGGGGCATGCCAGGGCAAACTAAAGTGGCAGAGGGCCCAGATCAGTCTGCTTTCAATGGATATCTTACCTGATAATTTTGAAACTGACATTTCAAGAAATCTAAACACAGGTTAAGAAAGTCAGGATCACAATTCTTTCTAAATAATTTTACAAGGAGGAGAAATCTAAAGAGTTCACAGCACAAAAAATAGTCTGTATATACATAAAATGAAATCCTACAGCAACTGCATAAGAAGTTGGAAGATTTTTTTTCTACCTATAGATGTTTTACAATCTACAATCCTAGAAGTCATTTCTCCTTACCACCATGAACTGCAAGCAACATGCTGCTTCTGAAAATTGTCATTGTTGGGAAGCAACTGTGGGCTTTAGAGACCCACCTCTTTCCTAAGAATATTAAATAGGGGCACCCAATCTTTTCTCAGTAAGTATTTCTATTTTTATTTTCAACAATATAGTGGAATGTTGGAAAGGAATTGTGTAAAGAATCTCTCTGTGTCCATTTATCTACCTGCTCATCAGTAGGCTAACTCTTTCAAAGCAAATCAGAACTGAATTAAATTTGATTTGGGAAAAGATTATGGCAAAAGAAAAAATAGTTTGAAAATAGCCCAGATGTTTCCAAATAAATAAATAACACATCCCCAAAGCCTCAGTGGAGGTAAGGCAGTTAAACATCAAATCAGAGGCTTGTTGATGCCTCCTTTCTAAGCTTTCTTCACTTTTCCTCCACAATCATAGGGCCTAGACTTAGAACACCCATTGTATATGCTTTCCAGTGGTGGGCTGTTGCCGGTACAGACCAGCTTGGTAGTTAAGACCACTGTGCTATCCTGCCCTATATATCTGGCTCACTTGCCGCACCCATGCAGCCTAGCTGCTTTCATGCCTCACCCACTCTATTCACCGCAGCTGCCATGCACAGGAAATCCCCGTGTTTTTACAGCCACGCACAAGGGGGAATGTGCGCACACTTACATTTTCTGCAAACCGGTTGTTACAGTATGTGCAGCTACCTCTGATACTTTACCTAACTCTTATTTTATATTTTATCAGCCAAGAGAAGTGTGTGTGTGCATGTGCACATTATTTGGTGACTTCCTGAGAAACTGACAGATTCATATTAATAGGCTCTATGGACCTGAAAGGGCTGTGTGGTGCATGACATCCATTAGCTATAGACCAATGTTTCTCAACCTTGGGGATTGTAAGATGTGTGGACTTCAATTCCCAAAGCAAATTCTTTGCTTTGCTGGCTGGGAATTCTGGGAGTTGAAGTCCACATATCTTAAAATTCCCAACATTGAGAAACATTGTTATAGACTGTCCCAGGATACTAGAAGGAAAAATTGTGTGGTCTGCAGTCAGAGATGCTAGTGAAGAAATTCCATCTGCTTTGCTGTATAAGTATTCAGAAAAGAGACTTTCAGAGGAACAAATCTATTGGGCCAATCAATATTACTATGTATTTTTTCTAGTTCTTTTCAAGCAGTCATTAATTCTCATCATTAGCATTCACAGGCTAAAACTTCAACCACAGAATTAAATTGAATTTTGGCAATTGTAGCTGTTATATTGCATAGGATTTATATAGCGAGAACAGCAAAGAATGGTCTCAATTGTAATATCATTGGAAGATGTAAAGCATCAGGTTGAGGACAGATCATCCTTATTTTAAAAAAGGGTTCTTTTCATTTCTGAAAATAAAGAGAAAACATCTTACTAAAGTTATACATGAAACATCTGTTTCTTGAGTATTTTGTCTCATAGTTATCAGGAAAAAAAGCACAATCTTATGGTCTTGCATTTTCACCAGGCAATCATGAGTATTAATTAGATCATTTTTCAAGTATCATCTATTCTTAGCTATTATTTTGTAAAAAAAAAAAGTACTTTTAAAAAAAGTATAAAGTACAATTTGATTTTTTAAATAAAATGAAATCTAGTCAAGCCCATATCAATTTTAAAAGTTGGGGAAGGACAACTGAGTTGGGTTGTGATGGAACATAGTGAGGAAGTAGAAGGGTTTTATCTATTGGTATAGAACAATAAAGAGTTCAGCTTGGTTGGAATTGCCATGTGTTACTCTAGGTTTTGGGTCAGACAGGAATAGCTTTATTATTTTATGTTCCTCTCTCTTAAATGACAATCAGGAGAGACTACAGAAGGTGCAGATGACAAAAGTGCATGATGATGTTATTCCACAAATTGTGTCTCAATTACTTACATCAGATGTCAGAATGAAGTAGGCAACAGTGGAATTTGCAAGATGACCTCACTCTGGATATACCATCATCACTGCAGTTTACAACTGGCATTACTGATCATATTACAAATATTTCATCTAATTTTCCAGAGTTTTTCCTGACACTTGGACTTTTCATTTGATTGACAGAGAGCAGTGTGTCTGCCTATGAGGTAGCTCTTTTGATTTGAGAACATAAATCCAAGAGTCTCTTAGTTCATGCTGTCCTTTTTTGTGCATTGAATAATTCAGCAAGGTAGCCATTTAGCAGCAGGAATGGAAAGAAGCTCAAGTAAGCATTTATGCTAATGACTTGTTATTTTCAGGGTTTGTTTATTGTGTTGTCAGTGACAATGTCCAATGGATAAAATTTTAAAATTAAGAAGCAACCATTAATGTATCCTTTGAGTCTCCAAGTACACAAAAAATGCCCCCAAGTGATTGTGAATGTACAAAGAACAAAAACAACCTGCCCATGCCTAATTGTGAGTTACTTTAATGGATTAATACGGTACTACTAAAAGCTATTGTATGATATTTAATAACCATCCCCATTGATTTACATGTTTATTTATTTACGTATTAAGAATATTTATTGGCGGACAAAGATATTACTTGCTAGGTAGTACACAATGTATTTTTAAAAATATTTTTTCTTAAGTTTCTGTTTAAGAGCATGACATGTGGAGATAATAGCATGTTTATTTTTGTTTGTAACTCATACTCACATACAGATGGTGTAATTTTAATATAACATACTATTTTCCCATCTCAGTTGCATTAAAAATTAACCAAGTTGACTACATTATAATATATTTATCCATAGTTTCATTGCATCTTCTTGGATAGAATTAAAGTGATGGTTTTAATTAAAAATATCCAGATGGCCTTTCATGTTTTGAATGGGTTCCAGAGGATTCAAAACTCCATAGCTCAACCTGCCCACCACACTGGTCCTATCCATCCTTCAGGATTCTTGGAATCTGAAGGATCCTGTTCAGGATCTGATTCAGACACTTACTGAGCCATGCTGTGGGATAACTCTTGGGGGAAAGAGTTGGCATTCCTGAATTTTACCATTTATAAATAAGGACTATATAAATAAGGACTGCCACCATTTCACAGCTCTGGGTACTTTCATTATTCAGCTGCCTAACAGATTTGAATAATGTCATAATTATCAAGAACTTTACATGCTGTGCTCCAAACATCTATTTGCTTCATAGGAAGTATGTGCTATGGCTTTTGATTTGCAGATAAATAACAGGTTTGGATTGTTCTAAGAAAGAGATGCAGACATTATTTACAACAGAATATGCAAAGTGTAACTCTCACTGAACCGGTAGTAACACCGGTTGAATCCCACCCCTGATTGGTTGGGGAATGTGACTGATGACACATGTTGGGGAGAGAGGAAAACAGGATCAGAGGCAAAGTACAAATTAACAGAGGTCAGAGTTGGCTCCACCTGGTCCGTGTTGGCATGAACCTTCTAATAAATAACTAGATTTCTTTTGAAGCTTGGCTTGAGACTTATGATTTAATTAAGGCATCTGTCTGGAACCCTGACATCTAATTTATATTTACAGACCTTATCCATTGATATGTGGATTAGGTCTGGATAATTTACTGGGGGGGTTGAGGAAATTTGAGTAAAACATTTTCCCTGTTTGCTCTTTTTACTTGATCAGCTTAAGTTTCAGATTGACTATCAATTATGACAGTCAAATGGAGATTCTGATTCTCAGAATCCATTGTGGATTCTGTTAAGTTTGAGCAATGAGAGGCTGAACCAGAGCATGAGTGCAACAGTACTTTATTTTACAAATAAAGGGCTGACCGTGCTTGCCAAGCCTGGAACTGGCTCGCAGCAATCAGCAGCCAGTTGGACCCCGCAGCCTGCTTTTATAGCTGGCTGCTGGGGAGAACCGACCAATGGGAATGGGGGAATAACGCCCACACAAAGTGAGTGGACCTGAGTGAGAACTCCTTGAGTCCTCAGGACATAACACCCCTTCCCCCCAGATGCGAACATGCATAGTCCTTGAGGTAGATGGGGGGTTTGTGTTGGCGCCTGGAGCGGCGCAACTCGGGAACATTGTCTGACTGTTCGGTATCAGTCTGTGACGGTTGAGCTGGCATAGTGTCGCCAACACTCTCTCTGGACTGGGCATCCTCGGAAACCACCGGGTTGGTTTCTGGAGTCAAACTCTCGTGGGTTGGATCCGGTTGGTCAACTCTCTGGGCGCTGTTGTCCGAGTTTGGGCTGACCGGAACGACCGCTGGCGCAGACTGGTCACTGGGTGCGGTGTGGCTGGGTGGCGGATGGGACGGATCCCCTTCGACTGGAGACTCTGGATTCTTGTTTGCGAGGTTGCTGAGGTGCCTTCTGAGTTGGTCTATGTGTCTCCTCCAGACGCGACCATCCTCCAGCCTGACTCTATATGATCTCGGCCCGGTGACGGCGATGACCTCGCCCGGAATCCAAAGTGGGTCCCCAGCGAAATTCCTTGCGAATATCGGCTCCTGTAACATAAAATGTCTAACCCCCGAAGTGGAAGCGAGGGGAGAGTCAGGGCAGTATTGTGGGTGCAGTCTATCCAATACAGTCCTCAGGCGCCGGCCCATCAGAAGTTCCGCTGGGGACTTATTGGTGACTGCACAGGGGGTTGAGTGCTGGCTCATCAGGAACCGTGAGAGTTTGTGGTGCCAGTCATCTCTGCCAAACCTAGCGAGGGCCTCTTTGGTGGTCCTGACGACCCTTTCAGCCAACCCATTACTCGCAGGGTGAAATGGGGCTGTGAAAATGTGGCGAATGCCTAGGTTGGCTGCAAAACGGCTGAATTCTACTGATGCGAACTGTGGGCCATTATCGGAGACCAAGGAGTCGGGTAGTCCATGGGTAATGAACAGGCGCGTTAACACGTTGGTTATTGCTAGTGTGGTGGTCGTGGATAGCTGCGCCACGTCTATCCACTTGGAATAAGCGTCCACGACCACTAGGAACATCTTTCCATGCACGGGCCGGCCAGATCGATATGGATTCTAGACCAAGGGCGCTGGCGCTCTCCCATCTGGTAGGGGTGGCGATGGGGGAGCAGGATGGGATTCCTGGCAAATGCTGCAGGAACTTACCCAATTGACAATGTCCTCGTCTAGACCCGGCCACCACACGTAGCTGCGTGCCAACGCCTTCATTCTCACAATGCCGGGGTGTCCTGTGCAACGCTTCCAGGACTCGGAGTGCGCAGCGAGGTTGGGATGACCACTCGAGTGCCCCACAGTAGACAACCCTGCAAACTGGACAGCTCCTGCATGCGAGTCTTAAAGGGTGTGAATTTGTTATCAACATTGCCTCCCGGCCACCCCCTCCTCACCCAGTCGAGCACCTGGGCGAGCGTTTGGTCTGCCTTGGTTTTGGCGGCGATGTCAAGGGCGGTGATGGGCAGGTCCAACTGGGTGATTTCAAAAATGGCATTGACAGGAGCTGGGTCTTCAGCCGGAGCGGGTAAGGGGCAGCGACTGAGCGCGTCAGCGTGGGATAGAGTTTTGCCCGGGCGGTGGATAAGTTTGTATGAGTAGGCCGCTAGGAAAAGTGTCCACCTTGTCATCCGAGGGGAGAGGACTTGAGGTGTCTGTTTGTCGCCAGCCAGTAGGCCCAGGAGGGGCTTATGGTCGGTGACCAGTTCGAAGAAGTGGCCAAAAAGGAATTCGTGAAACTTTTTCACAGCTGCAACAGCTGCTAGGGCTTCCTTGTCTATTTGGCTGTAATTTCGCTCCGTGGCCGAGAGCGTCCTGGAGAAAAAAGCGATGGGCGCCTCAGCGCCATTGGTGAGTCGGTGACTAAGGACCGCCCCAATTCCAAAAGGGAATGCGTCTGCTGCCAGTACTAAAGGAAGGTTGGGGTCGAATTGGATGAGCACTGCCTCTGACGTAAGTAGTGATTTGACGGCGTTAAACGCCTGGTCTTCTTTGTGCCCCCAGTGCCACGGTGACTTTTTGTCTAGTAATCTGTGTAGGGGTTCGGCTACTGAGGCTTTATGGGGCAAAAAGGATGCATAAAAGTTTAGGAGTCCCAAGAAAGCTTGTAGCTCCGTTTTGGAGGTCGGTGTGGGAGCTTCGTGGATTGCCCTGACCTTGGACTCCAGGGGTGAATGCCAGAGGCGTCAATTTTATAACCCAGAAAGTCCACCTGTCTAGTGGCAATGGCGCATTTTTCTTTTTTTAACTTGAGGCCATGCTGTCTGAACCTCTCTAACACTGCTCGCACTCTCTGGAAGAGTTGGGGTCTGTCCCTGGCCGAGACCAAGATGTCGTCGAAGTAGGGTACTACACCAGGGAGGCCCTGTAAAATCTGCTCCATGAGGGATTGAAAAATACCCGGGGCAACACTTACGCCAAATTGGAGATGCTTGCATCGGAAGGCACCCCTGTGAGTGACGATGGTCTGAAGTTCCGCTGTTTGGTTATCAACAGGGAACTGTTGATATGCTTGAGACATGTCCAATTTAGCAAAAATACTGCCCGGTTCGAATGTGTGCAATAAGTGCTGAATGACGGGCACGGGGTAGGCGCTAACTTGTAAATATTTATTGATTGTTGTCTTGTAGTCCGAGCAAATTCTCAGGCTACCATCTTTTTTGAGGGGTGTGACAATGGGCGTCTCCCACTTGGCGAAATCTGTTGGCTCAATGACCCCTTGTTTTAGTAGTTTATCCAATTCAGCGTCTAGTTTTGGTCGAATAGCAAATGGAACTCTACGTGGTTTTAATCTGATTGGGACTGCCTGGGGGTCAACGGTGAACGAGATGGGGGTTCCATTATAACACCCCAGCTCCTCGCTGAACACATCTGCGTAGTCAGCGAATAAGGAGTCAGTGTCTGAGGTTGAGACAGCATGGACTCCTGTTAACCCTAGGCCGAGGTGGGGAAACCAATCGAGCCCCAATAAGGTGGGTAGATTGCCGTTAACTACCACTAGAGGTAGGTGGCCTTTAAAAGCTCTAAAACTGACAAAGAACTTGCCTCTGCCGATCACGGGAATGGCCTTCCCCTGGTAGTCCTTCAGACCGAACTGGCATCTCTGAAGCCGGGTAGTAGATAGGCTGGGGTGGAGTCTCTTGAGGGTGTTCCACGAGATTATTGAGAGCGCTGACCCTGTGTCAACCTCCATGTGGCACGGTTTACCTTCTAGGGAAACGGAGAGAGAAATTTTACTGACAGAGTGGCAAGTACGCCTGGCAAGGCGGTGCGTGCGACAGTTTAATACTTGCCTCTGTGGTCCCGAGTGCGAGGACGGGGGTCTTTGTGCAGCGCTTTGGGGGCTTGGCAGACTCTCGCAATGTGCCCCCTCTTATGGCAGTTGTTGCAAACGGCTCCTTTAAACTTGCAGGTGGCCCTTTGATGTGATCCCCCACAGGCTAGGCACAGGGTGATGTGCTTGGGTGGACCGGTGTATTCTTGTTTGGCCCCTACCTGCGACCGTCTGTCATTGGTGAGGCGATGGACATCGTTCTCATCGTTGTGGCCTTCCTCCGCTTCCACCTCTTCGGAATGGACTGGGAACGCTGCTAGCTTGGCGCTTGGGCCCTGAATTTCGGAGGCGGAGTTCGTTGCTAGCTCGGCTGCTAGGGCCTCCTCTACCGCTTGCGCGAGGTTGAGGTCTTTTTTAGCTAGCAGTCGCCTCTGTAGGTTGAGATCCTTGACCCCACAAACCAATTGATCGAGGAGCATGTCCTCCAGGTATGTTCCAAACCCGCAGTGCAGGGCTGCTGTTCTGAGGGCGGCCATATATTGGTTGATGGTCTCCTTACTTGATTGCTTCCTCATTTGGAACGTGAACCTCCTGGCGATTTGTGAAGGCCTGGGAGCGTAGTGGTTTGTGAGGATCTCAAGCAACTCGGACCATGGAACGTTTTTTAATTCTCTCGGTGCCACGAGTGCTGCAGCGGTATCGTAAGCGGTGGCTCCGCAGTAGATTAGGAAATAGGATTTTTCCGATGCTCTCCGCATCCGACAGGCCGACCGCATCGATGTAATGATTGAAACGGTTCTTATACGATTCCCACTTCTCTTCGTCTGGTTTAAACGCCAGGAATACTGGATTGGAACTCATGGTGCTGGAACGGTTGGGCTACCTGCGGGAAAAATCTCTCTGGGACTACGAACGCTCGTGAGTTACTAGTGATATCAGCTCTGGAGAGGTTTTTTGCTACCCTCTCTTTCTCTCTCTGGGTTACCACGTTGGCTGCTAGCCGTTGGAGGTGTCTTGATTCGCGCCAAAAAGTGGGCGTTAGTGACTCTCTACAGCGCTGTGCTGTGATTCCTACTGGCTCGAAATTCAAATGACACCCGTTTGAATTTCGCGCCAAATGCAGAGCGGCTGCGGCTCGCAGCGCTTCACTTTCCCCGTAGCGAGGCTAACAAGCGGCTACAGATGCTTCTAACTATTTGACTCAGACCGCTTTCTCTGGCTGCGGATCTGCGTTTGCTCTTTTTGATCACTCGTTTCGCTAGCTGACCGCTCTCTCTGGCTGCGGATCAGCGTTTCCCTTGTCGCCAGCCGATCGCTCTCTCTGGGCTGTAGATCGGTGGCTAGTGACTCAGCGGTTGCAAGGTGCTTCTGGTAGCCATCCCATCCTCGTCGCCAGTGTTAAGTTTGAGCAATGAGAGGCTGAACCAGAGCATGAGTGCAACAGTACTTTATTTTACAAATAAAGGGCTGACCGTGCTTGCCAAGCCTGGAACTGGCTCGCAGCAATCAGCAGCCAGTTGGACCCCGCAGCCTGCTTTTATAGCTGGCTGCTGGGGAGAACCGACCAATGGGAATGGGGGAATAACACCCACACAAAGTGAGTGGACCTGAGTGAGAACTCCTTGAGTCCTCAGGACATAACAGATTCTGTTAATGTTTTAAAGGGAAGATAGAAACAGTATAAAGAATAAAATATATTTTGATATAAAACTTTTCACAGTCAACATATTGAAGATGGGAGGAAGGGTAACATAACAGTCATTGAAAAAATTTACTCTTTGTGTTGGCTATATGACAATAGAGGCTTCCAGGCCTCTTTTTCTTCACTTGCACTACATTATAATCTAGTGTAATTAAAGAATAGTGATGGAAAGCAGCATTATGTTTATCTTGCTACAAGACTCTAAAAGAGAAGAAAAGATTTCTCTAAAGTGATAACAGTTTTATACCTTCATTTATACCTAGCAGTATGGGAATTATTACCCTTTAAACTGTACTCACCAGCTTCATTAAATGACTCAGTAGAATGGTTGATTCTCGCTTGTCTCTTTATTTAGCTCCATCATATCTAAACAGCGTTTTTTCTGCTTAATGGTTTCCCCTGGCAGACCATATAGCAGATACATCATTTTGGTAAAGATATAAAGCACAGAAGACTGTGCTGCCAGCTGTGTGGCCTTTGCCTTTATTTGCTTTTAGAACAAAAGAGAACAAAGTAAATGGAGGAAGAAAATGGAAGCAAAAGGAAGGAATAAATTCTTCTTAGTGCACAGATATCAGAAGGCCATCTCAGTGCTACTGTTAATGTAGTGTATATCAAATGTGGGTCAAAAGCACTCAGATTCAAGTCTAGCCTCAGCTACAAAAGTTCCCCTAGATGTCTTTGCAACAGTTCTTCATCTTCAACCCAGTCAATCCCCTAGGATTACTAATGTGATGAAGCTGTGGATGACGGAATATTATGCAACCTGCCTTGAGCTTCAAGAGGAAAGATGGCATCTAATGTATAGAAAATTTGCATAAGTTAAGGCAAACATAAGAATTAGTTTGAATCTTTAAAATTCTGTGTATGTCTCAGTGAAATACTATCCATCTTGATCTAAGCCAGTATTACCTAGTCAAAATAGAAGTTCTAGAAGACTTGGACATTTTTTTCTCAAAATGTGTTAACATAGCTATATAATTTTATCAGAGGAGGCCAGTTATTGAAGCTAGGTCCTTATATACAGCATGTATTTTTGTTGCACCATTGGACGATAGTTCCTTATATAGGAGAAATATTTCTCTTCTGCAATTTATAGTCTCTTATTTTCTTCCTTTGTATTTCCTGATGGATGATCCTCCATTCTGGTCCAGAAAATTTAATGGTATGTGAGAATGTGGGTGATACATTCTATTCTATTTGTTTGGTAGAGGCCATCCCATCATTGAATGGACACATCTGAATATAATAGCATGTCTGCAAATGCTCAAAAACACTGTTTATGAATATATAAGAGTTATCCACTTTCAGAACTGACCTCTTCTTTAAAAACCAGATGTTATGGCTAGATACTTAACTCATGTCAGACACTCTTATCATATTTTTATACAGAAAGGTAAATATGTTACAAAATAATAAGGATTTGAGTGTATCTGTATGCACATGTAACACAAAACCATTTCAACCTTGATCTTTGTTTCTGTTTCTGACAAAATGATTCCTTGAATATAATTGGTTCTTCAGGTTTTTTTTTAGGGTTTTTTATATATACAAAGGAGAAACAGATGACAAGAATCTGTCTTTTTACCTTTCTACCTTTTCTTACTCTTTCTTTCATGTTAAGTTGTATATCTCTCATGGTGGATTAAGTTGCTTCTGACAGGCCATGTGAGGCTGAATTTCCATTAAAGCAAATAGAATTATCTATTAGATACAGCTCCTTATCTTTTATACTTGTCTTCTTCTCACTGTCTGTCTCTTCTTTTCCTTTCTCTTTAACTTGGCAGATTCCTCCTACACACCGCTTCTGTGAAATAGTTTTTTTAAGTTGATTTTTTACCCTGAAATGCTGTTTAGTTCCTTGTTTTTTTTCCCTGATACCAATAGTGTTGCTGCTTTGCTGAGCTATTCTCTGAATCAATAGTCAGAATATAACACAATAACAGAGTTGGTAGGGATCTTGTGGGTCATCTAGTCCAAACTCCTACTCAAGCAGGAGACCCTGCACCATTTCTGACAGACAGTCTCTTCTTAAAAGCTTCCAGTGATGAAACTCCCACAACTTCTAAAGGCAAGCTGTTACACTGGTTAATTGTTCTCACTGTCAGAAAATTTCTCCTTATTTCTGAATCTCTCCTTGATCAGTTTCCATCCATTCCATCTGGCCTCCAAGTACTTTGGAAAGTAGGATGGCCTTCTTTCTGTGATAGCCCCTCAAATATCATGTCTCTCCTGATCCTTCTCTTCACTAGAGTAACCATGCCCATCTCCTGTAACTGTTTTATGTTTTAGCTTTCAGTCCCCTAATCATCTTTGTTGCTCTTCTCTGCACCCTTTCTAGAGTCTCAACATCTTTTTATAGTGTGGTGACCAAAACTGGATGCAGTATTCTAGGTCTGATCTTACTAATGCTTTATAGAGTGGCATTGGTAACTCATGTGACTTTGATTGAATCCCTCTATTAATGCAGTTTAGGATTGCATTGGTTTTTTTGACTGCCACTGCACACAGTTGGCTCATATGTAATTGGTTGTCCAGTAAGACTCCAAGATGCCTCTCACAGTTACTGCTATTAAGCCTGGTTTCTCCCAATCTATATGTGTATATAGACTGGGAGAAATCTATATGATCAGTATTCTTGAGCTTTTTCTACATCATCATAAGTAACAGTGACTCATGCTAATCAAAATTAAGATCGTGCTTGTGATTAATATTTTCAAATATAAAATATCTGTGTCTCATCTTAGAAAATGGTTCATGCATATTTACCTTCATAAAAGGTTTAAGATCTTGTGTATAAATGCATTGTAGCACATTTGATTGAGAGCATTGTTTTTATAGCTATAAATTCATTTATCTCATTCTGCTCCACTAATTTTCCATGGTTTTATTCTTTTCTGTGTTCCATCCAGATGCCTTCTGATTTAACTTGTAGAAATTTTAACACTGATTACAGAATTGATGTGTGTATACTTTTCCTTTTGCATCACTTTTTAATAGAATAGGGATGCACACCACATATCTGAATTGATTAAAACACAGCATGAAAGTAATCTTGATGTGATTGATATATTTTTGATGCAGAGCTCCAAACCCTGTTCTAAACATAGACTGCTTAAATATTTTAATTTACTGCATTTATTTAGAAAATGCTTCACGTTAATTTTATTAGTAACAATTTAATGTTGTGCATTTGTTATTCTAGAATGTATTAAAAAGAAAGATGGCCTTGAAAGGATTTCGAATCTGTTGTTTCAACCAAAGGAAAGGTACAGTTTTTCAAAGATTTTAAGACTTCTTCCTATGCATACTTCCCTGGAGATCTTATGCATACTTTTCTGAAGATTAAGCCTGTAATAAGTTTAAATATTATTAATAATGGTTGCAAGAATTGGCTTCACTGAATCAATTCAAATCAAATGAAAATGTATGTTATTTTGGCAACAAACATTTATTGTTTTCATTCTGATAGAACTGAGGAGGGTTATTTATTTGTTTGTTTAAGACTGTTGCAATTAATAGACTCTCCACAGGTTACAATCAATAATTTGCAATAAAATGACCAAAATGTTCTTCTTTTAAAAAAAGAAATCAAATATACCAGTAAAAACATAACAAGATAATATCAAAAGTATAAATTTTAACAAAAGAAAACAAAAAAACAAGAAGAAATGTCAAATGCTCTCCTAAATTTTGGATTTAACAATTTTCTAAAGCCTAATAAAATAGGGTTGCTGAAATGTTATAGGGAGAAATTTCATCACCACGGTAGAAATACACTACACACAGACCTCCATTTCCCCCCCCCCATTTTTTTTTCTTTGTCCCTTCGAATCAGTTTTAGGCTCCTGATGACTGCCTGGACTTGTCTTTGAAGTTTTCTTAGTAAGTTTTTTGGAAAGTGGTTTGCCACTGTTTCCTTCGTAGAGGCAAAAGATGCAAGAGATGACTGGCCCAAGGTCACTGGCTGGCTTTGTGTATAAGGCAGGACTAGAACCCAAATATCCTGGTTTCTAGCCTGATTCACTGCTGCAGCAAATTAGCTATTTTCTAGACCCCTCCTCCTACTTTGTGAAAATGGGAAATTAGTAATAAGTTTTGCCAGGAATTTCACAATGGCCTCATTATGGAAATAAGTTGCATTTTCCATGGAAACAGCTATGGTTGCCCAGTGAAGTCCAAAGCTCCATAGGCAGAGGTTTCTAAAATAATATCTCAGGGAATATCAAGTAGGAATTATTGAGGCCTGAGGCAACAGTTCTTGTCATCATCTTCCTGACAGGTCACTGTTCCTGAACCATCAGCCTAGCTATTGCCTCTCTGCTGAAAGCACATACACATACACCTACATTATTATTTTTTTTACTTTAAAGCCTAGAAATCTTGTCTATAAAAATGTGCTAATTCCTAAGTAATTTGTGGCAAAGCAATTAGGGTAGTTGAAGTAACCCTATTCCTGTAATGATGAAGGTTCCAAGATTAAAGTGACTTTAACATTTAAATCTACAGATTCTGAAAGTACTTTCACATGCTAGTAAGTATACTTACTAAAGTATAGCAGACAAGAAAACCCAAAAGCAAACTATATTTCAGCAACAAATGTTTGGTGATGATGATTACTATTACATTACTCTTTTATTCTATGCAAATTAAGCCTCTAATTTGTGTTTTTAAATTAGCAACACTAGCACTGATGATGTTACCTAGTTTGGGTAATGAAATGTCTGCAAGAAAAAAAAATCAAGGTCAAAGAGCACCAAGAACCATTCATTTCAACCCTGAATTACAAATATCCTCCATTATTGGCATTAACAACTCTCATAAAAAATGTCCTTTGTTGTTGTTTGGTGATGTTATATAAAAAGAGCTGCAAAGCATAGAGAATAATATATCCCTGAAGGAAGAGGAACACTTGTATGTATATATGAGCTTGTATGTATAGTAAATATGGCCATCTAATGAAGGGATACAGAGAGCAAGAAGGACAAATAGCAAAACAACAATAACAACAACAACCCCTACTTAGAACACTGTAACATAAACTCTATTATTTATGAAATTTTGTGTTATGTTGCATTAGAGATTGGAAAGAGTATAGCTTGCCCAATAGTGGGGTTGTGAGAGTGTAAAAGTCTGTAGTGCTACATGTCATTCATAATGTGTTACCTTTCTTCCAAGCAGTTTATGAATTACTATTTAATTATATTCTGTTGAATTTTAAACCATGCACAATATTGGACTCTATTAGAGATGTGATAACAAACAATGAGTTTACCTTATGTTCTGTTGACACTGAAATAATGTGTGTGTGTGTGTGTACATGTGAATGGGTATAAGTTGGTTGTATATATAATAGGAAACACCAATGGACAATATTCCTTCTGAGCGGGGTTTCTCTTTTTCAGATTTCTTCTTTTTAATGATGGCTGTAAAATAGGACTACATCAATAGTTGGATCTTTTTTAAAGGGCAAATACCAGCACAAATGAGCATCATGACCTCATTCAAAGTCTTTTAATGTGTATACATTACACTTTATAGTTCATAGAAGTCTGATATACTGGGGACTATGTCTGACTAATTCTGCAGAAAAAAACTGGCATCACAAAATACTATGTTGAAGTATGATGTATTGCATTAAGCATCACAATCTGGAAATGCAATGTATAAATTCTTTTTTTGAATACTAAAACTGCATACTTTATTTCCTCCAGTGTAGATAACATTATTTAATTTGTATGAAGATTTTCTGTAGAACTGTTGCTCATTGTGCGGGGAATACAAACAAGCCAATGTAGCTGAGTAAAAAATGGAGCTACAATATTTCAGTGCAGAGTTTTTATTCCCCCAACATGCTAATGTTCCAGTTTCCTTTACCTGGCATATCCCCCCTCCCCCTTTGTGGCTATTACCTTCTGGACAAATACCATTCTTCAGGTTATCTCTTTACAGACACATAACTCAATACCTCAACAGCAGAAAATACAATTCATTGTACAAAAAAATGTTCCTTACCCCTTCTAAAATACCACACATTTACCCAGGTCACAAAGGAAATTGTGAACTCAAGCATTAAACAATATTTTGGGCATTTATCTTGATATGATTCTGAAGTGATGATCCCTGAGTCCTGAAATTTTTGAAAGCAATATTGCCACTAAATCCTGTCATGGTGGCCTAGAAAAACATTCCATTTATTTTAATGAGAATACAACGCCAAAGGCTTCAAATGTCATAAGTTAGGTAACATGGACATTTTGTTGGTTTTACTGAAATGTTGCCTTTGCCGTTCACTTCATGAGGTATTTCAGAATTGAGGCAGCTTATAAATGCTGTCAATAAAGAAATAACACACACATGCACACATATGTGGTTGGTGGTTAGCAGCATTAAGTTTCTGGGTGTGCAGCTAATAAGTAGGCTGGCTTGGTCACTCAGCAGCAAGACACTGGTGAAGCAAGCACAGCAACACCTGCACTTTCTGTGTCACATGAGAAAAGTACATCTTCCTTCCCCTGTCCTTACCACTTTCTATAGAGGGAAGATTAAGAGCATCCAATCATATTGCATTACAGTCCAGTTTGGAAGCATTGCTGCTTTGGACAGGAAGGCGCTGCAGAGAGTGGTGAGGATGGCAGGGAAGATTATTTGCAGTTCACTTCTGCCTATTCAGACATATAAGCGATGCTTGACCAGAGTCTGAAATATTGTCTGGGACACATCCTCTTCACAACCTGTCTTCCTTGTTCCCTTCTGGGAAGAGACTTCATGGTATCCGTAGCAGATTCAGTGACAGTTTTGTTTCATATAGTATCAACCAACCAATGTATGTACATATACATATATATGGAATGTATATATACACACACATACATACAGAGGTGGGCTGAACATCATTTAACAACCAGTTTGCCTAGTGCAGAATCGAAAATGTGAGCACACATGTGCTTCAGACACATGGTGATTTCATGTGTGCAGCGAGTAGAGTGGCAAGGCAGGAAAATCAGCTGAGCTGCATGGGCAGGGCGTGAGAGTGGTCAGAGAGTGAGATTTATAGGACAGGATAGTACTGGGGCAGGTGGGCAGGCCCACTCAGTGGTCAGAACTGCCTGGATGGGCAAACTGGTCCAAACCGGCATGTACCCCATGTGTACACTTTTGAGACCAGGCAAGAGAATTTCATTTTTAATGTGTGCCAGTGTGCCCACAGTAAACAAAAATGACAATAAAGGTTATTTATCTATATCTGACTTCTATTGACATGCGCCAATTTCTTCAATAAAGAAATCAAGGAAAGCTTATTTGTTAATAATTAATAAATATTAAATATTTGCTAAGTCATAAGTTTATAATTTGAATTTGTGGGTAAATTTGACATTGTATTCATTATGCAGATAAAAGCTATGGTTAGCCTCATGAACATAGGTACATCCAATATCTGGATAGAAAATTGTTGATGAGGTAGCTGATAAAGACTATAGAACTCGGGCCTTATACACTTTTACAGCCAAATTAACTACCAAAGCATTTATATTACCAGACTTCCCAAGGAGCTCAACCAAAAATCATGGTTCTGTAGACATTTATGCCTTTATACATGAATCAGGTCACTAGAGAGAAAGCTATCACAATAGAAAAGAAAAGACACCAAAAGTTTTGACTAATATAGTACACAAAAATCAAACCTTCAAATCTTACATTTCCATTTTAGCTTCCTTTCATGTTTTTACCCCCCTAATGAACACATCCCTGGCCATTTTCTTTGTAGTCTCAGGAAATATTTGCTCCCTTCCTCTCAAGTGTGGAAATTCCAGTGCTATTCTTTCTCCTTCCTTCTAAACTGTTGAGGCTGGAAAGCACTATGGCCCATCTGGACTTCATCTGCCTCTCCAGATTGATGGGTATTTGGCCTCAGGAGGCGCCTGACCTATATTCTCTAGGTTCCTTCTAACCTATGGCCTTGCCTCACCAGCTTCATTTTTACATTGAAAAGTTATTATAGAAATTTAAGATAGGAACAGTCTGTCACCTTCTAGTATCATTTTAAATTAAGAATGTTGGAACAAAGATAAACTAGTTTTCAAACTATTGTGTTTTTCCATGGCATAGCTGTTAAAAAAATGAAAAATGCACATATTTGTGCATTTTTCTGAGTAATACCACTTTTAAAAGTTAATTCTGTACAATTGTCATCATATTATTGTTTTATCTTTTACTTGGTCAGCCAGACAGTACTGATGTTAAACATTCAAAAGTGTGTTAAGGAAAGACATTCAGATGGATGAAAGTGCTATCTGCATACTGTGAGTTATCATAAGTAATATATGAGAAGTGATCATTGAACCACTGATGGAGAAAGTTCTCTTTTTTCCCCCTCTACTTTCAAATAAAAAGACAGTTATTTTGTTTTCCCTCTGTGAGGAGGAACAATAATTATTTATTTTCTTTTCTTCCACCCCCACCTTGAGCTCAGCTGGAAATTTTTGTAAGCAAGTCTCATTAGCTTCCATGAGATTTAGCTGTTAAGAAAGGACTGCATTTTTGAATACTTTTTGAAAAAAATTGTTCAGACAGCTAGAAAAGAAATATCATTCCATTCTAACTGCAGAATACTTTTTTCCTTTTCACACATAATAGCCTTTTGCACTTTGGGAGTATAAATTCTAAACGTAAGTCCAAGGTTGGGTAGAATAAACAATCAGTTTCAAATGTCCCCATTCTATTTTGTTTCCTGCATTAATTTAATTCACTTGTGTCACGCAGAACCGCCAAGAGAGACCCAAAGGCATTTTTAAAAAGTTGTATGAAAGTGGTCTCAAGATTTTCCTCTTGGGTGTCATGTCATCAGCTGTCAAACAATACTGAAAAGAGGTGGACTCTGAAAATTATATTCCATGACTTTGTAAAATGCAAAGAGTTTAGTTGTGGACATATTGCAAGAATTTTGCAAAAATATCTTTAAGGATACTTAAACTCAGAGTTGGAAAATAGCTAATAGGTGGTATGCAACAACGTCCAATATTTGACAATAATGTTTGCTTTTGCTATGTAATTTCTGCCATTACTGGCATGCAATTTCATGTTACTAATGATCTAGATAAGATATCAAATATTGAAAGTGTTGTTCATTAAACATAGATTTCTAAATGTATTACTAAATTCTAAATGTATAACTGTGAGAGGGACCTTGGAGTCAATTAAATATGAGTCAACAACATGCAGCAGCAGTCAAAAAAGCTGATTGTATAATCCCTTGGTTATTTAAACAGAGGCATAGAATCAAAATCACATGAAGAATTACTGTGTTTCTCTAACAATATGGCCTCCCCCAATAGGAAGTCCCAGCATGTTTTATAGGCATAAAATCAAATTAAGCCCCTCCCACCAAATTAAGGCCTAAATGAAACATGCGAAATGGGGGGGAATGGCGGGGGGGATGTCTTGCTGTTAGGAAGTACTTTTGTTGCATACCCAGATATGGTGCTGCCTGCGTTGACTTCAGCGTTGGTGGGGCACTTCGTATCGGGAGACCTTCTGCCACCATTGCTTTCCGTTCTCCCCATGCTGCCGGCGTTTGATGCAGCCATGTGCGGCCAGCCAGGGCTCCTCCCTGCAACCGGACCCTGGTGGAGACACTCAGCTTCAGGCGCTCCCACTTTCCCTTTGTCTTCAAAGGCAAAGCCAACTCTTTTAAAAATGACACCCTACTACCGGTACGACAAAGCCTCCCTGCCCGAGAGGGCAGCCCAACCCCATGTGGGGAGGCGAATCTCCCAGGGCTGCAGCACAGGATTGGCCCATCCCAGGAGAAGCATCCAGCCACCATCCCTGCCTGGCACTGGGCAAAACATGAAGAGTTTCACCTGGGGCACCCAGCACAACTGACAGGTGGGTCCTCCTGTGGAGTTCTCACCAAGGCAGCAAGCGCCTCCCCGCCGGGCCCTCCGCTCATCCTGCCAGGGCCATGCCAGAGCCGTGTGGGCTGGGCAGAGCCGGGAAAGTGAGCTGCAGGCATGCGCCTGCCTGCCAAGCGAAAGAGCCGGGCCGACCCAAGCTTGGCTTCCTTCACAAGTCCCTCCAGCCCGAACCTGAAGGGGCCACCGGGAGAGGCTGCCCAAGGCAATGATAGCACCCACCCATCCGTGGACAGGGAGGCGAGGCGATGGCAGTGCTGCTTCCCTGGCCAGTGGGTCCGGAGGAGAGAGCCCGAAGCCGCTTGTCCTTTCCACCCCTTGCCCAGTCCGTCGCCATCCCCATGCATCTCCAAATGCACCAGCAGCTCCAAATGCTGCAGCGGCATGGGCATCAGGCAGAGGTGCTCACTAGGCGGGGCTCAGGTCGGAGGAGGACATGGCACAGGCCATTGCCTTGCTTCCCTGTCCACGGATGGGTAGGAGCTATCACTGCCATGGGCGGCTTCTCCCAGTGGCCCCTTTGGGTTCAGGCTGGAGGGACTTGGGAAGAAAGCCAAGCTCGGGTCGGCCTGGCTCTTTCGCTTGGCAGGCGGACGCGCATCTGTGGCTCACTTTCCTGGCTCTGCCCAGCCCACACGGCTCTGGCGTGGCCCTGGCGGGATGAGTGGAGGGTCCAGTGGGGAGGCGCTCGCTGCCTTGGTGAGAGCTCTGCCATCAGGCAGGAGGGCTCGCCTGTCAGTTGCGCTGGGCACCCCAGGCGAAGCTCTTCACGCTATATTCCAGTATTTGAGGGGCTGCCACAAAGAGGAGAGGGTCAACTTATTTTCCATAGTACCAGAAGGCAAAACCAAACAATGGATGGAAACTAATCAAGGAGAGAAGCAACCTGGAAATGAGGAGAAACTTCCTAACAGTGAGGAAAATTAACCAATGGAATAGCTTGCCTTCAGAAGTTGTAGGTGCTTCATTGCTGGAAGTTTTTAAGAAAAGACTGACTGAAATGATATAGGGTCTCCTGCTTGGACTAGAAGACCTCCAAGGTTCATTTCAGCTCTATTCTAATTGATCGATTGTATTTTTCTCTGAATTTATAATATATTATTCTAAAGTGCTCATTTAAAAAAAAAAAACAGAATATTGCTTTGTTCAGTTTTTGAGCTGCAAACTAAATTGTAACATTGAAGAAAATAGATAATTGAACTGAATACATCAAAGTATTAATTCTTCCATCATTCCTTGGATTCTGATCTCAAAGCTGGAAAACAAATAGAAGCAATGCAATGATGAGAAATTAACTGTTGCTCAGGGACAATTCTTTCCCTTAGGTAAGTGAGACAGCTTTACCTGGCTGAAGAACTATGGGCGCCAGTGTGGTGGCAGAAGCCAAAAACTTGGATATGTTAGAGCAAGCTGTCTTCACTAAACTAGGGATTGGCAAATATTTTAATACTTTTTTGGGACAGCTGGAAGTTAGAAACCAAAGTATTAAAGCAGAGGCTGTCACAGTTCTAGAAACTGTCTTTCCTGAGACGAACATTTCCAGTATTTTTCCATTTTACTTCAAACAAAAACCTAGAATCAATTTTCCAACCTTCTATATATTTGGGTTTTTTTTAAAATCAAGACTCTAGGTATGAACAAGCAAAAGCAGCTTCACCAAAAAAAGAAACAGCTACCATATAGATAGCATATTACACAGCTATGGGAATAAATGTAAACAACACTAAGCTATTGAAATTAATGGGATATATTCCTTCTTTAGGCTCTAGAGCACAGGTGTCAAAATTGATTGCGTCATGTGACATCATGGGATGTATTATGACTTTTTTGCCTTTGTGGAGCCAGAAGGCGTGGCTTGCATGTGACGCATTTGGCCCGTGGGCTGCCAATTTGACACTCCCATTCTAGAGAGATTTGCTGTGAACTAGCAACTCATTCTCTTACTCGTGCAGAACTGGCTAAGCAGTCTTAAGGTACAGAGCATATTTAAACAAAATAACTATCCCTAATCACTTTGCAAAAATAAAATAAAAATAAAAATGCCTCAAGACACAGTTGAGTCAGTGTTAGGACCATTTTATACTGTACCAGTAAGACCACACTGGGAATACTACATCCAGTGTTGATCACCATGATACAAAAACGACCAAATCTCTAGAAAGATTATTGGGTAATGGAAACTAAACTGTATGATGAATGGTTGCAGGAACTAGGAATGTCTAGTCTAATGAAAAGAAGGACTAGGGGTAACATGATAGGAATCTTCCAATATTTGAGAGGCTGTCACAAAGAAAAGGGAGTCAATCTATTAATTCAAAACACCTGAGAGCAGGTAAAGAAGTAATGTATGCAAGCTTAACGAAGAGTGACCCAGCCTAGAATTAAGGAAAGATTTCTTGTCAGCCAGAACAATTAATCAATGGAAAAGACTTGCCTCCATATTTGTGGGCTTTCTATTACTGGACTTTTTAAAAAAGAGATTGGACAGTTATTTATCCAGAATGATTTAGGGTTTCCTGCTTGAGGAGAGAGTTGGACCTCCAAGATTCCTTCCAATTCTATTATTCTGTGTTCTCTTAACTCACTCTCCTGTAACTGCTTCTGGGTTGTATCTCTTCTATCTCTCGGATTCAAGCTGTATGTCTCTTCCCTGGTACCTTGTGATCTTTGTGCTATCTTCAGTCTTTATCAGGTTGACTTATTTGGCAATTTCTGCACAGATAAAGATGCCAACTTCTCTTTCCTCTGTTGACTGAACACTGTCAATTGAAGCTCTTGATTTTTTTTTGTACTCCCAAGTTGCCATTCGTATCTGTTAGCTGCGGCTGGTGGAACCCTCAGCTTCTCAACCTTGGTAGTTTTCAGGTATGTGTACTCCAATTCCCAGAATTCCCCAGTCAGGGATAACAGCTTTTTCTCCTTTTACCTCTTATTTACTCATTAGTAACTTTCCTTTCTGGTCTCAGAAAGAAGAAAGGATACTTAGGTTTGCCTCTTCTGCCTTTCCTTAGCCATTGACCTGAGAAGGATCTTTTCTCCTTCACTATTGGTACTATGCATCTATACATTCTTACTTTTCTATCTCTGCTCACATGTTTTTTTGTCTTTATTTCTTGGAACACTTCCCTTAATAGAGTACTTAATTCTAATTCCCTTACTAGCTATGTTGTACCAACAGCAGTTCCTTTAGCTGATTCTTTAGATTCTTTAGATTCTTTTACAATCTCTATCTTATATTTATTTGGCATCTCTGGAAATCATGTTTCTTTAAACCTTTTAGACAGCAACTGGTTAAAGACTTCTCCAACATTGTTTTAACTCTTTACTTCCCGAAGCAAATTCTTACCAGTTCTATCAAATCTGTGTCTTTTTAATAAATGTCAGTTCTAGCACCAAGTTCTAGGTTACATAAAATAATTAGTATCTCCAAGGATCTACATTAGGTCCACAGTCCCCATTCCTTAATTTATATTTATTTTTAAGATTTGTCTTTCATTACAAGAGCTCAGGATGGATACACATACTGCTCCTCAATCTTTTTTTCCCATGTTAACAAACACTGTGAGGAAGATTAGACTGAATGAAGGGTGACTGCCCTAAAGTCATCCAGAAAGATTCCATAGTTGAGGGTGGATTAGAACCTAGCTCTCTTCATTTCTACTTCAATACCTTAATCAACCTATGACATTGACTCCTGTATCTTTCTGGCCGCTGATACTCTTCATTCTCAATTAGAGATAGATGTCCATGTGTGGAATGAGAAAGTAGTATTTTACTCTTTATTATCAGTCAAACAAAATGCCTTCAACAGCCATTGTCAGGCAAAGATCCAACATATCAACATTTTGGATTTGCTCTTTTGATTTTAAAGGTTCTGCAAACCCACTGAGAGATGGAGTTGTCAAACAGCCCTTTAGGAAGGAGGCTTCGCGCCTCCCCCACCTGGATTTATCATTAAAACAGGGGTCCTCCTGATATTTCATGGCTTATTTTTTGCTTAGACTTGGGTGAAAAATCTCAAACATACCTTGACTAGATTATAAACTAGAATATAATCTAAATTATGCTAGAATCTTTATGGCAGGGAAAAATGAAGTTGCCTGAGGTTAATGTAAATATGTCAAGGAGTTTCATTTATTGTCAGAGCCTTAAAAGCATGACTTCTTACTACTTTCCATATTAATAGATACTTGATATGATGCTTGGTGGCCTTGAACTTGAGTGTTTGTATGTTCATATAATAGTCATCCTTGGCCTGGCCTGGCAACCTCTGGTTTTTGTCTCGCTCATCTCATCCTGGCACTGACCCAACTGACATTAGTTATTATTAAATATATTAATAATATATTTAGCAGCCATCCAAATAACAACTTATTTATATCCCACCTCTATTATTTTTATAAATAACCTAATACTCCTTCCTCCTCATTTTCCCCATAACAGCATCCCTGTGAGGTAAAGTTACCTGATAGAGTGGTGCAAAGTCATCCAGCTGGCTTTCATGCTTAAGGCAGGACTAAAATTCACAATCTCCTGGTTTCTGGCCTAGTGCCTTAACCACTAGACCAAACTGCCCTAGTGACTATAAATGCAGCTTTATTAGTGTTTGATTTAGAAGCCCATTATTATTATACATTTCACTATACGTTAAATGGCCATTACTGACAGATACTAAATCTGTCACAGGTATTAAGTGTCTATGGAAAGAACAGAGACCATTCCTGATTTACTGGATGTTGACTATATTTAAAATTTAATCAAGAAAATGTTTGTACTGAGGTAGAAAATGGCTTGTCAAGTGCTGCTTGATGATTTTTTAATTAAAAATCAATTATAAATCTTGGTATGAGAGGTGGAGCTAGCTCATTAAGAAATCTGAGGAGAATTAAAAGACATAAAAAGCATCCTGAAAGTGCTTTCAGACGCACACATTGTCTCTGCTGAAAAGGTTATCTGATAAATCTTACTTTTTCAAAAACAGTTTCATTGCTAACTAAATTCTAAAGTTTATTGGCTGAAGAATAATCTTAATTTTGACTTGCTTTTACATCTCTTCCATTTGCTCAGCTTTCTTTATATTTTTCATAGCTATATACCTCTTTACCATTAATTATTATTTTAGAAGTATGTATTTAATACTTAAAATGCTTGGGCTTTTATATGTATATTTTAGTATTATATATTCATAAAAATGTTTATCTAAATCATTTATGAGGTTATTTAATCTGAGAAAAATAGGGGTACCCAATCTAAACAATATCATGCTTCTGTCACCCCTCTGTTGGAAATTGATGGCAGTTATATCATTAAGTATGATCCAAATGGACTTGGCCAATATGAAAACTGGGTAACTAATAACAAAACCAGCAAACAGACCTTCCTGTGAATACAACCTTTTTCCCAGTTATGACTATCCCAAATGTAATTTCTAACTATAATCTTGGACATTGCATATATGTGCCATAATAAAGTATAGGTCTAATTATTTCATTAAATAAATATGACTAAGAACATTACACCATAGCAATTTCCCTTTCCTACATATGTACAAAGAATAAATGTAAAGATTAAAGTACCTGCAATAGAGACCTCAACTATAAGAAATTAAAACTACTAAATTTTTGAATTCTTTGAATGGTAGGTTTGTTGTTCTGCCCATAAAACTTCCATGCAGATTGGAAATGTTGAAAATTGCAGCTCCAGGTAGAGCTACATTCAAATGCCCTTCCAAAATTTTTCATCAGGTTGTGGGCAAAGAAATCAGATGGTGTAATCGAATATGGGGAAGTGATGCTGCTTAGGAAAGGGAAGGGATGATGCTTAGGAAATAATCAAATGAAGTAGGAGACCTTAGTGGCTTAGCTGTCAGAAGAAGAAATTAAAGAAAGACACCCCCCGCAATTGATCAAGCAGTTAAAATGTTTGGCAGGGAGTTTGTACTTTCAGACTTGCAAGATTTTGTTAATGTAGCCTTACAATAAACTAGAATTAGTTCATCCAGCTGTATTTCCTGTCTGGTTTAGCTGCAAGGGCTGACAGATGAACAATTTCTGCAGATTTCTCTATTGGAATTTATTGACACATAATGTCAATAAATCTATACCTGTACAGGACATCCTCACTGAACAACTACTTATTCCATGACCATTCAAAGTTGCAACAATGCTGAAGAAAGAGACTTATGACAAGTCCTCAAAGTTGTGGCTGTCACAGTGTCCCCATGGTGATGTGATTGCAATTTGGGCACTTGGAAATCAGCATACATTTACAGTGGTTGCAGTGTCCCACAGTGATGTGATCACCATTTGTGACCTTCACAGCTATCTACCCATAATCAAAGTCAGTGGGAAAGCTGGCAGGAAGTCATGATCATGTGACAACATGATTAACAATCAGCAGTAATTGATTTAATGATTAGAGTCCCATTTAATGACATTGTAAGTGGTGCCATTGCATTCTTTCACTTTATGACCAAGTCATTTAGTGATAGAGTTCCCAGTCCCAATTAAGATCAGAAAGTGAGGACTACTTTTAATTTATTATCTGAAAATTGAATATAGGCTTCACTTTCCAGAAAAGTTTAAAAGGGTAGCCTATCAAGGTAAATAACACCATACTATAGGGAACTATAGGGAAGTTTATGAATCTTCCTTGAAAATAAAGAATATTTAAACCTGTGTCCCAGATTACATGAAAGGAATACATAGTAAGATTAGGTGCAGCTTTACATAATATACTAAGCCCAAATGGTGAGCTACTTGATCGGGTTCTATTGCAAAACTCATCTATTGTGATTAGTTTAATGGTTTGGGTTTTTTGTCCTTGTACTAATTGTGCATAAGATCCTCTTAAAAATAAGAGCACAATGTATTATTTGATAAATCAACCAAACATTTTTAGAAGTAAAAGAGTGCTGTTGATCAAGACGCAGTACATATTGACTGCTCCTTTGAAAATGTCTTTGGGGGTTGGTTTTTTTTTTTTTTGTATTAACTTTACAGCAGCTGCATTATATGTTAGCAGGATTTACTCATATCACTGTGAAAATGCCCTTATGCATGACTTTTTTTCTGTTTCAAAGGGGGAGCTTGAATCTTACTGAATTGCTAAAGATTCAGTAATCTATATTGTGATCAGAACTGGTATGGCTGCAGAAAAGAAAATACCACAAAACAAAGAGAAGGAAACAAATAAGAAGACCTAACTAAATCAAAACTCTCCTCAAGCAATAGTTGTTTTTCCCCACACTAAAATGCAGTGTTAGCATATTAACTACAGAATTCTAATTTATCATTTAAAAATAGAACAGAACAATTTTCCTCAACCCAAGCTATTTTCAAGACCAACAAATTTTGCTAAGGGTAGGTAACCCATTCTAGTCATTTACATCAACCCAATAAGGTATTTGTGGAACAAAAACAATTTGTGAGGTCCATGCTTAAATTTATTGGCTGAATAGATCCAGTGCATTTCTTATCATACAGGTGAAACTCGAACAATTAGAATATCGTGCAAAAGTTCATTTATTTCAGTAATGCAACTTAAAAGATGAAACTAATATATGAGATAGACTCATTACATGCAAAGCAAGATAGTTCAAGCCATGATTTGTCATAATTGAGATGATTATGGCTTACAGATCATGAAAACCCCAAATCCACAATCTCAGAAAATTAGAATATTGTGAAAAGGTTCAATATTCTAGACTCAAAGTGTCCCTCTCTAATCAGCTAATTAAGCCATAATACCTGCAAAGGGTTCCTGAACCTTTAAATGGTCTCTCAGTCAGGTTCAGTAGGAATCACAGTCATGGGAAAGACTGCTGACCTGACAGTTGTACAGAAAACCATCATTGACACCCTCCAAAAGGAGGGAAAGCCTCAAAAGGTAATTGCAAACGAAGTTGGATGTTCCCAAAGTGCTGTATCAAAGCACATTAATAGAAAGTTATCTGGAAGGGAAAAGTGTGGAAGAAAAAGGTGCACAAGCAGCAGGGATGACTGCAGCCTGGAGAGGATTGTCAGGAAAAGGTCATTCAAAAGTGTTGGGGACTTTCACAAGGAGTGGACTGAGGCTGGAGTCAGTGCATCAAGAGCCACCACACACAGACGAATCCTGGACATGGGCTTTAAATGTCGTATTCCTCTTGTCAAGCTGCTCCTGAACAACAAACAACGTCAGAAGTGTCTTACCTGGGCTAAAGAAAAACAGAACTGGTCTGTTGCTCAGTGGTCCAAAGTCCTCTTTTCTGATGAGTGCAACTTTTGCATCTCATTTGGAAACCAAGGACCCAGAGTCTGGAGGAAGAGTGAAGAGGCACACACTGCAAGATGCTTGAAATCCAGTGTGAAG
Organism: Pseudonaja textilis; assembly: GCF_049901715.1. Lineage (NCBI taxonomy): Eukaryota > Metazoa > Chordata > Lepidosauria > Squamata > Elapidae > Pseudonaja > Pseudonaja textilis. Next base: position 51,208,519 of record NC_141994.1, read on the forward strand.
TTTCCATAGTCTTTGTTGAATTGGGGAGCCATGTCATCTGCTGGTGTTGGTCCACTGTGCTTCATTAAGTCCAGTGTCAACACAGCTGTGTACCAGGAGATTTTGGAGCACTTCATGCTTCCTTCTGCAGACGAGCTTTATGGGGATGTTGACTTCATTTTCCAGCAGGACTTGGCACCTGCCAAAAGCCCCAAACCTGGTTCAATGACCATGGGATTACTGTGCTTGATTGGCCAACAAACTCGTCTGACCTGAACCCCATAGAGAATCTATGGGGCATTGCCAAGAGAAAGATGAGAGACATGAGACCGAACAATGCAGAAGAGCTGAAGGCCACTATTGAAGCATCATGGTCTTCCATAACACCTCAGCAGTGCCACAGGCTGATAGCTTCCATGCCACACCACATTGAGGCAGTCATTGCTGCAAAAGGGGCCCAAACCAAGTACTGAGTAGATAGGCATGCTTATACTTTTCAGATGTTCTATATTGTTCTATGTACAATCCTTGTTTTATTGATTGCATGTAATAGTCTAATTTTCTGAGATTGTGGATTTGGGGTTTTCATGAGCTGTAAGCCATAATCATCTCAATTATGACAAATCACGGCTTGAACTATCTTGCTTTGCATGTAATGAGTCTATCTCATATATTAGTTTCACCTTTTAAGATGCATTACTGAAATAAATGAACTTTTGCACAATATTCTAATTTTTTTGAGTTTCACCTGTATATCACATTTCCTCAATTTCCACCCAGTTATGGTATGGATCTGGGTGAAAATTCCTGTTTCCTGCCACATAACTATGGAGTTGCTTTCCCTTAAGCTGATAGAATCCAATGACAGCAATTTTATGCTTAAAGCCCATTTTTCAGAGGTGAAATCAGGTGATGGGTGGGATTAGAGAGGAAGTTATCAGCCATTTTAGATTAAGAGGAGCTCACTCCCCTTCTTTCTAATCTCACTATACAGATATCCCTTGAGAAATACCAAGATCAGTGGAGTTGTTTTCATGTTTTCATTACTCACATAACCCTGATCAAGCTACATGCAAATGATTCCTTGCCACAAAGGCAAATCTGCTTGTGTAGCACAATAAGACACAAAGAGGTTGTCAATTACATCTTTCAGAGAATAAAAGAAACAACCAGCAGCTGGTGCATTAATTGTTCAACAGTACTAGGCTGCTCAGCTGGTAGTACAATATGTACTTTAATTCGGTGGCCTTACTGGTTTAGTGCAAGACTGAAACAACATAATGGTACAATCTCTCTCTTACCCATTGCCTCCCAGGCAAACTAATGATAAATCTGGAAGTCAGTATTTGTTGTTTATATAAAAAATGGGAAGAAAGAGGAAAGAAACCCTAATAAAAGTACTGCCAATATCTAAGTGATGCTTCTGATTCATATCAACAAAATCATTCATTGTTGTCTTCAAGAGAGTTAGATAAGTAAAATCCATCCAGTAATCCAAAATCCCAATATCACCACCATAATATGGGGTGTACGGAGGGATAGTTTTCCTTTCAAGCAACGTACTTGACTTCAGTCCAGAAATTAGCATATGTGAGAATGGGAAAGGAATGTCTTTTACCAGAAAGGGGAAAAATCAATCTATTAGTCAGGCATCAACACAAAAATCTGTTTATTTCCAGTTTCAGTGAAATAAACAAAAAGTATGTACAATAGAATAGAATAACAGAGTTGGAAGGGACCTTGGAGGTCTTTTAGTCCAACCCCCTGCTGAGGCAAGAAATCCTATACCATTTCAAACAAATGGTTGTCCAATCTCTTCTTAAAAACCTCTATTATTGGAGCTATGTTGTTCATGTTGATACAAGATGTGACTTTTTCCTGGATTAATCAAAGACCTCTTTATCAGTAATACTTTTCACTAATTAATCCAATTATATATTGCATCACCTATACACTTTGTAGGGTAGTATAGACGACAGATTTCATATTCACATTCTATTAGTATGCGCTTAATTGTCAAAACCATATGCACAACCATATGGAAATAGAAAAAAAGGTGTTGTGCTTCGAAAGCAAACTTATTGTAATGTAACTGAAAAGGAGGAAATCTAATATCTATAACATCCAGATTGATACAGGTTAGCCTAATGCAGAAAAAAAAAATAGACTTGTGTCACCTTTAAGACTAAGGAGTTTTACTGTATTGACAAGTATTGTTCATGAACTATGTATTGAGTGTGAAGTAATTTCATTGAACAGATATATGTAAGTTGAATGATAAAAGAACCATACCAATAAAAATAAGGTATGACTTCAAGATAATTTGTATATTGTAAGTCTCCTTCAGATATTGTCTCTCCCACAACTAGAATATTGGAAACAGAATAAAGGGAGGTGATGATTGGTAGAACATCAATGTTGTACACACTGATTTCATATATTATACAAATACAATGAATGTTTATATAAGTCTCAGCACAGTTAACAGAGTTAATGTTAGCAACTCAGATTGTGTGTGAAGCTCTACAGATGGTAAGAGTTGCATGTACACACAATAGTTAGCAATTTACCTCTGCTTTGCTAAGATAACTCCAGATGATTTCATTTCAAGATACGATGCGGTGGATAAACTACTGATATGCTTTTTAGAACCCTCCACCAAATGGAGATGAAAATCTTTCTGAGGTGGTAAATTATCTCTTCACCAAGGTGCTCAAGTTGGACTGCTTCCCACTGAGCTCACATATGAAAGGAAGATTCATGGTGCCTGCAGGAAGAAGAAAGGATAAAAAGAAAGAAAAGGTTTCTCAAGTTAGTACAACTCTTTAGAGAAAATAATAGCTTTGTTCAAGCCAGATGGGGAGGATTTCATGTACCATTAAATGCCATTCTCTCTTCTGTCAGACAGAAAAGCTTCCCAATAATTTTTTTCTTCATCTAAACTCTTGATATACTTCAGATCATAAGTCATTGTCAATTCCATTAGAAAGCAAGATAAATGGAAGATTGGCCCCCATCTGCTCCCTCCTTTATGAACCTATTGACAAATTGTCTTTTTGAAACTCCCTTACTCTAATTTTTGACAGAAATATGGATATGCTGACATTGTATATTAGCTCCACAACTATCTTCATGGCTTATGAAAGGCTGCTTTTAATCACACTTGCAACACATCTAAGGTTAAAAGTTATAACTTCTAGCCTGAGATAATTTGTTTCTGCAATTTTCAGCTAGTCCTTCTGTTGACATTTTTTTTCATCCAAAATAGAAGGTGGGGGGTAGCCATATGTTTTAAATCAGGAGTTCACAAACTCTGCGCTATCATGATTCCTAACATGATAAATAAATTTCATGAGCACTTTTAATATTTAAAATGTAATCCCAATTTGGTAGTCCTCTAGATGGTGCTAAATTGTAACTCCCAGAAGCTGAGGCTAGCCTGGCCAATGTGGGGGATGCTTGATACTTTGCTTAGCACCACTTGAAGGACAACGTAGTATATTTGAAAGAGAGACTTCTATTTCCAAGGAAGACACATTTAAGCAGAGGTGACACATTGTCACCTCTGCTTAAACTTCCAAGCCATTTACTATTGAAGGGAAGTTTAATGACTGTAGGATTTCTCCAGCAGTCTTTTATCAGAAATCCCAGCCAATTCACTCCTTTTATCTCCTTAGCCCAAGTGAGGCTCTCATCTCACAGACAGAGCCAGTCTCCCTGGACTATTTCCTCCCATAAAAAAAAAAAAAAACTTTAAACCTCTCTGAAACCCCTTTCACCAAGACAACTTCTTCTTCAAGACAACTTCTTCTTCACCACTTCCATTGACCCAGTTTAAAAAACTACTTGGCACAGTGTCATAGTTCCTCTTCAAGAAAAGAGGGTCCCACCACCCCCTAATGGTTTTCAACCTGTTCCCCAAAAGCCCAAATCATGAAGGAGAAAAACCAAAGAGTTTAGTTCTCCTTCTAGCTCTCCTTTACCAATGAAGAGGTAACTGAAAAGGAGAGACATATATCCCTGTTGACTCAACCCTCCTATACAAAGATATTGGAGGTGTGAATCTATTTATCATGTCATGATAAATCTGAGTGATGAATCATCTATTTAGTGCTAGGTTGCAGCCCCCTTTTTATCTACCATTCTGCTACTTTGGTGAGCAAGAAAGGTTGGCACATTATTTCTGGTTTTCCCAGCCATGGAGACTTTCACAAGCAGAAGAAGCAGGACGTGGTGATATTGGTAGGATCAACTACCACCATTTTTTCTCCTACCACCAACCGGACTTTCCTTATTCTGCTGATTGGGAACACAAACTGAGAATCTGGCTGCCAAAATACTCCTTCTTACCATAGCCCAGTGACTTGTTCATCACAGAGGACATCACAGAGGACCCAGAACTCACTTGTCTTCACATTTGGGATCCCTGCTCTCCTAATCTTTCCTCCCACAGAGAGACTTCAAACTTCCTTGTAGGAAAAAGTTGAATGAGGTACTGAGAATAAGTAGGTAAGCATATGAAGCATGATGATGACACAATGGGTCCAGCATAGGAGTGTGATTAAGCATAACTGTCCAACCATAATTTGTGTGTGCAATCACTCTCAAATCTGCCTACAGTTCCTGTGGAGATCATGAAAACTACTGCTGTAAGTGTATGACATCACTCTACTCAGCCCTGGATATGACAAGAATTAAATTGCTTGCTATTCCTTCCACTTAAGAAATTCAATGTACGTATCTTTACAGGCATTATTTGTTTGTTTATCATAACTTCATGAAATGTAAGAGATAAAAATTCTATAAGTTCCCCAAAGATTCGTGCATAATACTAGATGGAACTATATAGAAGCATTTCTGAACCAGATTCTTATACAAATGGTTTTCTTCTTCATTTTTAGTTAATTACCCTGGAGACAGGGAACAGGGAGGGAAATAAATGCTCACAGCCAAGTATATTATTTTGAAGCATCACCCTCAATGCATTGCAAAACTATAAATGGGAAATGACAGCCCCATAGTCACTGAATGAGAGAGCAACTACTCTCCCCATCCCTTTCTCTAATTGAGTTTGCTACATTGATGAGTTTATGTTTGGTGCATAATCAGAAGCTTCATAAGACTGTGATGGCACAGTGGTTAGAATGCAATATTGCAGGTTAACTCATTGCTCACTGCCAGGATTTCAATCATGATCAGCTCAAGGTTGACTCAACCTCCCATCCTTCCGAGGTCGGTAAAAGAAGGACCATATTGTTGGGGGCAGTACGCTGACTTTGTTGGGGGCAATATGCTAAAAAGCCAAACTGAGCATTGATGGACATACAACCCCAATCCTGCTTGAGATCATCTAAGGATATGATTGATTCCATTTTTTCTATCTTATTCTGTGACAGTCAGTTCTTGAGTCCTAATGTGCCATTAAAAGTTCCTTTAGTTCAAAAAACCATGCAGATGTAGTAGACATGAGGGTTATTGAAATGCACCAGTCTGAGAAAAACCAGTCTACAATTTGGATAATTTTAAGAAGAATTGGAGTATTCGTGAATATTAATTATTAAGTTTAATACTTCCAGAATCAGAGAAAGTCAGTTTCTAAGAACTGACACCAGAAACCTGTTGTTCTTAAACCTACTTCAGAGTTCCTATGAACTTTTGATTGGACACTGAATGCTCATAGAATATAGAATAAGAGAGGCGTTTACTGTTTCAGAAGAACATTTCTTTTGTTTAGTGTTATTATAACTACTGCAATCGTATGCGGAAACACCACCAGAGAACATTTTATGCCATTTATAGCATATAATACCATGCAATGAACTGTTGGTTTAAACTGCAATTCAGGATACTGTGAAGACTATTATGATGATAGTGCTTCTCAATAATCACAGATCATTGGATTGGAACCTTTATTTCTTTCTTTAAAAGAAAGGGACAGACCCAATTAGTCTCATTAGCCAACAAAGCCAGAAGGAGATGTAATAGGCTTGGATGGATGCAGTCAACTTGCATTCTAATTAGATAATTAAATAAAATCCATTTTCTATTCTGATAGATAATTTTTTTAAATAGCATAGTCTGATATTTGCTTATTTATTTGATTAGAATTACAAAGCCTTTCTTACCTTTGCTGTATGTTCTATGTTGCTATGCAAACATGTGCTTAACATTTCTTTGTTTTTTTTAATCATTCTGGCTCAATGCAAAGAAAATATGATTTTTTTTGATTCCCCACCCCCCAAAATAGGCTTTCAGTGCAATTATCAGGGGTGGGGGAACATGATTCTTGCTATTTTCGCCATTCTGAAGTAAAGGGCAGCATCTCTCTCTCTCTCTCTCTCTTTTTTTTTTTTTTTTTTGTCATTTCAGATAGCTGGCAGCCAACTTGCTTCCCACATTTCAAATCTTCAAGGAAGATACTAAAAGGAAATTCCCCCATTGAGCTTTTTTTTTTTTTTTTTTGGAGTATGGTGTGCCAGGAATAATGAAACAGAGCTGCAATACACTTATTGTAAGGAAAATCCTATGCCAATATTTTCTGTCACCTCACAAGACTCAGGAAAGAAACTGGAAAAATTTCAGAGCAGCATTGATTATGCTCCATCAAATCATTTCTGATTCCTAGGAACTATTTAGTAATTTTATTAAGCATTGTAACTTACGCCATCCCTTGCCTCTTCTTCATCTGCTCTCTCCTTTTCCTTTCTTTTGCTTTTTCCAATATTAGAGTTACTGCTAGGTTTTACATGATATGTCCAAAGTAGAAAGAAGCAGAACTTTATTGATTAGTCAATTGACCATATCAAATGTGTTGATTTTTTTTAATGATCCATTAATTTGTTTTCTCAGGAGTCTTTCAACACCAAAATTCAAAGGTATGAATATTCTTCCATTCCTGCTTCTTTGGTTCATTGCTTCTGTAAGGTGTATATACCATGGCATATACAGTATTATCTTTGTAGGTATATAGATATCTGAATATTTTTTCCAAGATCTTTGTGGTTGCTCTACAGAAAGTGCAGGCACTGTTGGGCCTTCTTTGCAGTGGCCATATAGTGTAGACTGACCAAGTAAGGTTTTCAGAGATATGAGTTCTTAGAAATTTAAAACTATTAATTCTTTCCACACAGTCTCCATTGATATATAGTGGGAGAGGCTCTACTTTGCATCTTCTGAAGTCTATAATCAATTCTTTGGTCTTTTTGATGTTCAGGGCGAGGTTATGACTCCTGCACCACAAGACCAGTCTGAGAACCTCTGACCTATAGGCTGTCTCGTCTTCTCTAGAGTATGAAAGAGTATGAAACAAATTAAATCAAAGAAATAATAGACAAAGATAATAGATAATAATAGGCCTCACTAAGATCATTTATCTGCTTGGGTCCCCAGGTCTGTTGGCAGAACCAAACCTTAATGAAACTTTGGAAGCTCAGAAGAGATGAGGCTATCCTCGCCTCAAGATGGACATCACAGCATAAAAGGCCTCTTCCCGAGGATTTGCCAGACAAGGTTCCCCAGATGAGATAACTGTAATACAACCACTCTTTTGGATCTGGTGGGATATGCAGATGAAATCAGGGAGGGACAGCCCATTGAATAACCTGGTCCCATGCCATGTAAGCCTTTAAAGGTCAATACCAGCACCTTCAAATAAATTGGAAATCAATGCAGCTGATGTAGCAGAGGTATAATCTGTGTTCTACCAGAAATCTAACTGCTTGCACAACTGCATTTTGCACTAGCTGAAATTTCTGGATGCTTTTCAAGGGCAGCCTCATGTAAAGTACATTGTACTTTATATCCAACCAGGAGGTAACCAGAATATGAGAGACTGTGAGTAGGATCCCTTGACCTAGCAATGACACAACTGGTCCTCCTAGACATGACTGCTACCTGCTATCAAACAGATGTTGTGAATCTAGGAAGAACCCCAGATGGCACACAGGGTCTGTTTTGGTGCAGTGTCACTCCACCCACAGCAGGTATGATATAATCCCAGAACCAGAGGACTGCTGAAGGTAAAGCCACTCAGTCTTGTCAGGGTTGTCAGTTAGCACCCTATCCATACTCTCACAGCACTTGTCAGTCTTGTCAGTCCTGCCAGTTAGTACCCCACTTATATTCTCATAGCTTCCAAACACCAGGATAGGATATCCAAGCATAGCTTAATTTGCCTGAACTATAGATGTACAACTGCATATTTGGAGCATACTGATGATAACTCATCCCATGGTGATGGATGAAGTCATGCCATGTTGTCAAGTAGATGTTAAGCAAGAGAGTAGTGAGCACCAACCCCTGCGGCATTCCAAATGGAGATGAAGCACCTGAAAATCCTCAAGGGCGGATTGCAGGGGTCCTCTCAGTGCTCGGAAGACCATTGTGTGATGATAAATGCTCCCAAAATCCTGGCAGAGCATCTTCTTTTATGGATTTGTGGACTGCCATCTTCTGCTTCATTTCAATAAACAAATGTAAGTGCCTGAGGCAGGGAAAAACACATAAGTGGATGATTAATGAGGCAGCAGATCTAGTGTACATTAGAAAATAGCTATCATTTGATCACATTTTATATGCATTCAGAAAGTACTACTCTGCTCTGATTCTACAAGCATTTAGTATTCAGAAATAGAATAACAGAATAGCAAGAGTTGGAAGGGATCTTGGAGGTCTTCTAGTCTAACCCCCTGCTTGATAAACGGTTATCCAATCTCTTCTTAAAACCTTCCAGTATTGGTGCATCCACAATTTCTGGAGGCAAGACTGCAACAAAACCCACCAAGTGTCTCTGTCAGGTCCCATAGATCCCTATTGGGGTGCTGCCATTCTAGTGGGGAGCGGGCCTAGGTGCATTTTTTAGTTTATAGCCTTTTTCCTGGTGCCTACCTTATCCTATACTTTGAGGTATCCTATACTTACTTGGGAATGTAAGGTGCATCTGTTTTGTCTCAGCTCTGGAGCCTCCAGCAAGAGATGCCTGAGAACAGCTTCTTATCACCTTCTCAGCCTGCAATTCTCAAAACAACTTCCCACTTGTGGATTGGCTTATTCAGCACTGGACTGAGTGGAGGGGTTTCTAACTCCCTTAACTTAACAGATTTACACGGGAATCTTCAGATCTTGCTTCCTTTGTCTTGCTACCTCTTCCCTTCAATAAAAGGTTCCTTTTGAAATGCTAATTGTTTCAAGAGTTCTACTTTATTGAATGGAGAGGAGAGGTAGACTCTTACAGTCTCAAAGCACCTTCAAGACTGATGAAGTCAGTTGGCTTCATCAATTTGAAGGTGCTTTGAGACTGTAAGAGTCTACCTCTCCTCTCCATTCAAGTCCACAAATCCTAAAGCACCATAAATCTATAACTACTTAAGGTATTTCAAGATTCCCAGTTACAGGGGTGAGATGCTACCGTTTGGCCCACCCACCTACCCGGGCTCTAGGCTTTCCTTTATTCCCTGCTTTTCCCTCCTCAGCTGCTTTGTGTGGCACAGCTGAAGTTGAAAAAGCAGGAAACAAGAGGATTTTCAAAGCTGGGCACCCACACACAGTGCTTGTCAGCTGTCCAGGCGGCACAGCTGATTTCTTGCAAATGCTGCTGCACACATGCATAGTTTGGAGAACCGTCAAATTGTTCCACTGGCTGGCCCTGCCCCTCCCCGCCCATTCACTTCTTACCTGGCATGCGAGCCATCCAACTTGCCTGGTTTGGTAAGTTGCTATTTTTCCTTTTTTTTTCCCTGAACATCAGCTGTTCTGCTCTGCCAGGATATTTAGATTAGCTAGAAAGCAGGAAATCCTTGGATTTCTTGCTTTCTAGCTAATCTAAAAGCAGAGCCGAACCTTTCTTAGGACTGAAGCTTCTACTTTGCAGTGCAGACTCAGGTAGCTGATTGGAGATAGATATATCTCTAAGTGAATCTGTGATCCTGTGAGCAATTCAATCTGCCTGCCTGCTTTGCCTGATTTGGGGTAAAAGTTGCTTTTTTATATTAAAAAAAATCCATATTTACATAAATATTTATAATATTTACATACAAGCCATGCCCAGCCAGTCACATGACTACTAAGCCATGCCCAGTCAGCAAGCCACACCCACCCAGTCACATGACCACCAAGCCACACCCACAAATTAGGCCACACCCACAGAACCAGTTGTTAAGAAATTTGAATTCCGCCCCTGCCCAGTTACATATATATTTGTCTTGATAGGCTTTATTGGTCTTGATAGACATTTCTAGGAAGAGTCTGTTGGTACATTTTGAATCCGTTTTTGGGTACCCATTTCCACATTCTAATTTCTTAACCTCAACAACCTTAAAATGTGTAAAATTCAACTCCCAGAATTCTCCAGCCACCTTGCTGGAGTTTTTTTTTTTTTAACTAAAGTTGCTGAGGTTAAGAAACACTAACTTAAATATAAACAGATATCTAAGTGGGAAGGCAGAGGTGGTATTCAGCAGGTTCTGACCAGCTCAGGAGAACTGGTAGCAGAAATTTTGAGTAGTTTGAAGAACCGGCAAATACCACCTCTGACTGGATATTTTACAGTATCCTTCCCTTGCCACGCTCACCAAGGCATACCCACAGAACTGGTAGTAATTTTTTTTGAATCCCACCACTGGGGGGAGGGGCTATAATAAAGATGAGTACGGTAGATTCTGTCAACCTTTAATAATGAGAAGGCAAAGATAATAAAATTTAAAACAACAGCACAACAATTTATACAAAGTATTATTTACTTATAGAGTGCAGAAGATGGGTTTGTGATCTTAAAAGGAATTTAGGCAAATTTTAAAAGGATCCATCCATTTGCCAGGATAGTTATTATACATAGAATTTGCAATACTTCTGAGTATTAAATGCTAGAGAGGAATGAAGCAATAAAAATCTCTTCTACTCTTCATGTAATTGGAGGATTTGGGGATAATGTATAATTATCCTAAATCCAGTATAAATTTTATATCAAATTATCTTATATTATCCTAAATGCAAGTACCGAATAACTGTAATCACAAAAGTGTATATTTTTTTGTGTTTTATTATACAAACACACAAAATGGGTTTATATGTTTTGTAATGCCAAAGTAATATAAAATTAAAATAAACAAAGAAAAGAAAGAACCTGGAAATCTGTATCATAAATAAAACCAATTCCAAAATGTGTACCCATCAGTTCACCAAGCAAATTTCTCATTCAGATGGCTGCATTAGTCTGAATAGCTAACAACCCAAAAGTGCAGCCTAGAAACATGTGTCTTCTCCCCCCTTCTATATCTCTCTCTTCCTATCCCACCCCCGCAAGTGGTTGTTCACACTGCTACCAAACACAGATGTGACAGAGGCAACTGAGGGGGTTGAAAGTCTCAGTTTCACCTTTTCTAAAGCAAAATAGCTATAGAAGACACTCATGAACTGTAATCAAAGAGACATGCCCAGATCATCCTAGAATAGCCAATAAGGACCAAGCTTATCCCAATTCTTAGAGGTTCCTCAAAATGTCTCTGCTGACTACATGGTCAGTGAGGCATGTCAGGTGACATTAATGGCAAAACAGTCCTGGCTTTTCTTTGGTATTTAGGAGAGAAAACACAATTTTAACATCAGAACAGGTAAAAATGACCTCACAAATATAGATTAGGGAAAGAAAAGGAAAGTTTTTTTAAAAAGATGACAACCAGCAGCAAGGTGAATGGATTCAGTTACAATGGCCATGAGGGAAGCATTGGAAGACCAGCTTAGAACAGCTTGTTATGGTCTATGTATGTGGTCTCTCAGAGTCAACAATGACCTGATGGCACATCATGATTGTCTTGGGTGTGGGATAAAAGAAAGGCAATAATTTTAGGATATGGCAGAAAAGGTTATCAAAGAAATGGCCAGCCCATCATTAAATGCAAGTGGGGAGAAATCCTAAAACAAATTAATCATTGCCACTATTCTCTATTTGAGAGTTTTCAGACATCTGCTGAACTGTTTAGTGAGAAACATAGTGTTGTGGTTAACTGGCAGCAGGTGCAGATGGCTGAGGAGAGCGATGACCCTCATGTGGGGTCAGGACATCAGTGAGTGAACTGCTGCCTTCAGAGATTGTGGGGGCTGGTGGCAGGGATGAGGAGGTTCCCGAAGAGCTTGTGTCAAGTGCATGTGTGCGAAGGATTACTCGGAGGAAAGAACAATTACAGCAGCACAGGTAACTCAGGAGTAAGGCTGCAAGGTGATGGCCCTTCCGTCAAGAGGATAAAAGCCAGGTTTGAAAAAGTGTTCTTTGCAGACAGCAAAGAAGTTCTTAAGCTCAGTTGGTGGACATCTTAGTTCATGAATCTTGTAAATTAGTTCTTATCTCTGTTTTTTTGGCAGCCTTGACAAACAACTTGGCAAGGGTCTTTCTTGTTGGAGATAATTGTTGGAAAGCACCCTTTTATCTGTAAAGGAACAGCATTCGTGATTAAACCTTGAAAGATGGGGAATGCTGCCTTTGTCTGTGTTTGCCCCCTGGGAACATGGTTGGGTTAAAACACATAGCTCTCTGCCTTAAAATACTTTGAATAAGTTTGAAAAACTTTGTGTGTGTGTCTGTCTGTGTGTGTGTGTGTGTGTGTGTGTGTGTGTGTGTGTGTGTATTAAGGATAGGCAATTTCGGGTGCTTTATATTGTTGGATTCCAAGCAGTCCCAAGCATTGTTATCAAAAAACCTGATAACCTGATATCCCAAATATCTAGAAGACATCAGCTAACCTTCTGGTCCGTATTGACTATAGTAGATGTTTCTGGTTTAAGATAGAAAATCAGTTGTAATTTTACTCATCGGGTTACTTTGAAATTTTCAAAATAACTTGTTTTTTGTATGTCTTTTTCTCTGTCATTCAACAACTAGGATATGTTGGACTGAGGACTCAGGAATCTACTGGCATGTTCTTTCTACATCCTTAAGCCTCCTTACACCTCATTGTCAAACTACATTTCATCTAAGATTCTACAAGATCCAGCTGATCTCTTCTTTTATTCTTAAATTCTACTTATGGAAGAATTCAGAAACACATCAGCTATCTTAAAAAGAGATTTGAAAGACAACAAAATCATTTTTGAACAATAAAAACATCTACTTTTTAAATACTTTTTCAACACCGGCACATGACAACTGTGCTTATTGCAAAGAATTATTATTTGTCATTGATTAATTAAATGCTAGAGATCTTTTCCATTTATAATTTCTCTGGGAGCATTAACAAATCACTACATCTGGAAACATTAATCACACTTGGGGTGCAGACTTAAATTAGCAAGGGAAATAATGAATTGGGCATGCTCAGCAGGCTAGGTTTTTTTAATGTTTTTCACACTGTAATTTCCTAACTAAATTTCTTCAAACAAGGTAGTTTATCATGCAAAAGTGAGAGTCAGTATAAGGGTAAAATTTTGAAATAAAGTTGTTTTGAATAGGATAAAGTTAAGCAGCAAAATTTTATATCAGCTGCCAAACAGGCTGCTTGGGAAATGTTTTTACTGTTTTAGAGTAATACTATTCAGAAAACATGTTCTACTTTTTTTCAGGAAAAAGATCAAGTCTTATGCTAAATAAAAGAGTTTGCTTTTGAAATTCTTTCAAAAGAATTTAAAAGAAATGGTCTTAAGTCACAGGTGTCAAACTCAATCGCATCATGTGACATATGTGATCCGGGATGGGCATGGCCTGAACATGACACCCCTGTCTTAAGTGAAGTGATATTGTCACATTTATGAAGTTATGGAATGGCAAAGGTTGTATATGAGTATTCTGCCTTTCATTATATAGTTATTTCTAAACTGGTACCCTACTGTATCAATCACCATTAAATTTCAGGTTGCATTCTCCAGTCTGTGGGTACTTTTCTTGGCCATCTTAAGGAAAAAGAGCAGGTGGAACCAAGGTGAAAATGAGAAATGGAGGGAGGAGGGGAACAGACACCTTTTGTTCCCTGTCAATAATTTAAACGCACGTTTAAGCAGTAATTTCTCACAGAAGCCAGGATTTTCCACAAATGTGTTGCCCTTTGAATCAGCCTGGAGATTCATAGTCAAAACTGTTTTCCAAGTTCCACAAACTACTTTTGGCTTCTGGCCATGAGGAGGTGGAACCATCAGGCAGGTCAGAAGCCAACCCATTCCTCAACTCTCCCCATCTCGTTTCTTGGCTCCTAATTCCATGAGTGAAAACATTGGCTGGAATAAAGAAGAAGCCTGGGGAGTAATGAGCTGACAAGAAAGTCAGTGAAAGCAGCAGCATCAGTAACAAAGTGTTGGATTCATGCACTAAACTAGCTCTACACCCAGATTAGCAAAGTATTAATGTTGTGTTGATAGAACATGCTATGTTCAATTTACCAGATTTACCAGCTTTAATCAAATCTAGTATATTTTGCAAACACTGCTCTTATTTTGAGAAGAGTCCAGTTGAATTGCTTTATTGTTTGAGGTTTATTTATTTATTTATTTATTTGTTTGTTTGTTTGTTTGTTTATTTATTTATTTTTGTCAATTGCTTACAAGATAATAGATATAAGTAAAGAAACATAGTTATGAATACATGGATACATATAAGAAAAATAAAAAAGAAAAGAAACAATAGGACAGGGACGGTAGGCACATTAGTGCGCTTATGCACGCCCCCTACAGACCTCTTAGGAAAGGGGTGAGGTCATAGTAGACAGTCTAAGGTTAAAGTTTTTTGGGGGAAAAACCACAGAATCAGGTAGAGTATTCCAGACATTGACTACTCTGTTGCTGAAGTCATATTTCCTGAAATCAAGTTTGGTGCGATTAACCTTGAATTTGTATCTGTTGTTTGCTCTTGTGTTGTTATGGTTGTTACTATGAATATCAGAAGCACAAGTGAGGGTGAAGGGAGCTTGTTATTTTCACCTTAAGTAAAAATGCTATTCTCTTAGCACATGGGTGTCAAACTTGCATCATCACAGCGTTATCTATGTGACTTATCACAACTTTGTTCCTTTCACTAAACCGGGCATGGGTCTGGCCAGTGTAGCACCTCTATTTCCTCAGTCTTTACCAGATTCTCTTCTCAGTCCACTCCTGATCTTGCAGAAACATTTCTAGGACCTACTATGGGTAGGATAGGCAGGCTCCCTTTGGATGGCACTGTCTATAGGGAAGCAAAAGGGTGAAAAGATCCTGAAACAAGTGTTGCAATGTTGAGGTGCAAACTCCTTTTGTATGCGCCTTGTGACATTGCTCATAACTGTATAAGGGACAGCAGGGCTTGCTTCATAATTTTTTGGTTATTTTGAAAAATGCCTCTGGCTAACACTATAATTTTGGTGTCTCTTGGGGAGGAAGTGGAGGAAAACAACAGTAAAAAATATCACCTGCTAAAATAGGTTGGAGGTCAATTTTCCATATATTATAGAAAATACAGTAAATGAAAGCTGAAGTCCAAAAACCTGTGAAAAAGATCAGAATGAGGGAAAGAGTTGTATAACTTTAAAGGCCACCAGTCATCGAAGGCCATTAAAGCAGAAGCAATTAATCCAAGTGTATTTCCCTATATTCCTGCTTTGTTTCTTTCATTTTGTGAATTGCACATTATCTACTTCGCCTTACTTGGTATCCCCTCAGTATCTTCCTTGCCAGGTAGCACATTTTAGGGCTTGCAAGAAAGAAACAAGCAATTGCCTGCAGTAATACAAGGGTCACAACCTAAGCCATGGAGCATCACTCTAACAAACCAACCAATGCTTAGAATAAGAAAAGAATCTTCTTGGTAGCTTCCATCTTTCAGGGGCACCTACGGCTTTCTTATCTGCAAATATATTGATCTGACAAGCTGGAGAAACCTGTGATTTACCACTCCTCAGCAATAGATTAGACAGAGAAGGAAGGCATCACCTGGATTTATTAGCTCAATGATCTAATAAAGTGAGATTTTTTAAAAGACATCTATGCAGTGAAAGTAGACTCAGAGGGTACTTTCAGATATCATTTATATCCTCTGATGCTGTCAGTCAAATGATAATAAAGTATAATACACTTTATATCTTGGAGGGATTGTTAGGATAGTGATGATCATTCCCACTGTGAATATTCTCAGTTAATATGCATGCAGATTTGGGATATTACAAAGTCAAGAAAAGTCTACATTGGAAGAAGTGTCTCAAACAAGGTGGAATTATTTTAATTCCGAAGATATGAGCACAGCCACAAAAGAAACCAGTTTTTCTTCAAGGGCAATGATTAGCAGCTTACCTTCATGCCATGGCTGGTTTCATCATCTGAATATTATGTCTCTGATAGTCACAAGAACACGTAAAATACTTGCAGAGTTTAATTATATTAACTGCCTTGGGAAATCCTGCTTATGCAAAAGGAGATGCACAAAGTTTTAAGAATATAAACAAACTAACAAACAGATCAGGCTTTTTCCTTGGGTAACAAATCACTGTTGGACAAATTCTGTAAGGAAAATTAATGATCACTAATTCTTTGGTCCTCTCAAAACTGGGCCAATTTTTTTCCCGGATTAATTGATTCTATATCTTTATTTTTTGTCTCTTTCTTTGTTGCTGTTTCTACCATTTTTATGTTATGTTTGTTAACTGTGGTGTGGAGTTTGTAATGTTATGACCAGTATTGTAAAAACTTTGTCTCTACAACATCATGGTATCCAATTTAGGAAAATAATATAATTTGATCTGAAGAACAAGACATGATTAAAAATGGAAACATGGAAGTCGGATGTAACATTAAAAATTGGTCTTAACGCATCAATATTAGCATTAGTAGCATTGCATTGTTTAGAAAGTCAGAGGTGATATTCAGCAGGTTCTGACCAGTTCTGGAGAACCAGTGGTAACCTTCACCCAGCAGTGGGGAGGGAGTGGAGATTGTACAGTATCCTTTTCCTGCCACAACCACCAAGCCACACCCATCAAGCCATGCCTCACCTACCAAGCCATTTGAATCCCACCAATGTAGAAAGTCCATTTAAAAATAGAGAGTGTAAATCTCACTTGTAGAAAAAAGATGCTCCCACACACATACACACACTTTCCTATGATTCTCTGAATAGATCATTGTTGGCCATCACCAGCATTATCCACTCTCCCACCATGTGTTCAAATGGATTTTTTTTGTGTGAATATGCATCACTATTGTTGTTAACCTGCTCTGAAACTGGGATCTAACTGGAATACTGCAACCAATTCTTGTCACTATACTACAAAAAGGATGTTGACACTTGGGAAAAAGTTCAAAGAAAAGCAACTAATATAATCAAAGGCCTGGAGACTAAAACATATGAACAGCTGCAGGACTTGGGTTTGGCTAGTCTAAAGAAAAGAAGAATTAGGGATGACATGATAACAGCATTCTAGCATTTGAGGGGCTGCCACAAAGAAGAGGGAGTCAAATTATTCTCCAAAGCACCGGACAAGAAACAATGGTTGGAAATTAATCAAAGAGAGAAGCATCCTGGAATTAAGGAAAAACTTCCTAACAGTGAAGGCAATTAACCAGCTTGCCTCCAGAAATTGTGTGCACTTCATCACTGGATGTTTTTAAGACTCCAGACCAGGGATGTCAAACTCGCCATCAGGTTCCAATTAATGTACCCATCACAAGTTAAACTCCGAGGCATTCTGTTTCCTCAAAGAACAAATTTGTTTAGATACATCACCTTGCCACAAACTGGTAGAAAGCCAGTACTAAAGGTTCCCGTGCTTTCCACCCTACTTTAAGTTAAGAGTTTCTCATTTTTCCAAAACAATATGTCACACTGTCCAACCAGGATGAGAGCTGGTTGCTTGGCAATTTCTCTCCTCCTCCTCTGACCAGCCAGCTGTTGGAATATATCTGACTCATTGTTCTGGCTGAAGACTCCATCTCCCCCTTCAGCTACAAATAGTGTCAACCTGAATTCATGTGAGAATAACTCATGATAGAAACAACCCCACAGCCCAATTAGATTCAGGCTTGACACTAGCATTTTCATGGTGTCATGTGATGTATCGTGACTTTTTTCTCCTTCACTAAACCAGACATGAGCATATCGCCCACAAGTTTGACAGCTCTGGTCTAGACAGTCACTTATCTGAAATAGTATAGGTTCTCCTGCTTATGCAGGGGATTGAACTAGAAGACCTACAATGTCCCTTCCAGCTCATTCTATTCTATTCTATTCTATTCTATTCTATTCTATTCTATTCTATTCTATTCTATTCTATTCTATTCTATTCTAACAAAAATTGTGAGAATGTGAGGGAGTTGAGGTTGCTGTCTGCTCTTGGTAGTCCTCAACTTACAATAGTATTGAGCCCAGAATTAAAGTGATAAACCAAGCAACCCTGCAGATACATGATTGAAAATAGGGTGCTTTGCAATCAGCATATTTTTGTTTCAGTAGCAGCATCCCAGGGTCATGAAATCGCCATTTACAACCATTCCAGGTGGCTTCAGACAAGCAAAGTTAATCGGGGAAGCCAGATTCTTTCAACAGCCATAAGATTTGCTTAACTGCTACATTAAAAAGATCATAAAATCAGGTGCAACTCACTTAATAACTGCACTTAATGGTTTTCTTAAGTTTTCGCAGGTGCTTATATGTACGGTATTCAGCTTTGTTCGGGTATTTTCCCACTTCATTATAGTTGTGCTTTTAAAGTTGCAGCAACGTTTCAGCAGAATCTCATCTGCCATCATCAGGCTTCTGTATAGTGTTTGCCTGTGAGTCAGACTTTCACAGCCATTTCTGTTTTAAATTTGGTGCTAGCCTAGTGCTGTGCCAGAATGGTTTTTCCTTCTTCCTGATTGGTTGGGAGTCTTGGACTGTGTTTATTGGTCTTGGAGTTTGCTGTGTTCTGCTTGATTGGTGTTTCTAATATCTTCTGTCTGTTTTGTAGCTTTTTTTGTCTTGATTGGCTGGCAACATTTTGTTTTCTATATTGGAGGCTTTTAGTGTGGCTCCAAGTAAATGGATGGCTATCATTTATTAGGAAGCTAGGTTTCATCTGGGTGCCTGGTTGGGGTGTATTTGAGCTGGAGGCATCAGAGGGAGTCTGTTTGTGCCCAGGTGTTTGCCTGGCTTGTGGTGTGGAGATTTTTTAGCTCCACTTATTTTTGGAAGGACTTGTTTCACATAACTCAAGAATTCTTTTGGTATATCACAAAGAGGCTTTGATGTCAGAATTGTTTCTGTCTTTTGACCATATTTCTTCCATGTGGCAGACTCAAACTGCTGTCCTTGCTGGAAATGAAGCCCAGCTTTGGCAATTATGATAGACAGGTATTCTGTTCAAAGGACAAATAACACAGCCCCAATTGGTGGATTCTGTTATTTCTGTATCTATCTCACCTGTAGCAGAAAGCCAAGCATCAACTGCTTTCTTTTTCTCAGCTTCCTATTTGATACCATTTGAACACAAAATGTTTGGACTTGACTGTCCACCAGGATAGGGATGGGGTTGGTTGAGAATATATGTTCCTGTCTTTGGGAAATGATTAATGGGCTACTTTGTGTTGGTGCAGGTAAAATGTGCAGATGACCTCACAGATAGCTAGAAAGGAAAATAGATCCACTACTATAAGGGATGATCAAAATTCTTTATGCAGTGAACCTCCACAGCTGCATACAGCCTCTAAATATATTTTTATCACCTTCGAACTATCATTGCTAAAATCAGGGGGTCATCTGAGTGATTTTGAGGTTGTCCACAAAAATGCCAACAAACACATATGCCTGTTTTAGGAATCCTATAAATACTTAAGCCTATTTAAAAATAAAACCTAAACAACCCTGAAAGAATTAAATCCAATAAGTTAGGAAATTGGCAGATGCCAAAGAAATTGTTTAAGTACACATTGGCATTGAGACCTAGGGTTTAGCAGCATGTGGAACTCCAGTAAATACTTTTCACAGGACCAGAAAGTTGCTTCCTATTAAAATTTGCTTCATGAATTGCAACATCTGAAATAAAGGAACTGCTCCCTATAATATCACTAAGCATTCTGATCCCTAAGGAGACAGAAAGGTGATGGTGAGGAAATAAAAGGCTGGCAACATCTGGTTACATTTGCTTGAGCTCAATCAGGCCAATCAACAACATTAACCTGGGGAATTCAACCAGAGAATGAAGTTCTAGCCCTTTTGAATGTGACTTGCCTACATCACATAAATACAAAAAAGGCTGAATTTATATTCCTCTGGTTGTGCTTACCATTTTAAAGTTAATGTCTATCTCTAGGGATACCTGCCTTCAGTATAAATTCAGATCAATAAAATGAAGTTGGGACAACCCCCCCCCCCCCCATGGTTTAGGGAAAGAGGTTTTCTAATGGGCAAGAGAGAGGTGGAAAGATTAGTAGGTGTATAAGAGGTGGAAAGTGCAAAAGGGAAAAATCATTTATTGACGTAGTTGTGATGCTTATTAAAGAACTTCCTTCCTTATCTTAGACATGTCTCTCTTGAAGATTTCAGGAATGGCCAAACAAAATTCAGTGAGGATGATCTGATTGAGTCAAGAATTGTAAGGAGGAAGATGCTGCATAGTCTAGAGGACCCATATTTATTGCATAAGGTGGCCCAGGTGTATCTGGTTTATTGTTCTCCAAGCCCAATCTTTTGCTTATCATACTACACACTCAGGCAACATCCCTGTAGTTAAGTTAAGATATGAAGAGGATAATGGCAACGAGAATGTCCCATGGCTATTATGTTATATTAGCCTATATAGAAAAGGGCGAACAGACTGAAGAGGAGAGAAGGCAGAATGTCTGCTGAAGCAATATTATCGTAAAATTACTGCTCAGCTCCTGATGTGTTTCAGAACTCTACTAGGAATAAAGGTGAACTTAGTTTTCAGAAAGTAATAGAGAAGAGGCTATCTCTGTATCGCAGCACATTAATGAACTGCCACAATGGATTGCTATCTGAACGTCAATTATAAGAATAGAAAAGGCTCATTTTTTTCTAACATTTCCTCATATAAGGCTCAGAGTCCCCAATAAAACAAAAGAGGAAGAAAAGCAGATTTCTCTCATCAAGCATTTGGGTTTGAATGTCAGGATATAAACACTTTGAAGACTCCTTTTCTTAGTAAAGGAAGAATCTTATGATAATGCTCAAATCTCTGCACTATTTCAAATATGGCTTTTTGAGCAGACTTTCTCCATTGGCTGCCTTTCTGCTCTGCAGGTGTGTCAGACATTTTGGATTGAAGCACTTAGATCAGCTGTTATAAAATGGCAGTTTCGCCAGGCATCCAGTAGCTCCAGGGAACAGAGGCTGATTGTCTGGGAGAATGGTGTAATGTAAAATTTCCTTTGCTCTTCTCAAGGTCATGGCTGGCTCATAGCATCTGTAAAGATCTAGGACCTGGATAATTCACAGCTACCCCAGTTCTCCACACATGACAGTTTTAGTTGTTCTCCTTGAAAGTTCCCTTGATGCCTACTGAATTCTACCAAAGGAAAGTGAGTGAAGGGTCCTCGTTATTTTAAATGGGGCTTGACCGAACCTAATAAAGAGCAAAAAACAGAGCAATTTTCACAGGCAATCACATGAGGCAGTTAAAGAAGGGCTGAGAACTCAATTATAGCCCATTACTGTTGAAGCTGTCTCTTTATTTCCATTACGTGCTTCCTCTTTCTGACCAATGCCTTCTGTAACAGTTGAAGGGGGTTTCTTTTATGCCTACCTGTTTTTCACTAATGGTGTGCATCAGCTGTTTGGATCTCTTCATCTAGTGAAATGAAGACTTCCCAAATATTTAATTGTGAGATCCTAGAAACCATCTGTAAAATTAGTAGAGAAGACAAGCCAACATTCAAGTGCTTTCTCAGCAATTGGTTTATGATTTACCATGTTTGGAGAAAAAGTTAATTGTTGCAGTTTTGTGGAAGATAACCACACTTAACAGATAATAGATAATCAGAGTTGGAAGGAATCTTATAGGTCATCTAGTCCAACCCCCTGTCCAAGTAGGAGACCCTACCCCATTGCTGACAAATGGCAGTCCAATCTCTTCTTAAAGGTCTCAAGTGATGGTGGTACCACAACTTCAGAGAGCAAGCTGTTCCATTGATTGATTGTTCTCACTGTCAGAAAATTTCTCCTTATTTCCAGGTTAAATCTCTCCTTGTTCAGTTTCCATCCATGTTGTGATTTTGCACTCCTTTCTATGAAACAGGGTGTATATTTATCCTCACTAATCCAACACATGAAAGCTACAGGTCATAGCATCGACTTCAATGGCACCAAAACCCTAGCCTCAATATAAAATTCCAGCTATAGAATGATCAGAGAAGCCATAGAGATTGAAAAACGACCTGAAACCATGAATAGAAGAGATTACTCCACCAGACTGTCAATTATCTGGAAGACTGCACTCACAAACAAAAAAATCTCCACACCAAAAGCCAAGCAAACACCCAGACCCCTCCCCCATACCTCCAGCCCAAACATACCACAGCCAGCCACCCAAATGAAACCTACCTTCCTAATAAATGATAGCTGGCCATTCACCTGAAGCCAAGCCACACTGAAAGCCCCCAATACACGAAACACAATGCCAGCTAATCAAGACAAAAAAAGCTACAAAACAGCTACAAATACCATATATATATATATATATATTCCTAAAATAATTTCCAGTAATTTTAAACTAAGTGCCAGTATACATTCCCATGTGGATTCCCCCTTACACAATCCCTAACTCTTGTCTCTAAATCTTGTAACTTTATCATTCCTTTTAATTTTGACTAGGTTTCCCTTTTCTAAGGTTCCCCAACCTTCCTTCTTTTTCCCTTCTAATTTTGTTTTTATTTCCCTCTGTCTGTCAGCCATGTTTCCCCCCACCTTTTCAGTTCTCCTTTTTGAGGTTTCTTCTTACATATGTCCTTCTTCTTCTTCTTCTTCTTCTTCTTCTTCTTCTTCTTCTTCTTCTTCTTCTTCTTCTTCTTCTTCTTCTTCTTCTTCTTCTTCTTCTTCTTCTTCTTCTTAATCTTGAGTGTCTTATCTCTTTCGTTTATTGTCACTAATGTCGATGGCTCTGTTTTAAGTCCTTTTATATACCTTTTGACAATGGTCCTTGTTCTTCATGCTCATCAAGGCTGTTATTTTCATCGTCTCTGAGCTTCCTTTGTTCTTCCGTGAGCTGTGACACCATTACTTTACTCAGCATTAACTCCACCAGTTTCATTCTTTCTTTAAACATCTCTCACACATTTTGGAGCTCTAACTTAAATTCTTCACTTTCCATTTCTTTGGTCTATTAAGTTATTCTTTATTTTGTTAAAAGTCAAGTTTTTCTGCTATAGTCCTTGTCAAAAGTCTCCTTTTATCTCACTTTCTCTTCTGTTTTCTTGTCACAATCAACCTCTAAGAATATTGCATTCTTTTATGTTTAACTGTAATCCCCCCTTCTTCTTTTTTATAAAGCTTCTGAGGATCTTGTTATATTAATAATCTTTTATTCCATTTCTTCTCTATACAACCAGTAATTTTCCATAGAAACATAAAAGAAGGAAGACTTTAACCCTTAGGTGGTACTCTGTATAGCTTTCTTCTTAAAATTCTTTTATTTTTAATTCACTTTTTCATAGTATTAATATTAAATTTTATCAGTTCCAAATAAGTCCAGCATTTTATCCAGTACCTAATTAATGTCCAATTCCATAAGTTATTTCAAATTTAGTCTCTAATCACATATAATTCTTTTATTTCTGGTTTTTTCTTTACCTTATATTTTCCTCTTATTTCTCGTTCACTGTTACCACTCTACCAAACGAGGGCTCTTTCTTTCCACTTTTCGGGGTTATCAAAAAAATATTCAAAGTCTTTTATCTCACCACTTTCACTCTTCAGCACAAACTTGTGTCCCAGCAGCTTCCCATCTTCAGTGCAGTCATTAAAGACTGCCGCTTCTCCCTGTCTTCTAGGGGAGTTGCCAAGCCAGGGAGGGGAGATGAGGCTCCCCTCAACCCAGCTGGTGGTCTCCCCCTCTTCCCCCCACCCCATGAGATGGGTCAGATGGATCCAGTCCTTTAAGAACCCCTCCAACAGGGTAAGAACAGATGAAAGCATGCACAATCACAGTCTCTGATCCGTTGCCGACAAGAACACCACCGGATGTCCCCATCTAGCATTTTCTCTAGGTTATTTGGTGGGGAAATGCAGTTGATTATTTAATCCAATGTTATTATTCCTTAGTTGACAAGGAGTCAAAATCATTTGATATCTAAGTTTTTATTCCATGGAGAATCACAGAAGGCAGAGAGTTTGAGAGAGAGAGAAAGAGAGAGAGAGAGAGAAGGGAGAGAGGGACTGATTCTAGGTCTATAAAAGAGGCTTATCATAACTCATATCTAACAATTCCCACTGATACTCTTTCCTCAAAACATCATTCTTCATATTTAAAAACTCTGCTTGTTTGAGTATCATTTTTTCCGCTTCCTATAGAGATTCTATTCAGAATCTTTAAAACTGCATGTTCATTTGCTATTTATGCGTTCTACGCTTCCCCAATGATTCCATTTTCTTTAATGTGGTGATGTGTTGGGCATGGGGATTTATTTAGAATTTTTGTTTGTTAGTTTCTAAAAAAATGCTTGATATAATTTATTACTAGTAATTTCTTTCCAAGACTCTCAGACAACAACACTGGCTCTGAGATTTCCTTTTATTATACACATTAGTCTTTGAAATGTATACTTGCAACCACCCTCTAATAATAACATGGGAAGATCTTATTTTGCCACTTGCCTAATTGCATTCTTAGCAGAGTTGATGATAACAGCCCTGTAGTTATTTCCAAATTTAAGATATAGGATAGCTTTTACCATGGTGGCAGATCTATTTTTTTTATATATATTTCACATGTTACTGAATACTGTAGCAACCAATTACTTGGTTGTGCTTTAGGAAGACAATATTTTTGAGTTTTTATTTTTATTAGTTTTTCTCTTGCTTGGCCATACATGAAAGGCAATATGGGCTCTGCATTTTAGGATGAAATATCTCTCACTATTTGAATAAGATCTCCATAAGCAATGAATTACGCGGTAGCTCATTGAAAACTCAATGTAGTATTATTTAGGCTACTATTCTAACATATTGAGCTAATTAAAAAGAAACACAACCACACTGAATAGATGGGCATATGAATATTTTTATCTTTAGATTTTTCTGACCTTTCACTCACTATCAAACTGTTCCTTGTGTTTTGGAAATGTTTTGGGGTGAATAACTTAAAATTTTGGAGGAAAACTTAAATGTCTAGGGGTGTGTTGTTTTCTCATACCCACGTATTCCAGGAAGTGCTATTGAGAACATCCATCGCAATTTATTAGAACATCATCCTCACTCTGCTGGCTAGGATAATGGGTTTTGTAAGTTATAACATGTAAAAGACACCAGATTATGAAAAACAGATTCTGAAAAGAGTTTGCATGTACATATTTTTAATCCAAATAAAAACATAATATTTGCTTGTAGTGTTATGGCTTTATGGTTTTCAAATTAGTTGTTTCTTCTATCAAGGCCTATGCCTGAGTAAACTAATTTGTATATTTTGTCTCTTCTTGACTGTGCATAACCTCTAGAGGAAATTCAAACCTGAAAGGAAAAGGAAAGACACCTTTAATAGATAACACATCCAATGTATGAAATGACTTGAAAAAAATTCAGCACTGATTGGAATGCATGCTGTAAAAGTACTAACTGTGGCAATGTTGAGTGACAAAGAAGACATAGAATTTAAAAATGACATATAGTGATGGCCATAAGTTATAACTTATAATTGACTTCAGTAGGAAGACAGATGTACATTTACCATTGTACATAAATGACGAGAAGGTGGAGAGGGTTGGTAGTTTTAAATATCTGGGCATTTATATCTTGGAGGACCTCTCATAGACTATGAATGCTAACATGCTTGTGAAGAAGGCACAGAAGAGGCTGTACTTCCTGAAAATGCTCAGGAAGATAAATCTATTTCAGGATCTACTTCTCTCCTACTACCACAGCACCATTGAGAGTGTCCTGACATACAGCATTCTTGCATGGTATGGGAGCAGCTCTGTAGCAGACAAAAAATGCTCTACAGAGAATCATTAAATCTGCCCAGAATATCATTGGGCTCCAGCTACTAGCCTTGGATGACATCTTCACATCTCGCTGTTTGAGGAAGTTGCACAACATTCTCAGAGACTCTTCCCATTCTGCTCACAATTTTTGTGAACTGTTGTCTTCTGGCAGAAGATACAGAATAATTAAAACTCAGACCATACATTTTCTGAACATTTTTATCCCAGAGCTATAATTGCACTTAACAATGTACTTAAGGATCACCATCAGTGAGCTGTTGGATGATATTACTTGGTCTGTTGTGTGGATGCTTGTGTGTTTTTAGGTGGTGGGGAACCTTGGCCGGTGGGGGGGGTGTTTGGGGATTGTCATGCATGTGTATGTGTCTCTGGGTGTCATGTGAATTTCATTGTATGTGTATAATGTGTATATTCGTACAATGACAATAAAGTATTATTGTTTTTGTTATTTTTATTATTATACACAAAAATGATAGTATACACAGCAAACGAGATAAATATGCTGGGTTTCGTATCACAAATCACTAATCGAACACTTCCCAAGTGTTTAGGACTGCGTGATGTATTGGCAAATTATGCAAGTAGATACCAGTAAGGTGGCCTTTTGCAGCTGACCAATGGTGATCTTGTCAGCACCAATTCTTTTTAAGTGCTTCCCTAGGTCTTTAGGTACCCAGTGTGCCAAGTACCACTGGAACCACCTGCACTGGTTTATGCCAGAGTCTCTGCAGTTCAATTTCCAAGTCCTGATATCTGGTGACTTTTTCTTTTTCTTTTTTTTTTTGAAATTTTTTTGGGGGTTTTCACAAAAAAATACATATAAAACATCTTTTTTTGAAAATAGCATAGTCCTGGGTTACACTTCTTCATACAGACACAAACTCAATTTCATGCTCACTTTTATGTTCTATTCCATATCTTATTACTGTTTTACATTTTCTACATAGTTTTTCTCTTCTCTTAATTTTCTCAATTTTATCTTAATTATCTCATATCAATTCAAATCATTATATTTATACTTTTGTCTGTCCTGTTTCAATTTCATATTTTCTTTTCTCATTAAACAAATTTTCTCCTGTAGTTACTAATTGGAGTCTAACACCTTTATATCTTTTAATTTTATCCATTCAGCTCTTATTTAAGCTTCAATATATACCTTGAGGTTATAACATTCAATATAATACATAACTTCCAATCAAATTCTGCTTGGTACATTCTTAAAATACACACTATATTCTTAAAAAGTGATTATAAATATATGTAATTAAAATACTCATTCCATTCCAATTCAATTCTATCATTAATTTTCATTAAAGTCTTAACATCTTTAACATTACTTTTCAATTGAATATCATACTTCCTTGGGAGCACTTATAAGCTTTCCGTAATTAATTTTTTTCCCCTATTTCTCTTCCCTTATATTTTATAAAACATTAAATAATTAAAATGTTTTCTTTTATTTATTAACAAACATTTCACTAGATTATAATAACTATTTTATCCATCATCTAATCATACTTTGTTTCATATTTTCTAAAATTATTTCTAATATAACAAAACTATCTTATGTACCTTTGCAGAATCCCTTTTTCAATTAAATTTTCACACATTATCTCTAAATAGGCCCTGTTTCTCCATATCTTGTTTCTGTCCTTTATAACTTCTTTTCCTTTCCTTTTTCCCTCTCTTCTTCTCCCTCCCCTTTTTACCCCCTTGTCTCTCTGGTTCTAATTCTCTCTTCTGTGTTCCTCTCTTCTGTTGCTTATACTTATTTTTCAAGTTATTATTCCTTTTCTTGGTTGTTTTTTCAAATCTTAAACTTTTCATTCTCTTTCCCACCTTTCCTTTTTTCCCCCCACATAAAATTACTTGTTCATTAAAGATGGCTTCTTTTTTGTCCCAGTCTTCTTGTTCTGCAGGAATTTCTTGTTGTTTCTCATAGTTCGAGATCTCAATTTCTAAGAATTGAAATATGAAGCCAAAAGAACCTCTCCCTTCTTGTGCATCTTCTTTGTACTTTTTAAGTTCCATTTTCAGTTCATCTAAAAGTAGTGCCATTTTAAAACACTTTTTAAACAACCACCCGATTGATTTTAGTCATTCAAATGCAATAACCAAAAATCCAGAGATCACCAAATAATCCAAATACTCCCAAGCTGTTTCTTCATGCTTCTTTTTTCTATTTTCTCTTCCTGGAGTTCTACTATTTTGTAGCCAAGTTTCAGTTAAAATGTATCTTTTAGAAGTCTTGTTGAGGTTTTACTATAAATTTCTTTTAATTACAGGCAGTTTCCTCCCTTTTTTCCAGATCCTGCCCTTTTATTCTTTTTCTCTCCTTTTCTGCGTTTAAAAGGTTTTAAGTATCCAGAAAACTTTATTATCCCTTTGACATTTTATTTTCAGCTTAAATGCCTATTAATATCAAAGTGGATTTTTTTTCAATTTCTTATTTAGATCTCTTAGCTGTCAGTATAGGGAAAAGGAGAGAAGAAAAAAAACCAGATCCTTTCCCTTTTCTCTCTCCTTCGCTGCTTCAAAATCTTTGGGAACAAAGTTGCTTTTTTTTGTTTAAATTCCAGGGTACCTTAGTTGTTGCTTTTGCAGTTTAACCCGGTCAACCAAAACTTCTCTTCTTATCTTCCTCCTGCACATTCTTTTTCAGTCGAGTTCTTCTTTAAGGTGACCATTTCTGACCACCGCTGCAACCGCCTTTGGGAAAGGGAGTAATGGCCAGCTGAGGAGGAGAGATGAGGCTCTCCTCAACCCTGCTGGCAGTCTCCCCCTTCTTCACCACCTCTACAGAGTGGCTTAGCCCCAAAACCAGCCAGCTCGGGTTGCAGTAGCTTTGCATGCTCATTTTCAACCACTTTTTCAGGCTTATGATCCCACCAGTTCTTTGCTATAGGCAGATGATAGTTGTGACACAAGTTCCAGTGGGCCATCTAAGCAACTGTGTTGTGACGTTGTTTGTAGTCAGTCTGAATGATTGTCTTGCAACACCTCAGTATGTGATCGATGGGTTCGTCTGCTTCTTTGCATAGTCTGCATTTGGGGTCATCAGCAGATTTTTCTATTCTGGCTTTGATTACATTCATTCTGGTGGCTTGTTTGGGGGTGCAAGAGTCAGGCCTTCTGTTTCTTTCTTCAGTGTTCTGTTGGTCTGCCATAACCAGGTCTTTTCCTTATCTACTTGGATCTTTTCAAGGAACTATCCATGCAGTGCTTTGTTACACCAGCTGTCAGCCTGAGTTTGCATCACTGTTTTCCTATATTGATTCCTGGTTTGCTGCACTTTGAGCAGCTTCCTCTTGTTGACCTCCATCAAAGCTGGTTCAACACTGTCTTTCACATAATCTGCCATTGTTGTTGTTGTTGTTGTTGTTGTTATTATTATTATTCCAATGAACCTATCTTTTCATGGGAACAGGAACCTGCAACTTACCATAGTTTACAGGTCAAGTGATGGGATCTTTGGGTACCACAGCCTTGGATATTGTTGATTAATGACAGACCAATACAAAATATGGCTTTATCCTTTCATGATTTGGTAGCAGATGCACATGCAAATTTGGCTTGATCCAGATGTATGAATGTGAGAATTTCTGAAATATGCCTACCAGATTTCTCAATGTTCCAGCAGCCATGATTCCATAGCAGAGGAGAAGACTTGGTGATGATGAATTATGAGATCTAGTTTGAAACCAAAAGTGCATTTAGGTAGCTAAATTTGAATATTATTCTGGGCCTGGATGGAGCTCGCCTGGAGAAGGAGACTAGTTTAGGTGGGCTCAGAAGTTCATAGTTTCTTTAGCCAGTTTAAAGATTTTGAGTCAATGCATACCGATCCTTCCATTTACCTCAGAGGAGATATGACATGATCTGAAAATGGAGGGCATTGTCAAAAGCTCTTTGCCATGGTCAGATCACTTTTTGATTTGCATCTATGTCATCGGCATGCTAAACCTCTGTAGGACTGATGAACCAATCAATAAAAAAATATTTTTTTGAAGCTACCTATTTCTCAGTGATCATGTAATAGCAAAGGGTATTAAATAAAATTGCTCCAATCATGGCAAACTGATCGACTCTCTGAAGAGCTTTTAGAAATGAAGCAAGCAAAGAGAAATATAGGTTTGTCAGGCTTCCTAGATAGATCAGATCTAGAAATCAACTCCAAAGCAGTCTAAATATACTTTTATTGAAATTGTCTATAACAACAGAATTTTGAAAGTCTAATTATATTATATCTTAACCTTCTTCCCAATGAACTAGGGATGTGTCTGTCTTAGTTGATTCCAAATGTTATCTCACTGTTCTGAACTTTTGCTTGCGCCCCTTTTGCCTGGCCAATGGTTCCTGGGTATCTCTGCAAAGTTATCTTCCTTACTCTCTACCACAGTAGTGGAAGAAAACCAAGAGTAAAAGTGAAAATACATGATTGGGCACTCATATTTAGAAGTATGCTGTAGCAATATGAATGATGAAGCAAAGACTCCTGGAGGAATGAGATTATCTGGAACCTGTTCAATGAAGTTTCTGTCCCAAAGCATATAGAAAACTTTGGTAAATCTGGTAGGTTACCTTCATCACAACATAAAGAGATGTTATTCCTTATAGTTTTATTAGACCTCATGGTGGATACCAAGAAGGATAATAGTATGCTTCTGGAGTACCTAAGAAGATTGTT
Source organism: Pseudonaja textilis (assembly GCF_049901715.1). Lineage (NCBI taxonomy): Eukaryota > Metazoa > Chordata > Lepidosauria > Squamata > Elapidae > Pseudonaja > Pseudonaja textilis. Next base: position 51,239,273 of record NC_141994.1, read on the forward strand.
CAGCAGGGCTTTCATCCTTCCCCTAGTAGACAGCATCGGTTGATATATTTAGGGGAAGAATTGTAAAACCAAAGATTGTTCTAACATAGTGCCAGAGGTTTAACCCTCTCTGCTACTGCAGCAGCAAGTGGAAGCTGAGGCTAAAAGCACCTTTTCTCAACCATCTGTTATTATAACAATCACATCCTATTTCAATCAGACACTCAGACTGCAGTAATTCATATCCTTGTTATCTCACATATTATTGTAATGTGCTATACTTGATAACTTAGAAGCTCAATAGCAGATGTAGTTCATATGCTACCTATGCTACAATCTCAGCATTGGCTCCTGGTTTACTTCCAGATCCACCTCAAAGTGATGAGAGATGATCCAACAAGTACCCAGGGGCCTATCATAATGCACATCTTATACACATCTATAACATAAACATTTTTAAAAAGATATGGCCTGCCATGTATGATCCAATGGGATGGCACTGGAGGACACCAGGATAAATGAAATCAAGAATTTGGGAATTTATCAAGATGTCTTCTCTGTAGCTTGCCTCTTGTGGAGCAGAATGTCTTGAGACTGTTCACTTTTCAAAACTTGTTTTAAATCTGGATTTTCTGTCAAGCATTTTGGCTTAAATGTATTAGAACTACCTATTTGATGCTTGGATACCATTTGATTTTACTGCTACTAATTTCACTGTTTGTATTGTTTTCCTTTTTGAAAAAACACCTCAAGTTCTATAGAAATGGGTGAAATATACAAGGCTATAGTAAATAAATCCTACAGCATAAAATCCAGTGTTGTAAATACTTATCCACTCAATAGAACTCAGAGTAGGCAAGATGATTTAGGCAAACGTGGAATGCTTGGAATGACTTACCCATTTATGAAAATCTTTGAGCATGGTCACTGACGAAATTGTCTTGCACCAGAAGGAAAACCAGAAAGCTTGTTTCCACCACCTGCTTTAGCCTCTGAGGGTGTCCTCCTAAGTTATCTTGGGACACACATCTAAACAAGCCACCAGCTGCAGACAAACATTTTAATTTTCTAAGAATGCCTTGTGGATCATCATGAAGCTTAGAGGCATTTTGTACATGAAAATTATGCTAAAGCCAACTCTTTATTTTGCAGTAAGTCAATTTCCCAGATGATTTTTATAATTAAAATGACCTTTTGAAAAATGGACTCAGGTGTGATACAGAGCATTCCTGGTGTCAAGGGTGATGTTCATGAATACATCTCTTCCTTGTAACTCCCTAATGTAACTCCCTTCTGAAAGTGGAAATGGTATGTGTGATTTTATAACCTATCAGGTTGATAAGTGCTTCCTTCAGAAGAATCCATGCTCCAAAACCCAGAGTTGCCCAGATTGCTTTTAGAACAAACTGGCTACAATTGGTTTCAAACTTGTATGAGATTCCCTTGGGAAAGATGTATTAAGAGATACATTAAGAGAAGAAAAAAAGCAAATCAAGTGAGTTTTGAGGTATGGATTGAAACTATCTCTAACACAAGAAAACTGACCCCCCTTCACTGGTAAAAGGAGAGAGAGAGAGAGAGAGAGAGGGAGGGAGGGAGAGGGAGAGAGAAAGCGCACCAATGCTCAAGTTATCAAAGGGAAGAAGGAGAAAAAGAATTCCTGATCTTATTTTAAAAATGCATTTCTTTGTGCAGGACCAAGGATTAATTGATGCTTTCACAGATAGAAAATTGGACTAACAAAGGCAATTGGATAGCAGGAGGTTTTTCTGGTGTCTCCAGCTTCCTCTATCATGCTAAAGCATGTCATGTTCTAAACAAACCCTGGTATGCTGGTATTCTCTTTATCATGTGCTTTCTCAGAATCAGTTGCATTCTGGAAATGCTAAACACACTGTTCCTACAAGCTGAACTGTAGAGTTTTCTCTCTTTAAAAAGAGGAAGAATTCAACTTTTAGTTAGACTCACACAAAAGATAACAGTAATAGATAAGATCCTGAACATTCGCTAATCGATTTCTAAAGAAACATTCCTATCTTTTTATGGCATATTAAACAAGTGTGCAAATAAACTGCCAGAACACCTCTGCTCTAGCTGGTTCAATTAGATTCTAGTTGGTTCATCTTGGTTCAAGGAAATCTTTGCAATACATTAGTTTTGGCAGAGAAGCTCTGACTTGGACATCTGTAGCATAATGTCGAAACAGCTGCCTTGGTCTCAGACTTATCTAATACCTGAACATATATTTATAATCTTCTGAATATTTCATTGAGTAAGAATTCATGGACTGGAACATTTCTACAGAGTTTTCTTCTCCTCCTTCATCTCTATAAATTATGTAGTGGAATCAATATAGCTTTAGTGACTACATTTCACTTTTTCTGATAGGGATCAGCACCAATCAAAAGCGATGAAGGCGATAAAGACAGCAAACAGCAGAAACATCTTTTTGTAACATTTCCATCCATGCATGAGCCAAAGAAAACTTCAGCTTTGGAACCTCAATAGAGTTATTTTTGTCTTGAATTCTTTTGAAGAACAGCCAGTAGCATCAATCCATCAATCCGTCTTTAATTTTCTGTCACTTATCTCTTTTTTTCCCCCGGCAAAAACACAGATGCAGATGCCATCCCCTTAAGTGTGGTTTCCTTGAACCATTAACTCTGCTGGAAATCTTCCATGGTCTTTCTGAAGACAGACAAATGCATTAGTTTAGTGAGAAGAATGTTTGTGGCTTGAGAGCACTTTAAGCTATGAGCAACTGCAAAATTGTAAGAGTTGTATCCTGCTATTATAATAGAAGTTGGGGGGGGGGGGGTTTGAAGAATATACCTTCATTCACAATCATACCACTACATTTTTCAAACTTACAAAAAGATTTAAATATACTCACCTTTTACATACAACTTCCCTGTGTTTTTCTTACATAAAATTTTAGATTGTGAAACTAAATACCTGCTTATTGAGAGGCAGACTATCGAGTGCCATTCTGGGCTGTTGCAAACCAGAAGAACCCCCAAATGATACCCAGAGACAATACAACAAAACACTATTTTAAAAATCTCTTAGAACTTACAGACAACTAAGACAATTAGATGTTGTCTTTCATTAGATGTTGTCTTTTTGGGTGAATTTCCGCTAAAAACATTAGAACACAGGTAACCGATTCCCTTTCAGTAGCCCCATTGGTTGCCAGTTGTGAATTAAAACAGGACTGGAAATATAACTAGCTTAAAATATAATCATATGAATAGTTGTGTGTGTTTTTGCTTTGGTTATGTAACACCGTTACTCTGCAATCTGCATTGGTTGTTGGATGGCTTCCAGGTGCAACTCAAGGAACTGGGTTTCACCTGTAGAGCCCTGCATGAATGAGGTCCTGGTTATTTATTTCTCTTGCTTCTGACTGACTGAAAAGATCTAAAACCCGTGTCTTCTTAGTAACTACACCTCTTCTGTGAAGTAGCATGTCTCATGATATGGGTCATGATATGACACGAACCCTATTGCACTTTAAAAAAACTTGGCAAGACTTGCTAATGAGATGAAATGATTTGCCCTATGTTGGTAGTTTATTTGGTTACCGTCCCTGATATGTACCATAAATGTTCTTGATGTTTCTATATTGGTTTGCTTTTTGCTAGTATTTTTTATGTTTTAATTTTATGAAAAGGGGACTCCATTATCTAAGAGACCATCTTCTCCAACTGGGTTTACCGAGCTGACCCAAATGAGTGGGCCCACTTCAAATCCCCACAATTAAACTTTTACTTTTTTGAGACAAAAAACATTCTTTTCTGTCACCATACCTGCCTTCTGGTATGAAGTTTCCCATGAGAGTGGATGATTACTATCTTGATAGAATTATTGAAGGTCTTAAAGGCAGAATGGATGGAATCCCTTGTTAGATGCCCTTGTCTAGTTTTGACTTTTGTGGTCCATATTTATCATTTTGTTTCACTGATTATAATTTATATTTATCTTTGTGAGCTGTCCAGAGTTGATCTGGAGTCAGGTGGTGCTGAGATCGAATTAATTGTCCTCCGACATTGTGGGAGCATCATCACTTGAGACTTTCAAGAAGAGATTGAACTGCCATTTGTCAAAAATGGTGTAGGTCTCCCGCTTGGGGGGAGGTTGGACTAGATGACCTATAAGGTCCTTTCCGACTCTGATTATCTGTTATCTGTTAATTAATAATTGTGTAAGCTACTTAGAATCAATTTGTGATGGGGGCAGCCCCAAAGTTGATAAATAAAGGTATATAAAGAAATACATTTTCCTTATTGTTGCTCTTTTATTATTCTCCTATTTCTTGGGAGACGAAATCTAGTAAAATTCCATCTCATTGGATTCAATTTAAAAGATATATTGTGCTCTCAGTCATCAATTATTTCCCAGATACCCTTTGAAATTGATGAGAATAGAAATCAATCCACAGACAGTTCATGAGCCCTGTGGGCAGAACAAATCTTTGCATCTATTTGACTGGAAGAGGAAAGAAAGTACAGTACATTTCTAATTGATTTACAACTCTAACCACCCATTTAGATTTCATTGAGTATGTGAGACAAAACAATGTATTTCTCCTTTTTATTCAATATATTTTCCTTTGTAACAGAGTCTCTGCAAAAGTGACTAGTTCCAGTAGTTAGAGGAAGCTTTTGCATCTGGCTATTCATTTATTTATTTAAAAGATATTTATGACTACCCATTTTAAGCAACTCTGGATGGCTCATAATATACCTCCAGTCTACAGATGATTAGGGTTAGGATTAGATGTGCAGATTGTCACATGTAGTAGCTCTTTTTTATTATTTGGAGGAGAGATTTCTCAGCTTATCTATTGTTAATAAATGTAATATTAATCTTGAAGTAGAGGCTTAAAGCGCATCTGTAATAATATGATTAGAAGAAACTTTCCCAAGGAGGCATCTTCTGAGTCCTTTAGTTTTAGCCAACCAGAACTTAAATTGGAAGGCACCCAAAGGGCCCCAAATTGAAGAAGATCAAATCAGAATCTAAAGGACCTACTTTGGTAGCTTTAGTGCTTATTCCCAGATTTCACTATGTCAACTATTCTAAAATCACCAAAGCATATTCAGAGATATCAATGGATGCCAGCTATTCATTTACTAAAAGAGTGGGCAATTACTGCCCAGTTAGGACACATAATCCCTAGATAAGATTTTTGTAGTACCTTGCCCCCTCCAAAATATCATTCCTGAAATTTGGTAGTTAGTGTTTGAATAATGTTTTTGGATAAAATAAGAATGAGGGGTGCATGGTTAATATGGCAAATTTATTTTAAAAAGAATTTTGTAATGAGATATTTCCTTTTACCTTAGACCCACTTTCTCCCTCTAATGTTCTCCCCTATAGAACTTGCAGGTATGTGGATTTCAACTCCAAAATCCTCAGGTAGTTCTGATGACTGAAGGATATGAAGTCAAAGTTAAATATGTCAGAGAAAATAACATGTTTTGACTGACCAGTTAAGTCAGTTCAAACGGGCTGCCTAAACTTCTTGCTCAGACAGGAAGTTATTTTTGTTTAAGTTGCGAAGTGTAATCTCATTCTGGCTTTTGGGGAGAGGGGAAAAAACTAAGTTTTTGGCATGGCCAAAAACTAAAGTTGATTTTGTTTAAATTTGATCTGTCCAGTGTGCAGCAAAATCCATTTCTACTCCTAACTATCTCTGCCTATCAAGTGTTCTGACCCAAACCTTCTTTCAATCAAACAAACACAAAGTATGTATAAAAGCATTCACAGCCAAGAGTCATTCAAAACTAATTGTCCCAGATAAGAGCAAGCCCTTTCAAGGTTGCAAATGGCTGCCAAGGACTAAAGTCTAATTGCAGATAAATATCCAAAACCAGAAGTTTCAAAAAACTGACTGGAGTAATGAGGGCTTCAATGAGGACTCTGAGTAGAAAGAACTTCTTTGCTTCCTGCAAAGAAGCCAACCCCGAAGGCTGGCTTTTATCCCTTATGGGAGGATCACCTTCCAGCCTTACTCCCGAGTCACCCTTGCTGCTTCAGCTGCTCTTTCCTTCGCGTAGCCCTGCACACACGCACACTGAGCACAGGCTCCCTGGGGTACTTTTTGTCCACAACCTCCAAAGGCAGCACCCCACTCTCCGATAGTCCTGGCCCCATCCCTGCATCACACGCAGACCCCTCATCCAAGTCCTCACTGTCAGAGACCTCAGCCGTCTGCACCTAATGCCAGTGAACCACAACAATCAAGAAACTTTGATAAACAAAGAAAGCTGGTGACATTTTTTACTACTTCATTCATGGGTGTCTTCTTAACAAAGAAGATAAATTTCAGCTAAGAACCTGGAATTCATTTATGATGGTTGAAAGACCTGTCTGTCATTTTCTAAGCCAAATGGAAGGGGCCACCATTGAAACTACTTTCCCCTGAAGCATCCACAATTGTTTTAACCATTTAACTATTGGCTCATATTTGTAAGGTGTTTTTTCCAGTTGTATTGCAGCAAATGAGAAATTATATACAATTGCATCTCTTGATTCTTTCAAAACTACCACAATATAGTACATTTTGCAAAGTGATTAAAAAAAACCTCTGGGGATACAGTTGGATCTTGCATGTTTCTGAGTCCAAATATTTTACACTTCAACAAAGATCAAAATGACACAGATTTTCAAGATGGTTGGAGCAACAGTGCGAAAGGGAAATGAAGGCTGAATAGATCTGTGAACAAGAATTGCACCACAGATGGGTAAAGGATGAATGTTAAAAAAAGATTTGAATCAGAGGTCAATTTGCAGATTTGACTGTGTTGTTGAAATGTACTGATTTAATCATACCCTGCACAAAATTGCTTTCAGAGTTTCTGACATTTGAGGTGGGAAACTTGCAGAATCTTTTATAATAATCCAAACATAGTCGTAGAAAGTAAGGAAAAAAACTCACAAGTAATGGGGGAAAAAAATAGAGGAAATGCCTCATGTTGCTCACAAAAATGGACAATGATTTAATGATTGTAAGGCACCCAGAGTCATCTACAGGTAAGATGGGCTGCAGATAGATAGATAGATAGATAGATAGATAGATAGATAGATAGATAGATAGATAGAATGAATGAATGAATGAATGAATGAATGAATGTAACGTGGCTCTAATCATTTATATCTATCTCTCACATACTGCAATCTTCTATCCCACAAAAAAAATGTTAGGAGCAGCTCCTGACCACCAAATGTTGTCCATCCTAATTTAGCTTGTGTGTCTTAGAAATAAGGAAAGTAAAATGAATTATTTCCCTGGCGATCATATGGATGTTTATGGAGAAAAATGTCAAAATCTTTCCACGTTTAAAAACTTTGATATTCCCGTTTTAGAGAATGATAAAATTATTATCAGTTTTCTGCAGTTATGGTTAAAAGAGTGCAGAGAACTACCCCGAAAAAAGGATCCTGGAGCTATTATAGGCCCTTGGCTCACAAATTGTCCATACCTGATCTTACTCTTGCCTTTTAAATCTGAATAGATTAGTGTTTACAAATTCATGACAGCCTTCTGGTTTTTTTTTTTTTTTAGCAACAATCTGATGACAAGTTTAATGTGAACTCTGCTTTCTTTTAGGCACTGATCATGTTCATGAATACTATACATTGCCATTTGCTCAGTCAGGCACTCACTGTTGTTGCCATTGTAAAGCTTCAAGGAAAGCTACCGAATTAATGTTTGGGAGGAATAAATTCTTTGAATGCAATTTTATCTTGGGCACACGCCTCTGAAAGTCTAGTTTCTGGCATCGTTACTCAGTTATGCCCTATTACTTATTGCAGTGAGGTCATTTGTAAACTGTTCAGCCTGAACAAAGCTATTAAAACCAGGTCCTAACTGAACCAAAGAAAATTAGGATCATGCATGTTGTGAGCTGTTCAGGAGCATAGCTGGTTGTTGAAGAGGAGTGAGACAACATGCCTGGCACTTTGTTCACCTACTTTAATACATGGCCTGCATTTCACAACAGAGTAGCAAATTGTTTTCATACACATACAGATGTATGTCTCTGTGTGTGCAGGGATGAGTCCATATGAAGGTTAGGAATGATGCTAGCATGGCAGTGATTCTAAGAAAAAGGATGTTGCCAACTCAGCTATAATTTAATAAATGACATGAACATATTACCAGAACTAGTAAATATTCCAGTGTTTACGTACTTACACACAAATACAATGGAGACAGACATAAAGGAAATGCAGAATCAAAAAAAGAGACAGAATATTAATTGAATGGGTGACTGCAGTGCAAAGGTGGAAGAAGAGAAGAATCTGGTATCAAAAGAAGATTTCACTAAGGTAACTTTAATAATAATTATTATTTTTAAGCAATTTTTATTAATTTTCAAAGACAATACACAAACAAACAAAACATAAAACGTAAGAACATAAAACATCTTTTTCTAAAAACTGCTTATTAAGTTTTAACTTAACAAATAAAACATCTTGTTTAAGTACAGCATAGTTCCAAATTATCACATTTCCATACAAACACAATTTAATATGCATCTTGTGTATTCAACTTCATATCTTATTACTCTTTTTCCAAGTTCTCACTATTTTTCCCTTTACTTCTGTTCAATTTTATTCATTAAACTTATACTTTCATCTGTCTCATTTACAATTTCATATGTTCTCATCCAACATTCTTAATTCTCAATAAACAAACATAAACAAACAAAACACGTAACATGAAAACATAAAACTTCTTGTTAGAAAGCGGCTTATCCCCGGGTTACATCTTTTTGTACAGACATAAATCAAATTCATGCTCACCTATTTCATACCTTATTTAACATTCTATATTTTCTATAATGTCTTCTCCCCTCTTTTCACTCTCTTAATTCTATTTTATTTACTTCATCTCAATTTAAATCATTATACTTGTATCTTTTCGAGGAGTTCTGGTTTGTCAGGCTTCGGCGGCGGCAGGAATTCACCATTTTGCGCAATTCCTGCTGCGCTCACTGCTGGAGTGCCTCCAATCCAGCTGGATTTGGAGGCTATAGTTATCCTGTAGAGATAACTGAAGATAGGGGAGAGCCGGGCAGGGACCTGGGAGCATTGCAACCCCCTTCCCCAGCCGGCTTAACTCCCTTTTCCAAAGGCGGTGGAGCAGCGGTCAGGAATGGCTGCCACAAGGAACCTTTCAGCCGGATAAGTTTGTGCAGGAGAAAGTTAAGAAAGTGAAAGTTTTTGGCTGAACTGGGACAACAAGCAGCATCTGAATACCCTGGATATTTAGCCCTTTAAAGGATACATTATTTCCCAAGAAGATCATAAAAAGCTGCGAATGAAAGTGGAAAGGGAAAGTTTTTTTTCTTCCAGTTTCCTTCCCTATGGAGATAGCAGATGGAAATCGGAAATATCCGCTTTGGCAATAGAAGGTAACTAATTTTGAAAATTAAAGCCAAGGGGACATTAAAGATTTCTGAACATTGAAATTTAAAAATCAAAATATTTTTGCTATAAGTGGGGAGGGAGAGATAAATGATTTATATTAAGATTTTGCTGGAGGAGACTTCTTGGAGTTTATAAGATCAGAGACTAAACTGCAATAAAACTTCTAAAAAATCATTTTGGAATTGTGTAATTGAACTCTACCCCAGGAAGAGAAAGTATTAAAAGAAGAAAGTGCTAAATGAAACGCTTTGTGTTGATTTTGATCGCTGGATGACTTTGGGACTTTTGCAAACTATCTTTTGAAAGACTAAAAACATTTGGATTGTTTAAAAAAACAATTCACAATGGCATTATCTGTGGAAGAATTGAAAATGGAATTTAAAAAGCTAAAAGAAGAGGAACAAGAAGGCAAGGGCTCTTCTGGAACTGTTTTTCACTTCTTAGAAATGGTGATTTCTACTTATCAGGAAATACAACAACAAGAAAGCTGGGATGAAGAAGAAGAAGCCATCTTTAATGGAAAAACAACTTCAGTTGAGGAAGAAAAGGGAAAAAGGGGAAAGAAAATGGAGAATTCAAGATTTAAAAAAACAATCAAGAAAGGGAAAAATAAGGTGAAAAATCGATATAATGTCAGAAAGCAACAGAAAAGAGGAATACAACAGAGAGGGGAGACTAAGAGGGTGGAGATTGAGAGATGTGGGGGTAAAAAGGCTAGATTCGACAAGAAAGGAGGGGGAAAAGGGAAGAGAAGTTATAAAGGCTTAAAACAAGATGTTAAAACAAAAAAGTTTTTTTTAGAGGCAAAGGGTAAAATACAATTTAAAAAGAGATTCTGCAAAAATACATAAGATTGTATTGTATTTGTATTTGAAATAGAGTTAGAAAATTGGAATATTTTAGGTGTTAATAGAATATTGTAGGGAATATGTAAAATGTCTAAGATTTAATAATTAATTAATTTTAATTAATTAATTTGTTATGGAACATTGTTTTTACTATACTATAAGCTTATTATGTTTTTTATTTAAAAATGTTACATAGAATGTACTAAGCAGAATCAGAATGGAAATTATGTATTATTTTAAGTGTTAAATTTGGGGAAAAGATAGAAAGGTATCATACTTCAACCAGTGATTATAGGAAAATTTTTGTATTAAAGAGAAAAGATAAATAGATAATTGTAACTTTGATAATTATTATTACAAGTAAATATTGGTTAATAAGGTTTTGCAAATACTTTTTTGTTTATTTCTAGAGACTGCTTGAAGAATCATGAATGTAGACTGCTCCAGATGTACTTCATCAGAATCAAACAGACTATTTAATAAGAAACAGAAGTTGAAGAAGTGCAATCCAGGACATTTCCAGATGCACGTTGTGTAATGGGCTATGAATTATTGATGTCAGAGGGTAAAGTAGATAAATTAAATAAAAAGGGGTACCAGATATGACCTTCAGAACATACAGTCAGAAAATTAGATTAGTGTCAAGAACAGACTTAATATTCTTAAATTATAAAAAAGTGAAATTGAGCTATAAGGAAAGATAGGAAACATAATTAAAAGAGACATTTAAAAATTTACAAAATTTCAAAAAGCATATGAATGGCTTTTAGAACATGCTATCTTGATATCAGGCTGAAGTGGAAGATGAAAGTCCTGGACCACAAGAAAATCATATGGCATCGGAACACAACTTTTGAATATCAAACAAGAAAGGACAGGAAAAAATACATTAATCAAGAATGTCAAAAGTTACAGGAATATATCAAACAGTAAAGAAGAGATATTTCTAAGAAAAGCATAAAAATCATAGGAGAATTTACAGATAAAGTAAGAATACTCAAAAGTAATCATGAAAAAGATCTGATAGAGGTCACTATGGTTAAAGGAAAATGGAAGGGTTATACTGAAATATTTTATAAAAGGGATTATAGAATGACAGAAACATTTGTAGAGAGAGAATATATTCAAGAACTGACTCCATTAGTTAGTAAGATGTGACAGGCAATAAATCAGCTGTCAACTAGTAAAGCACAAGGTGAGATGAAATACCTATTAAACTGTTTAAACTACAGGAAAAAAGACAGTTAAAGTGCCAATCACTCTATGTCAACAAATATGAAACAACCTATGCAGCCTGGAGAACAGAAAAGATTGATGTATATACCTATACCAAAAAAGAAGATTCAAGATAAAGTACAAAGTGTTGAACTATTGTACTAATTCCTTGCACAAGCAAAGTTTTGCTTTACACCTTGCAGCACTAGAAAAATATAGGCATTCATGGAGAGAAATATACTTAAATCACAATTAAGAAATTATAGAGAAAACGAAGGAAAACCAGCTGAGATAACTAAACATGGATAATGGAAAGAGCAAAGAGCGAAGTAACACAAGCAGGTTTACCATTGCTTATTGATCACAGCGTGGTCTTTGATGGGATGGATTATGCCAGAATGTACAATATTTAAAAATTAATGAATGGGCTAGAATGCCTGATTATCCTTCTGTAGAACTTTTACAATGAACAAGAAGCTACTTCAAAAATTGATGACAGAGAAACAGAGAGATTCAGAAAACAAAAGGAACAGAATCAGAGATCTGTTTTTCTGAGCTAAATTTAATTTATGTACAGAATATATTGTAAGAATGGTAGGATTGCAGTTAATGACAATTGGAATTAAAATAGGAGGTCAAAGTATAAACAATGAAATATATGCAGATTACAATACTTCATTAATCAAACATTTTAAAACAGATTTCAGAAAGCTCATTTTAGAAATAAAAATGGAGTGTACAAACTTAATTAATGTTAAATATTACATATTAAATACTAAGAAGATAAAGGCTAGGTCAAACTTCATGCTCAGTGAACTTAACTAATAACAGGTGGTACATTTTGTTTTGTTTTATTTTTCCTTGAATTAAAGAGCAGATAAAGATGAGCAGTATGCTAAAAAGGTAAAGAGGGAGTTAACCCTAAACATGACAAATTCAGATATCTTGAAAGCTTATTTCGATAACAACAAAGTTCAGAATAATTGAACAGTGGACTGCAGTAGTAATGTGGAACTGTAAAAGCCAGATAGTAAAAAAATGAGGTGATGAATATAGATGCCTTGGAAGCATAGATATGGATGTAATTATTATCACTGACTATAAGAAAAACCAATCAGCCAGCCCTGGATCAAAGAAAAACTAGCTATTCCTTTGAATGATGATCAGTAAGCCAAAGTCCACATTTTCTTATAGTCCATCATGCCAATAAATGATGGACTACAAGATAAATCATTATGGTTTTTAAATTGTGGGAAGTAGAATAAGAGGAAGAGAATGGATAAATTGGATGGAAGAGTTCATTCAGCATACTTGAAATTCTTGGAATTCCAGGAATGTTTTTGGAAGAACCATGAGTGATTATTAAAACTTGGTCAAGATGGAAGCATAAGTTCATAGTTATCAGAAGTTGAGCCTGACTCAATGGAACCTAACTAATTAACTTATACAACTGTTGCCAACGGACCTGGTAATTCCATTGACTAGAGATCCTTGAAGCTTTGAATTAGAGACGGCATAGGAGCTGTCCAGCTTCTGAATAATTCAGATAATTCATTGCTTTCTTCTCACAATAATGTGAAAATAAAATTAAGAACACTGTTAAAAATCCCCTCACCACCCTTTCACTAGAATACAAAGAACAACAGGAGGAAGAAATGAATAAGAAATCATTCTAGTTTGGGTTTGGACCATATGAGAGATGTTACATCATATCATGGATGACAGAGAGTAAAAAATTAACCTTGAGTGGATTCTTACAGCTGCCAATCCATTATACTCCCTTCTGGTTTTGGGGACTTTTGCATTTCTGCTTTTATTTTTTAATCCTGTGCTTAATTTTCTGCTTTTGAGGATTCATGCAACATAACTTTTTGTATGCACAATTTTTTTCTTATGGAACATTTTTGTTATATTTGCATAGCAAGTTCAGAAAGTTCTCAAGCCACAGTACAGGAATCCATCTCTGCAGAAATTGGATCATGCTGATAAGTAAGTTCAGAAACAATCCCTTATTATGTAAGCTTCCTAGAGTCATGAGGAAACGGGGGCAGGGAAAAGACTGTTAACTGAGTTGACTGTTCATCAGTGCACAGGTGAGGGACATTTGCTGGTTGTTAAAGTATACAGTAGCGTGCCTTATCAGTCTTGGCTGGGCTATGGTTTCTTCCTTTATAAGATAGAAGAGGGTTTTTTTGCTAATTGTTTCATAAGATAAACCAAGGAACTAATACCAAGAACCCAATATTCTCTACTATTAAAGCCAAAATGCCCAGAAGTACAGTATATTCACCACAAGCAAAGTGCGAAATTGTACAGAACATCTATTCTTCCTGTTGCATTGGTGTAGCAACTATCAACCAGACCTTTAGGTAAACCAGTGCACACAAACATTCAACATAAATCAGGCTGAGATTTAATAAGTAAATTAGCCAAAAGCAGACCATACATGGAAATCTCTAAACATTCAAGAATTAAGACAAATGAATGGCAATGGTCTTGGCTCAAATTCCTTTATTTCTTTTGGCTTCCTCCTTCTCATTTCATCCCACTGTCAGAGAGATTTATTCCTGAGCCAAATAAAAGAAAGAAAGAAAAGAAAAGAAAAAAGACAAAAAATGAATTACAGGCCTAGCGGTATCTCAAGTCACATATATCATGGAACCTGAGCTGCTTCATTCTCTAGAAAGCTCTTTACTTGGAAAGCATTGCTAAGTATATTTTTGCAAGCTCTTCAGCTGTTCCATCTATGCCATCACAATATATCGAAAAATTTATTATAATTTATGTGTATGAATATCTCCCCTCTTTGTCTTCTGTACAAGCATCTTTGTTAGTGGAGAACAATGTGACTTGTGAACTTAAGTCTGGGATATGAAAATCTCTTCCTTTGATATTTATCATCAACATGATTTCTTTTTTGCATAGATGGAATAAAAAGAAACATATTTAAAAATATTTTTCCAAAAGTTTCCAATGAAAGCAGATCAATAGCCATTGGCTTACTCTTTGTTTGCTTTATTTAATTTTCTCACAGACCAGCTTTCTTTGAAGTCATGGTCATACTGGAACTCATCCCTAGAAGCTATTTGACTACCAGTCTTAGAATCTCTCCATATTGCTCATTATGTTTTTCCTTTGCTTCTCAGTACCATCTCATCTAAGAGCAGTGCATTGGGTTAGAAAAGAAGTTAATTTCCTTCTGTGCAGGATTAAGCTTTGCATCTAGACAAAAAAAGCCTTAGCAGATAATGAAGGTTATGAAAAGATTTGGGTCTTCTAGGAAATTTAAATTCATCCTGTAGGATGTTTGCTTCTTTTCTCAGAATAACTGTCAGTACAAGATGGTGATATGTATAAAAAAGAGTGCTGCTGAAAAAATGCCCACTTAAATAAGGAACTGAGCATCTGGACACAGATTCAACCAATATCTTTTATTGGCATGAACAACTATAGTGACTGCTGGGCTCCTGGCCGCAAGAGTGCAAAAGGGCCCTGAACCAAGAAGGGGTATGGCTTGCATACGTCCATTCTATTATATAGGAATGATGAAGAAAGTAATGTAACTCATACTGTGACCTTTATAACTGGAATGTGGCATTTGATAATATTATGGAATAACCTTTCTAAAGCTATTCCAGCACCTATAGATTCTTCTCTATTAATGGTAGTCTAGCTTACCCTAATTACAGATACTAATAGCATGCATCATAAACAATAACATTTATTATGCCCATATATTCCTGCCCTTCAAACTATTATAAAGGAAAGACCATAGACTGGTTTGTTTTATCTGCCTCCTTTATTTCCAGGCAATTTCAGTTTGCCTCCTCTTTTTATTTCTATGCTGTTTCTCATGTTTAGGCTATGTTCCAGTTATCATACACGACATTAGCTCTCCATAAGAATGAATGCAATTTTGCTTCTGTCAATGGAACAACTCATGAACACTACTGATTAAATTTCCTAGGAACCCTGCTGAAATTGTGGTGAAAGTGTTCGTAGCTCCAGGAAAGACTGACCTGCTAGAAACGTGTTAGAGGGAAGGGAAGTGCCGTTCCAGGGAAGTGACCAGGGAAGTTAGTTGCTACTATCCTTGGTATCACTGTAGCAAGATTAGCTGAAGAAGGAGAGTAGCAGTTGGAAAGGTGATTCAAGAGAGCAAAGAGTAACATTGTATATCCTGCACATTTGCCAAAGATGTTTAAATCATGGCTTAAAAATGAGCTACATTTTAATTTTGAAAAAGAAAAATAGCTTATTTTGCTGAGCCCATTTTGGAATGATCCCAGAAAAATTAATCCATTCACTTCTTGGCAATGAAATGAGAGTATAACTCTTCTCACTCTGCTGAAAAACTATACTTACATATTGGAAATAAGAGTTGCTGGAGCTTTTATGTTATATACCCAATAGGAGTTTTATATCATTTTGAACATGGAGTGCCTAACTATAGGTATTATCCAGACTTTGAAATAAATTAACACTACTAAAGACATTATTTTTTTAGCCAAACTCTGGAAAGCTGCATTAAAAAAACCTTTTAAATTATATATAAAAATGAATGAAGCAAAGCACAACACTGTTTAGCTGGCTTGTATTGCTTCCCTGTCTCTCATAGCTGTCATTAGCCCCAAATGAATTGGTAATGATCAAAAGTTATTACATGGTACACCAAATGAAATATTAATGACAGGAGACAGAGAGGGGAAGGATTCTCCCGGGCTTGGATGACAGATAAAATGGGGTTGGCATATCTCCCTGCTGTAAAGCTGCATCAGTGTCAGTTATAGCTTATGGACCAGTTTTCCCCAGATGCTCAGCAGAAGACAGGAGGGTTGGGTTTGTTTGTTTGTTTGTTTGCTCAATCATACCTTAGAAGAGAGGGAGATTAGATTTGATAGGAACTGAGATGGAGCATTGTTACCAAGATGCTTCATGTAAATGTTCTCACACACTTCTAGGAAAGTGATGAGGTTCCATCATCTAATGGAATTATTTTACAAGGTGGGCATTGGATAGTCCAGAGGTGGACCAACTGCAAATTCTAGATCTTGATGAACTTCAGCTCTCATCAGTTCTGGGAAGCCTGGTCAAAGGTAATAAAGTTGTAGCTTGCGGAGATCTGGAATTCCCATGTTGCTACCCCAGAATAGGCCAAAATAAATACACTGCTCAAAAAAATAAAGGGAACACTTAAACAACACAATGTAACTCCAAGACAATCACACTTCTGTGAAATCAAACTGTCCACTTAGGTAGCAACACTGACTGACAATCAATTTAACATGCTGTTGTGCAAATGGAATAGACAACAGGTGGAAAGCAGAGGCAGTTAGCAAGACATCGCCAATAAAGGAGTGGTTCTGCAGGTGATGACCACAGACCACTTCTCAGTTCCTATACTTTCTGGCTGATGGTTTGGTCACTTTTGAATGCTGGTGGTGCTTTCACTCCGTCTAGCATGAGATGGAGTCTACAACCCACACAAGTGGCTCAGGTAGTGCAGCCCATCCAGGATGGCACATCAATGTGAGCTGTGGCAAGAAGGTTTGCTGTGTCTGTCAGCGTAGTGTCCAGAGCATGGAGGCTCTACCAGGAGACAGGCCAGTTCATCAGGAGACATGGATGAGACCATAGGAGGGCAGCAACCCAGCATCAGGATTGCTACCCCCACCTTTGTGCAAGGAGGGACAGGAGGAACATTGCCAGAGCCCTGCAAAATGACCTCCAGTGGGCCACAAATGTGCATGTGGCTGCACAAAGGGTCAGAAACAGACTCCATGAGGGTGGTATGAGGGCCTGACATCCAAAGATGGGGGTTGTGCTTACAGCCCAATACCATGCAGAACATTTGGCATTTGCCAGAGAACACCAAGATTGGCAAATTTGCCACTGGCGCCCTGTGCTCTTCACAAATGAAAGCAGGTTCACACTGAGCACATGTGACAGACGTGGCAGGGTTTGGAGATGCCATGAAGAATGTTCTGCTGCCTGCAACATCCTCCAGCATGACCAGTTTGGCAGTGGGTCAGTAATGGTGTGGGGTGGCATTTCTTTAGGGGGCCACACAGCCCTCCATGTGCTCACCAGAGGTAGCCTGACTGCCATTAGGTACTGATCCTCAGACCCCTTGTGAGACCATATGCTGGTGCAGTTGGTCCTGGGTTCCTCCTAATGCAAGACAATGCTAGACCTCATGTGGCTGGAGTGTGTCAGCAGTTCCTGCAAGACAAAGGCATTGATGCTATGGACAGGCCCGCCCATTTCCCAGACCTGAATCCAATTGAGCACATCTGGGACATCATGTCTCGCTCCATCCACCAACATCACATCGTACCACAGACTGTCCAGGAGTTGGGAGATGCTTTAATCCAGGTGTGGGAGGAGATCCCTCAGGAGACCATCCGCCACCTCATCAGGAGCATGCCCAGGCATTGTAGGGAGGTCATACAGGCACATGGAGGCCACACACACTACTGAGCCTCATTTTGACTTGTTTTAAGGACATTACATCAAAGTTGGATCAGCCTGTAGTGTTTTTTTCCACTTTAGTTTTGAATGTAACTCCAAATCCAGACCTCCATGGGTTGCTAAATTTGATTTCCATTGATAATTTTTGTGTGATTTTGTTGTCAGCACATTCACTATATAATGAACAAAGTATTTACTAAGAATATTTCATTCATTCAGATCTAGGATGCCCTATTTTCGTGTTCCCTTTATTTTTTTGAGCAGTATATAATTAGGCTTAGATTGGTATGATTTGAAAATGATGTAACATTTGGAATCTATCCTGGCTTACTTCTGAACTGATATGGTCAAGGAAAGAAAGCCAAGTTAGTAACACAATCTTAGATAAACCTTATTCAGAAGAAAATCTGTTTGGACAGATAAGACTAATAGAGAAGCATGGTTTTCCAGGGTTCTAAACTTTCAGAGGTGTCTACACATGTAGACTAGGTTTGAGCTTCAAAATCATGTATCCAATTTATTCAGATTCACTGGGACAATGACAAGCTGGTAGAGATAACATGCTCATCCTACTTTTCTCATATTTTAATGTTGATCCAATAAAGAAATGGAATATTAATATATGATTATTCAAAAATAAAACCTAAATTCTAAGGGTAATGATCAGTGGTGGGATTCAAATGATTTTACTACTGGTTCTGTGGGCATGGCTTGGTGGGAGTGGCAGGGGAAGGATACTGCAAAATCTCCATTCCCACCCCACTCTTGGGGAAAGGTTACTGCAAAATCCCATTCTCTCCCCACTCTACTAATCTCTCTTTCCAGCTCCGTTCTCCTGTACAGGACAACAAAAGAAGACCCAGCCAATCAGTTGGACAGGAGGCAGAGAATAGATGGGGGTGGGGCAGTCAGAGGTGGTATTTGCTGGGTCTCCGAACTACTCAAAATTTCTGCTACCAGTTACTCCAGAACTAGTCAGAACCTGCTGAATACCACATCTGGTAGTGATATAGGATTACACTATGTGACACCTATTTGAAGGAGGCAATAAACTGTCACTGAATCCTCAGGGCTCCGCTCCAATCCAGATACATTCAGTTTACTACTTCAGGAAGAATTAAGGCTTGGTGTCATTTCATCTCTTCATATTTTCCATGCATCTTACTCTCACAGTAATAACAAGGCAAACCCCTTATTTTTTTAAATTGTAGTAATATGGAGAAGAATTTGATTAATCCTTTCTTCCAAAATACAGTGGTAATATCATATTACTACTGAACACAACAGAATAGATGGATATATAAGATAACAAAAATAAGAGAATGCTGCATGATCCAAAAGATGTTCTATTCGGGATTCAATATTAAGAGAATTATTTTTTTTAAGCTGAAGGATATGGAAGTTGTATTGCCACTGTTAGTGAATCCAAAACAGATTGTTAAGAAAATATTTATGATGGATTTGAAAGCCATATTACAAATTGCAGATTTATCATGAATCCATTCCAGACTTTATTGCTCAGCAAAATGGTTCAGTTTATACTTTTCTTTCTTTTAAATGGCTGGCATACCAATTGCCTTATTGACTTCAGAATAGAAATTGGAGCTAAGTATATAATGTACATTAAAAATTAAGCAACCCTTAGGCAAAATAGCAGGGGAGAAGAGAGAAGCAGTCAACTAATTTCATATTCTTAGGGATGATAAAACTATTTTTCCAAAATAAAAGGTTTACAATCAGTATTCTAAATCTGCAATCCTAACATTAGCCAAGCCCATTTGATGGGTCATTTGATATAGCATAAGAAAATCCTACATTATATTCACTATATGGCTATATTATGAAGTAAAATGCAGACATGTGAAACTTCAGAACAAAATATGACAAACAACTGGGGGAAATAGGTTTTTCCCCATCCTTTTGTGAATGGGAAAGAGGGAAATAAATTGGGTGTGAAGCTTTAGTAAACTAACAGCCATAGACAAAATGCTATTATAATAAAGATATTTGAATTCCTAGGAAGAAAAACTGCATAAATACAACGCATAATTATTAGCAATATCACAAGCATACAAGTGGGTACATAGAAAAACAGGATCCTTTTAGGTAAATGGATTGGGCAAGTCCTGCTCAGTGATCATACAACATTTTCTCCATCTTTCCTACAAAGACCCAGGTTTCTAAAGGATCAGAACTGAAACATTTAAAACTACCATTCCAATAATTTCCAGTGGAAAATAGATGCAATTCCAGCAGTTGCAATAGCTCTACTCTTTCTGCCAGAATCTGGGGATTGTCATCTAGTAACATGCAAATGGGGCTTATTTGTGTTTGCACTCATTTGCTATAACATTCCCGCACCTATGTTTTGGATCCCTTCTAGAGATTTTTGTCTACAGCAAGGCCATCTCTTGTGTATGGATTGTTGGATCATTATTTCATTTTAATGGTAATTTAATATAGTTGTGCTTTTCATGTATCCTCTAGATGTCTTTTGGCAAAGGAAAAAGTATAGAATTTGATTAAATAATCATTGTCTCCATATTTATTCATTTTTAAAAAATGTACACTTGAGGTATGGCTGTCATTGCCCTTTTCCCATTTTAGCATAGAAGTCATCTGTCCAGTCCACCAGATGAACAGCATTCCCGACTGCAACTTATTTATTTATTGAATTCATATTGCCGCCTATTCGCCCATGGCAACTCAAGGCGGCTTACAGAATGTAAAACCATATTTAAAATAAAAAACAATAAAAACTAATAAAAAGAATAAAAAAATATTAAAGTCATTCCTCATTAATAAACCATTGATAACAGTAATACTGAAATTGTGCATTTCGTTATTTATTTAGTGAATCAGAATATTGGAACGAACTTCAGCTATGATCCTGAGCTTTTTTACCTGAGAGATGGTCCTACTGAATTGGATAAGATTTATTCCTGAATTGCCATGTAGGTGTTTGCACCACACGTTGATATTGCAGAAGAATATTTACTTGAATTTGAGTGAGCATGTAACTCAAGTCCTAGGAAATCCGTATGACTGGGAATTAGTACAGCAATATTAACAACAACAATAACACTCATCATAAAACCACATACTGTTGGCTTAATCTCATTCTATGGAGACTTTTTTAATTAGAGCTCCTAGATCATGCATTTTTAAAAATCTGTTTCTGCTGGTGTGCTTTATTGTGCAGCTTTATAACTGCTGCGATTCTTGCTATTGGTTGTTAAGACAATTATTTAGTTTCCTTCCTTCATCAGTAAGAATGTGAAAGTTGTTTGATGATCAGCAGCTCTGCCTGCTCAAAAGGAAATAACTTTCTTAGGGCTCTGCAACTCCAATTTATTTAGGAGAAATTGAAAGCAAAATGGGAATTGTTTGAAAATAATGCCACTTTCCTCTCCCCCCAAAAACACCCCAACACTGTTTAAAGAACTTGTTTGTTTTGGTTATATGAATTTTCAAGCAGACAAAATCCTTGCTTAGAAAGCCATTAATTGTCTCCTTTTTTAAAAAAAGAATTTGTTATTGCTACTCTTTCTGGTAGTGTCAAGCAGAAATTTTATATTGATGCATCTTAATTGATTGATTGATATGAATTAATATTCCTCTCAGCAGTACTGAATATGATCTAATTAGTATTCATGCTATTTATAGGTTATCCATCCTTCCTAGGTGGGTAAAATGAGGACCCAGACTGTTGGGGGCAATATACTGACTCTGTAAACTGGTTAGAGAGGGCTGTAAAGCACTGTGAAGTGGCATATAAGTCTAAGTGCTTTGCTATTATCAAAGAAATATAAGAAGAGTTTTGCTCAATTAGCTCAAGGAGCCCACAATCCCTATCCTACAGCACCTGGGTGTTTCTGGCAAACATATAAGCCTGGTAATAGCCCCCTTTCACTTTTTCTTCCTAATAATATTTAAAGCATGCTGCCTATGATTTAGGACAGAGGTCTTCAAACTTGACAGCTTTAAGATTTGTGGACTTCAACTCCCAGAATTCCTCCTTCATGTTAGCTCAGGAATTCTGGGAGTTGAAGTCCAAAAGCCTTAAACTTGCTAAGTTTGAAGACGCTTGATTTAGGAGATAGCAAACAGTAATAAAAACTAACGTCCATTGATTTGATTCCCTATGAACTGATCGTCTGATTTTAAAATTAATCCAGTTAGCTCCTAGGCCCATAATTCCTGGCAGCCCAGTCTGATTATGCATTGTGTAAGGAAGTATTTCCTTCTATGCATCCCGAGTAATCAATCCTTCCTCCTGTTGTGCTTTTTTGTGCATCTTTGTAACTATGCTGGAATTATTGATATGGACCAAACCTTCATTTAATTTCAGTAGATGACCTCAAGTTCTAATACTGAGTAGGAAAAAAGCCTTCTGTCTCTTCAAATTGTCTATGACATGCATGATTTTATATACTTCTACACTGTCTCCTTCAAATGTGTATGTATTTGTATATCATCTCTGTTTCTATGGGGTTTTTTTTGTCTGTATACTGCCCATGAAGTTTTGGGAAAGAAACATGAATCCTATAGTATATGCAATGAGAGCAAATCAAACTTCATTTGTGAATATTTTCAAATTATGTAATTGTTCCATTATCCACAACACTGATGAAATGGAAATGTGGTAAAGATTATATTGACATAAAATAATTTTTGGAAATGGAAAAATTGCATTTAGTCACCTCATCAGTGACCCATCTCATCATTTATTTATCTTAATTTCCTAGTTATACTTCCAAATAGAATAGTTAAGTGAAGACACCTCTGTGGTTCATGTCATATTTATTCCAATTTACTACAAAACCTTGAAGGTAAGACATAACAATAATAGCGAAAATTATGTACTTTAAAGAGCAGTTGCATTTTCTTTACCTTTTACAAGATAGAATTACTCTCCTCAAAAAGATATTAATAACAGAAAATTCTTGAAGATGAAATGGAAAAAAAATTCCTACTTTAGATTTTTCTATCATAAGCATTGGAAAGACACTTGGATTCAGGAAGAATGAATTAGAATAAGGTTCATTGAAGGAGCAATAATTGATAGTAATTGCTTACAGAGTTTACTTGGCATTGGAGAGGCACAAAGGACAACTTGGTCAAGTTTTGAGATATTGGGGGACTGGTTATAACAAAGTCTATGATTATGAATATTATATTGCCCTTAAAAGGCAAAAACTGGTATTTTTCAGTGAAATTTCTAAATATTAGGGAAGTAACAAGTGATGGAAAGGGATTCTGTTTCTGAATCTTTTAAAGACAGGATGGAAGACAGAAAGTTGGTGATCTTTTTACTGCTATTTTTATTTATTCCTTGTCTTTGCTTATCCTTTTTACTTTGTAAACCCTAGTGGGGGGAAATACTAGTAGAAAAAATACTGCCCCTGTGCTGCATTAAATTGGAAGTTAAAGGACTCGGGAGGCAAATTAGCAATAACACATTAAAAGAGAAATGATGATAACATCTAGTTAAGGCTGCAAAATTGCTCCTTTGGCTCAGTTAGTAAGAGGCTGTGTGGAGGAGTTCATGAGTTTGTAAAAGATCTGTGCTTAAAACACAAGTAAGCAGTAGTCTCAATAAATGCAGAAAAACAATGTAGCTCTAAAGAAGAAATAAACTCTAAGGTCATTGTTTCAGTGGCATGGTTACTGCCCATGCCTATAGTAAATGCAAGTAATACATCCCATTACAAAAGTATCTTGTCATAGGAAAAATATGTGGGTGGTTTTATATGTGGCAAAGATCCCAATGTCTATTGCACATGATACTATATACAAAATAAAGTGATTGCACTATAGAGGCCAGATATCCACCTAGTAAAAAGCTATGGCATATGATTCAGTCAACTGTATCCACTCTCTCTGTTTTGCAAAAGTGGATGTTAACTAAAATGACATGAAATCAACTGTGTTAGTCCAAAGATCAGGGAATGTAATTGCAAATTTATTTCAGATCACAACATCAAAAATATACAAAACTGTATAATATTCCCTTCACTGATCAATGAAAGTACATACAAGTATTGTTTTGAGCTTGTGTTGCAAACACCTGGTAAGCTAGTTTCTTTTTTTTTATGCAGCTGCAGTAAGATGCAATAAGGTATTTCTCAATCTTATGCTTCCCAAAATTTTATTCAATTGAAAAGGCATGCTCAATGCAGAGAAGGTAGAACAATCTGAGATGCATGACTACAACACATTTTTTTTCTTTTTACCATCCTATTAATCCCTAGCTTTGGGGTGGGGTCAGGACAACTGAATGGAGTTGAGCATTGACTGGCTGGATGCCCTTCCTGATATCTATGCGGAGTTTGCAGCAGATATTTTCTCTTTGCATCCTGATAGAGAAACATCCGTCACTGCCTAGGTGTCAGACCTGCCACAACTTAAACCTTGAAATAGAAAGGTTTGACTCCATTTGTTGAGAAGGGTATAGTTTATTAAAGATCTGTACTGCATTGCAGTATTGCAGAACTGAGAATCCCACACCAAAATGTCTAAGTTCTTGCTGAGAGACCTGTAATCAATAGGATTCAAGCAAGATGTTTTCATAATAATCAGTCCAAGTTTGGTATGTAGCTTCCTCCTTCCAGCTGGGTGACCTTGAGGCAACATCTTGAGGAGACACAGTACTTACTTTCATTTCCCAAAGCATTCTCCCCTCTTTGTTCCCACTCCCTACAGTTTATGGCAGTCTGCCCCCATATAGTAGTGAAGCACAAGCAAGCATAAGGTGGCAGCTGACACTAGAATTCAACTCTCAACTTTCTGAATGCATCTTTATTTCTAGGCCACTGTGCCGCTCTGCATGACCACAGCACTATCAATATACAAATCATTCTCCTACAACAAGATGGCTGCTATGAATGCCAACAATACCTGTTCTAATTAAAAATATTTTCATTATGGCATATATTTTCCCTCTATATTTATTTGAAGGCGGGGTGGAATGAATTTCTGAAAGTTGAGATAAATGATGATAGTCTCCTCATGTACATTTTTGTTAAAGATTTGCTTTGAAATCCATCAAAGAAAGAATGTTTTATTTTAAGGTCTAACTCAAACAAAAGCAGGGGAACTGAGGGGAATTGGAGTGTACATTAGAAGAAAGTGGGAGGGAGAGGAAGAAAAAAACTCTTTATATATTATGTAAGGATCTGGCTAGCATTTTTAAGTCAATAGCTGAATTACAAGCCACACCAAGTAGTCTAGTGTGTGTGGTTTTTTAAAAACTTTTTAGACCTCAACCACCTTTTGATTTAGCATGGTAGGCTTATGTAAACACCTTTTAATGTTGTTTTCTAAACACTAAAAATATAATGATATGTGAGCTAGATAATTATTATATTCATCAGTGAATAATTCACAGGCCTCAAGTGGCCTTTTAAAATCATGATAGTTACTTTAATTTTAGCCATTTCAGGTCTTAATTTAAAGCTGGCAAGTCACCAGATTTTATGAGTTGATCTTTAGTTAATTCTCTTTTTATTAACTAGAGACAAAAAGAAAAGGGAAACACAGAATTATAAAAGATGGAAAATGCACATAAAAAAAGGAAACCAAACTATTCAGTGCATAAGATCACAGACATGCATACATACGTATATGAAACTATACAATAATAATTAGTTAATTCTTGAAGACGGCTTGCCAATCAGCATCCTAATACTTTTTTTTTTGGGGGGGGGGGGAGTGCCAAATTATAACACCTCTCATTTGGAAAACTGTTACAAGCAAGTCTAAATATTAATTTAATCATTTTTAGGCCATATTCATACAACATGCCTGACTCAATTATTCCAATAGCAATAGCACTTAGACTTATACACCAGTTCATAGTGCTTTACAGCCATCTTTAAGTGGTTTACAGAGTCAGCATATTGCATCATTTTCTTTGTACAAGGTTTCCAAAATAAACAAGAAATTCACACAAGACTGCTTTCATGATTATGATCTTAATTATTCCAGAGCCCAATGGAAAAATTCCCCTTTGGCTCTACTCTATTTATAAAAATATTTCTACACGTAGGCATGCATTTAGTTGCTTCACAATTGCACAAATTAGGAAGAAAAATGCCCCATACATTCTCTTCAGTTTTGATGATTTTTAATTCTCCATTGTTGTCACTATTCATTTAAAAATTCCATTATTATAATTTAGCTGTAATTCTTCTTAGACAGTCATGTTAACAATAGGAGACATTTTCAGGATGCCTAGATGTTAATTACTGGAAAATATACATTTGCATGAAGAAGGGGAACATCCATATCCAATGTGTCCAACTTCATGTAATTTCCTAAAGTTACGTTTTGAAAAAAGTTACAGAATAAAATGTATTTTGTAAATGCAGTCTTCATTTTGATGTTCTCTTAATATTTATGAAAAAAATTATCAATCTATGTGACAGTGATACCTCCACTTATTGGCAAGACACATTGATGTAAAAAGAAAGATTAATTAAGAAAAATGGAAATTACACACTATATAGGGTAATTGATGGCATATAAATATAATAAATAATAATGCTGGATCAGAAGACAGACTTTTCAAGGCTAGCTAGGAATGCAAAAGCTATCCAGCCCAGATGTTAATGAGGAAAACTGGTAATCTAGCATTTATCTTTCTCCACTCATGTCTAAAATCTGGATATATCTAATCAACTTCTAGAGATTCCTATGAAACTCCTGCAGTCAGAAATAACTTCATGCAATCAGTTCTAGAAATCCCTGCAGAATTACAGCCAGGGTAAATCAGAACCACTCCTTACTTTAAAGCAATTTTTTCAAATCCTTTAAACGCTGCTTCCATGAATACCAATAGATTAGCAACATGTCACTGGATGAATATTTCAACAATGCAAAGGCTGAGACTTAAAAAGTTTGAGTAGACCGATTTCTAGCAGAAGCCTGAAGGAAATGTTGGTATGGCATCAGAAGATACAGCATATACTGTATCTTAAATAGTCAAAGCGCCAGAAAGTTTTCAATTTTTTATTCTAGTATGTATATGTATACATATATAATACATATAATTTTTATATAAAACAAATTACATATATATATAAACAGAAGCTGAACACTTTGAGACATGAAGAATATCCCCAGTTTTCCCAAGAGAGATAGTTAAACATGAATAGAATTTTGTGGGGTTCTGGTTTTTTCTTTGTTTGTATGTTTTAAAAGCTTCTGCAACTATAAAGACTGGATGTGAAGAGAATTCCTTAGAGTTGCTTGTATATTCATCATTTTAATAGGGGTTTTAGGTATAGTTCTATTCCAGCCAATTCTTCTCTAGTTCCTTGTGCTGTAAGGATAACAAGGCAGAAATGTACTTTCAGACTTTCAAGATTCTGTTAATGTAACCTTACAATAAAACATAATTTCAGTAATTCATCTGAGCGCTTCCCAAATGTTTAGGACTGCGTGATGTATCAGCGGATTATGCAAGCAGATCCCAGTAAGGTGGCCTTCTGCAGCTGACCAATGGTGATTTTGTCAGCGCCAATTGTTTTTAAGTGCTTGCCTAGGTCTTTAGGCACAGCACCCAGTGTGCCGAGTTTTTTGCAGTTCCACTGGTGTTACTGCAGGAAGCTGCAATTTCTTGAGGTATTTTGTAAAATTCTTCAACTTGGTACCAAGTCCCCGATGACAATGGATATCATTGTTACATATTTCATCAATAATCATATAGTTTAGATGGCCAGGTTGCAATATTTATTATTTTTTCAAGTTCTTTTTCTTTGACTCTGGCATTTCCTGGTACAGCGATAACAATAAATTGTTCACTTTGGTTTTTAACAACTGTGATATCTGGCATGTTGTGTTCCAAATGATGATCCGTCTGTATTCAAGAGTCCATAAGATCTTCACCTTTTTACTGTTGTTGTTATTGTTAATCACATAATCAGTCAGATGTTTAGGCTGAATTTAGCATTTTAGTTCATTTATCAAACCCTTCCTTGGGATCTGGGATAAGCAGAAACTTTATTTAACAATATTAAAACAGGATGTGAGCTTTTCCAACTAAATGTGCCTTTTGCAATTGACCATTGATGATTTTGCCAATAATGATGGTATTCAAGTGGTATTCCAGTTGCTTTAGGATTGTACCTTAAGGCACCTAAATCCTTTTTCAAGTCTCATCACCACCACCACCACCACCACCATCATAATCATCATCATCATCCCTTCATATAGCATAAAAATCCTGAGCTCTGAAGGAAAATTGTAGTCAAATCCCACTTCTCTCATGGATTTGGACCAATAGCTACTCTACAAATTGTTTTAGAAATAAAGAAACAAATAAGCTGCACTATAAAACATTTTAAAATAACAATGTCAGGGATAACTAGTGACTTGGTGATGTTATCACAGCAGGTAGAAAGTGAAAAATTCCTTCTTCCCCTTTTAGATTTTTCAGTAATCAAGATTTCCATTAATGCAAAATACCTTTTCTATTTTCCATTACCTTAAATTCAGAGTCTTAATTGCTTTTCGAAAGAACCTCAGAATCCTGAAATATAAGTGTTGGATGGTGCCTTAGATAACAATTGTTCATGAAGGAATCCACTACTATAGTATTCCCAACAGATGGCCATCAACAATTATACCTAATAAATATACATTTTATTATATTAAGCTGAAAGTGATGCTGAGTGATGTGCTACAAGACACCATTCTAGGCCTTGAGCTATTCAACAAATTTATAAATCACTTGGATGAAAGGCTGGAATATATAATGATAAAATGTGCAGATTACATAAAGATAGGAAGGACAGCAAACATCTTAGAGATCAGTATGAACCTGGGGTGATCTTGACTAGGGTTGTCAAATGCCTGGCCCATGGACCAGGTACGTCCTGCACTGGCCATGCCCACACCCTGTTTAGTGAAGGGGGAAAAGTCACAATACTTGATGTGATGCAGCCGTGATGCCATGAGTTTGACACCCCCGATCTTGACAAACTGGAGAAATAGGGTGAAATCAGCAGGAAAATGCAATTTGTGTTAGAACAGTCAAAGCTGTGATATGAGATAGTGGCAGGAGTACATGCAAAAAATATTCTGTATATCATGGTGCATCGAAACTGAAAGAAGAAAGTAGATTGTAGGTCCAATCAACAGAAGTACACCATCACAATTAAGGTAAGTCCTTGTTCCTCTCTTTTTAATTGATCAGAATATATTGCTTCCAGTTCTTAGAAAAACACTGACAAAATTGATGTTGGTTAATGAAATTTCTGCAAGAAAGCAACCAAGCTCAGAGAGCACCAAGGACCCCTCACTAACAAAAATGGAACATATTCAGAAGAGAACTAAAATGATAAGAAGCTTGAGAAGAAAAGAAAACATTGAAGAATAGTTGGAGGTTTTGACTATGTTTAGCTTGGAGACACCATATCTGTTGTCACCTACTTGAACAGCTGTCATGGGGTAGACTAGATTATTTTGGAAGCAGGACAAGAAACAATGTGTTGAAATCAGAAAGAAGTACATTTAAGAGCCATTCAACAATAGGTGCCTTGGGAAGTTGTGGGATTCAGTGGGAATGCTTGTCTGAGTGGATATGTTTACTCTATTAGAATAAATTATAAATAAAATAGAATCAATCAGATTAATTTTTTGAGAACAAAACAAACCTCTTCAGCTCGCAGTAAGCCAATTTAAAAACCTATTTATCCAGAATAGGTGGAATAGGTAGAACGGAAATATCCAGGGTTCTTCATTTGTGAAAATGGGTGTTGAGGGGTGGTAACATTCACCATGCCCTTTATAATTCCCTGAAAAAAAAACCCAGAAACAAACAATTGAGAAAGCTTGCCTGCCCTTGTATTAAATAAATAAAACACCCAAAGCAATCCAATGCTACATGTGCCATTTGTCTCTAATCAAATGTCAACAATTTACCATTAATATCCAAACTGTGGACTATTATTTTCTTTCCAGGTTTAGATTATTCTATAGAATTCTCATTCAGCAGACTGTGGGAGCAGGGAAAAATGCACAAATTAAAAGCATTTCAGAATTATAAGCTACCTTTGTTCCTTGGCTATTCATAACTTAATCTCATCTGGATTTTACATCGATACCCCAAAAAGAATTACTTACATGCCATTTCATTTTACATAACAGAGTTTATAGATTGCAAAATGTTCTTCTCTTAACTGCATGTTAATTCAGTGGAATTTTCTAAGTGATAGAAACACACACACACACGCACACACACACACACATACACAAGTTTTTATGCAACAGCTTTCTTTAATTGCAAAGGGACAGTGTGCATGCATTCAAGGGCTTAATTTAGTCCATGGTCCATATCATATAATTACATGGCACATTACTCCTGACTTCTAAGCAATGGCGCAAATTGTAGATAAATTATTAATAATAATACTTAGATCTTATCTTCTAAGCTTATTGCTTATATTAATTAACCCATGCTTCTTCTCAGAATGACTGCATCATTTTCTTTCTCATAGGCCAAACAGGAAAACAGAAGGCTACCTAAGATACTTTTATTGCTTGCATAAATCAGGAATGGTATTTCCTAATACCTTTTCCTCCCCAGGCTTCATAGCCACCAATCATACAATAAATTTTGATTTCCTTCCAGTTGGATTATTAGCCTATATGAGCTCAGAGAATACAGTAATGCAATATATATATATTTAGATCAGATGGCCTGAAACAGGTGGACTTTCTCAAAATCAGACCACAATTTTTCCCACTGGTCAGCACGGACGGCACGAAGTTGATGTCAATGAAAGGTTGGTATTAATCACTGAATCATATAGTTGAAAGGAGCTTGGAATCAACTAGTCTAACACTGTTCCCTGTTCAGGAATCTTAATAGCCAGTCCACATAAATATCTATCTTTTTTTTTTCTTGAAAACCTCCAGTGATGAAGCACTTTAGGAATCAAGCTGTTCCATTTCTTAAGAGTGCTCACATTTAGATGTTCCTCTTCATTTTTCAAGTTTAGATTCCTCTCTAAACCTTCCAGCCATTGGTCCTTCTTGTTGTACCCTTGAATGTACACTGGAAGCGCTATCATGTTTCCCCTTAGCTTTCTTCTCCTTAGGCTAAATTTACCAAATTCAGAAATAACAAAGTAACAGAGTTGGAAGGGATTTTGAGGATTTTCTAGTCCAACCCCTGCTCAGGCAGGAAACCTTATACCATTTCAGGCAAATGGTTGTCCAATGCCTTCTTTAAAATCTCCAGTGATGGAGCATCCACAACTTCTGAAGGTAAGCCATTTCACTGGTTAATTGTTGTCACTGTCAGAAAGTGACATCATTCATTCTAGACTGGTTAGGAAGTTTATCCCTAATCTTAACTGTTAGGAAGTTTACCCCTAATTCCATGTTGCTTCTCTCCTTGATTAGTTTCCATCTGGTGCTTTGGTAAATAAGTTGACCCCTTATTCTTTGTGGCTGCCCCTCAAATATAAAAACACTGCTATAAGGTCACCCCTCATCCTTCTTTTTCCTGAACTGTTCTTCATATGTTTTAATCTCCAGACCCCTAATCATCTTTGTTGTTCTTCTCTGCACTTTTTCCAGAGTCTCAACATCTTTTTATATTGTGGTGACCAAAACTGGATGCAATATTCCAAGTGTGTCTTACCAAGGTATATCAAGGTATAAAACAGTACTAACACTTCATGTGATCTTGACTCTATCCCAGCCTAGAATTGCATTGGCTTTTTTAGCAGCTGCCACAAACTGCTGGCTCATATTTAAGTGATTGTCCACTAGAACTCCAAGATTGCTCTGGCAGTTATTGCTATTGAGTCAGGTCCCACCTATTCTATACCTGATTCTCTTGCCTAAGCATTAAACTTTACTTTTCTTACCACTAAATTTCATTTTATTAGATAGGGCCTAGTGTTCAAGTCTGTCTTTCTGGATCTTGAGCAGGGGTGGGATGCAAATATTTTTACTACTGGTTTGTGGGCGTGGCTAGTAGGCATGGCCATGTGACTTGGGCATGGCTTCTTTTTTTGCAGCATGTACCATGTGCTCCATTTTTGCTCCCAGGAGGCTTTCCTGAGGCCCAGGAGGCAAAAAAAGGGAGTGGTGTGTGTGTGTGTGTGTGTGTGTGTGTGTGTGTGTGTGCAGCTGATCATTGGAACAGCTGATCATTGGGAGGAAAAAAAAAGAAATACCGGTTCATCTGAACCGGTAGCTGTTTTTTATTACCGGTTCAGCTGAATGGTAACATTTTTTACTACTGGTTTGCCCAAACTGGGTTGAACCGGTAGAATACCACCACTGATCTTGAGCCTGTCTTCTGTGGTATTGGCTATTCCTGCCAGATTGAAGTCATCTGCAAATTTGATGAGTTCCCCTTCTATTCCCTCATCTAAACTGTTTATAAAAATGTTGAAGATTACTGGGCCTAAGACAGAACTTTGAGATACTCCAGTGCTTACTTCCCTCCATGTAGATTCTGTTCTATTAAGGACTACATGCTAAATGTGGTATATCAACCAGTTATGGATCCATCTGGTGTGGAAGCTATCTATCCTATCTATCTACTTTTTATGCTAAAAAGTAGGTTGTGATTTACTTTGTCAAATGCCTTACTGCAATCCAAGTAAATTAGTGATTCACTAATTTAGTCACTTTGTCAAATAATGAAATAAGATTTGATTGACATGATCTATTTTTGACAAACTCATGTTGGCTTCTGGTTATAACTTTGCTTGTTTTTAGATATTTGCAGATTTTTTGATTAATTATCTTTTCCAAGATCTTCCTAGGTATTGTTGTCAGGATGATTGGACTACATTCCTTTAACTGTACTTCCTATAATTTAATCTCCAAGCCCTTCATCACCTTTGTTGCTTTTCTTAGTAGTCTTCCAGTTTTGCAGTATCTTTTTTGTCATGTATCGAATCAGATTTCAATACAAAAAGCATGCTGAGGAATCTTGTTTTCACTGATTTCTCAAGTTGTAGTGGGGGAAACCTTGGTTTTCCCTTGGCCAGCAGGGCTGCTACTATTTCTTTTTTTAATCACTAGTATATTTGGGGGGCGGGTGTCGAAGGAATGCATGTTGACTAACTTGAATTAGGCTTACATTGTTAGTCTGAAAATTCCCTTTCAAAAAATGTAAATATTCCCAGCCATCATCTGTTTCTCTTAATTAAACTTTTGTCTTTTCACTCCCATCTATCCACTCACCACTTTCAAGCTATAGCTTCTCCCTGGATTGCTATGCTTAGAGTAGATATAAAGTAAAAATAAAACTGGGTGAGTTGCACCTTCCACATTCCTAGACAATCTTTTGTATCATTTCTTTTATAACATTTAGAAGCAAGTGGTCATAGAACTCCAGGTATTAGTGGATTATGAAAGTTCCTAAATATTAAGATCATCTTCAGTAGATAATAATAGAAAGGGCTCAGAGAGCTTATGAAATATCTTCTATAAGTCACTGAATAAAATATTAATATAATCTATAAGAAATATGGAAATAATAGGTCTTCAAGGTGAGCAGATCTTTCAGCTTTTCTTCTGGTTTTAAAGGGGAATGAGCAACAGCTGTTCTCCATTTAATTATCTTTTAACTACTGAGATGTTGCTTGTTACTTGGGAAGGTGAAGAAAGACAAGTAAAAATATCTAAAGGATGTGTTCTGAAAAAGTCTTGCCTGCCTGTGGGATTAAATTTTATGCTTGTGACATCACAATGCAAACATTATCTTTTACCAGCTGGCTATCTTATCAATGTGTATTTCCTCTTTATTTATCTCATAGCTGTTTATATCCAGATTCAGCTTGACAGTGATACAGTTGTTGATAGTTCCTATCATATTTCACACTAGGCTTGGATGAAAATCTTGGCTCTGCAGATCTTTGCACTCTTATTCAGAGATTGGCTTACTGATCACAAGTCTCTCATTTAGACGATTAGTCTGTATATCAGACAAGAAAGAAAGCATAGAAAAATTGTCCTCTGCAATATACAGCAATGTTGTCAATAAAAGAGAGTATGTGTAGATAAGGGTTGAACTGTGACGTCTTTAATGCTTTGTTGTTTTCTTGCAAACATTTCACTACCCAATTAGGCAGGGATGGGATTCTACCAGTTTGCACCTATTCACTAGAACCGGTTGTTAACATTCTAAGCAGTTTGGAGAAACAATTGTTAGAAGAAATTACTGGCCTAATCCTGTAAGGAAGGCAGGAAGGACACATTCTGGTGTTGCTTACAGAAACTGCCTCTCCATTAACCCTTATTACATTCTTGGCAGGACTAGACTTCCTGTCTCTGGAACTTCTTTGGAGTTTTTTTCCCTCTCCTTTGCTGGTACTTTGCTTGTGTGGAGTGACCACTCAAAGTTACAATGGCACTGAAAAAAGTGACTTATGACCATTTTTCACACTTAGCACTGTTGCAGCATCCCCGCAGTCATGGCGAGGAGATGCATGCCTCGATGGAGTGATATTGAGTTGGCCACACCCAGCCAATAACATGACCACCAAGCCATGCCCACCAACTAAGCCACACCCACAAAACTGGTTGTTAAAAAATTTGAATCCCACCCCTGCAATTAGGTAACATCATCACTGTGAGAAAGTGTGTGGTTAGCTGCCTGTCTGTACACAGTAGCTTAGTCTGCTAGATTTGGTGGGGATGTGGTTTTTCTCCTTGGTGGCTTCTTGATTAGGGGTATTGTTTTCAGATTGATTGTCTGGTGTGAATCACGACTTATCTAGATATTGGCTGCAGAAGAGGATGTATTCTGGATTTTTTTGTTTCCTTCTTAGCTTTTTGTATTGCTTCTTTTGAAAAATGTGTACATACGATTTATTTCCATCTGTCTGTTGATGGCTTTTTGTCTGACTGCCAGGCTTTCAGGAATTATCCAGAATTTTTGGATTTAACTTGGTCAGATTCCCAATTGAAATTATGGTTGACTTTGTTCCTGTATTAAGATTAAGGATATTTCTTTGTGCCTTCCAACTGCTAATTTATGCTTGAGGATTCATTCTGCCAGTCTTCTACCTATCTATCCTATATAGTAGCTGTTACAGTCTTCTATTCTGTAGATCAAGGGTGTGAAACTGGCAGCCCATGGGCTGGATGCATCATGCACAGGTCATGTTCACCATGGCTCCACAAAGGCAAAACATGTCACAATATGTCATGTGACATTATGTAACACAATCAAGTTTGACACCCATGTTGTAGATGATTGCGGTTTTTCTCTTTTTTTGTGGGGGGGCTACTGGGTCTCTTGGTCTACATAAGATGTTGGGGAGGGGATTAGTTGGATTCTGTCATGCCATGTAGTTGTAGTAGCCTGTTGATTGTTTTTGAGATTTTGTGATGTGTGGTAGTAGTATCCTTTTAATATTTTGTCTACTCAAAAGAGCTAAAATAAACAAGAGAAGAGGCAGCAGGCATCTCTGTCCTGTTCCTTTTTATACCTCACAAGGCTTTGATAGATTGCCATTAACAATTATTTGTGTTTTTGTAAAGTATAAATGGATATACTCATTTTATAAAATTCTCTCCAAAGTTTATATCTTCTAAATTTTTGAACAAGAAAGCCCTGTTCAAATTGTCAAAGGCCTTCTGTGCATCTAAGATTTGTTGATTTGTTTTTTATTATGTTGTGATTTGTTTTTCATTATGTTGTTTGAAATATTCCAAAATGTCCAGCACATTTCTAATATTGTTCTAATACAGGTAGTCTTTTAGATAAAAACCTACATTGATCCCCCTGAACAAATTCTTGCAACATTATTTTCAGTCAATCAATCAAATCATTGTAAACAATTTGTAGTCATTATTCAATAATGATATCAGCATATGGTTTCTTGTTAAAGTCAAATCTTGTCCCTCTTTAGTTATTAATGCTATGCTGGCCTCTTGCCAATTTCTGGCATCTTTCTTCCCTATAAAATAGAATTCATTGTATGTTGTAAAGATTGTAAAAATGCATCCTTAAAATATTTGTAATAAGAACTTGGGAATCTGTCTGGTCCAGGCTATTTCTCTGTTTAATCTTTTTTAAAGCTTCACAAACTTTCCTTATTGTTGTAAGTCCGTTCATCATCTGTTTTTGTTGTCTGTAATTCTTGGTTTTAAAAAAATTCTTTAGGTATTAATCTGTTTAGTCCAAAGAGGCATCTTGTCTTTTATACAAATTAGAATATTGATGAAATGTTTTTTTGCATAGCATTTGCAATTTGCATACACATAGGGTATGAAATTGCAATCTTATTTTCTAAATAATTTCCCTTCAGAAAGTAATGCTTGGAAGCTAACTATCACTGGAGAAAAACTATTTTGCCTTCCAATGAAGATTATACTGTTCCACATCTTACTAATTTATCTTCACTCGTGTCTTTGAAAGATTGAAGACCAAGCAGCAGTCCAGGTTTTAGAGACTTGATGTTACTAAGTTTGGAAACAACTGCCTATCGCTGCCATATTTCACATCTATCTCAATCACATTTCCACATTTCTTCTTCTTCCTTGCCACTTTGCCTTGGTTCTGCCTCAACTTTCCTGCCATCCTGTTTGCCAAGAAATCATTCCACCAATGTTACCCCACACCCCCGCCCAGAATTTCTAATTAATTTTTCAGACCCTTTGCCAACTAAACAATACAGCTGGTCAAAGAGATATTAATAGCTCATCATCTCCTGAGTTAGCTTGCCGAGAGGTTGTACACTCCCCTGCCTCATTTTTGACAGGATAAGGGTGCACAATAGCAAATTCTACAATAAATACAATAAATCATTCTGACCAATGTCAACGGAGTTATGAAGACTTTAAGTGACTCTTGTTTGTATGCAAGATGGCAAAGCTTCAGTGTGATACAAATGAAAGCACTAGAAAGGAGAACTGGATTGATGGCTGTGCCTGTGCATGTGTGCATAATGAAGTTGGCCACAAATAGTGTCTTGCTTACCTGTTTATAGAGTGCACTGGAGTATATGAAGGACAAGTGTATTAGTAATCATAAGCCAATTATTTCATTATTTATGTTGTTTATTGAGCATTGTGCCCTGACTTATTTTTTAAAAAATGGGTGCAAGTATTACAAGGAGAAGCATACAGATTTACGAGGCAATGGTATACTCAGCAAAAGTATGCTAATATAAAAAAGATGTTGAGACTCTGGAAAGAGTGCAGAGAAGAGTGACAAAGATGATTTTGGGGAGGGGGACTGAAGGCAAAAACATATGAAGAACAGTTGCAAGAATTGGATACTGTTGTAGCCTGTCAGCTGCCAGCCCCTCCAGCAGCCAAATTAGATGAGGAGGCAGCATGGGAATCAGGCCAGCATCAAGGCAACTTGAGAGCTCTGAGGGAGAAGAGGAACTGGAGCTGGCAGAGAGAGAGAGAGAGAGAGAGAGAGAGAGAGAGAGAGGACAGAGGCGGAGCCTGGGCCATCCGTCAGTCCTCAGATGGAGAGTCAACAGCTTCCAGGTCTGCAGGTGGCTGAAGAGGAGGAACAGCTAGGTCCAGTGCCTGACATACAGATGCACAGAATGCAGAGAAGAGGACAGCAGTGGGAATCTATGAGACAGTCCTTGGGATGGAAGAACCATCGCTACTAGCGAAGCCCCACTCTAGCTCTGAGGATAAAAGACAGGGGTGCCGAGATGAATAAGTGTGAAAGACAACTATTCATCTCCCTGTTGGTCAGCTACTGATAGCCTGCACTTCCGAATCCTGTCGGGAAATTATCAGAATTCTTCTTGGAATCTTCAGCGCCTTCTGAGCATGTGTGTGTGTGTGTGTGTGTGTGTGTGTGCTGCTGGAAGAAAGCAAGTGCACCTTCCAGGACTTCTTTTCCAAGTGTGGGAAGAGAGAAAGGGAGACTTCTGGTGTGTTGAAGCCATTTCAGAGGGAAAGGGAGCGAGCATCACTTTCCAAAGGACTTAGAGATTTCATAGCCTGCTGTGAAAGCGCAGCTGCTTACACTCCTAATAAAGGGGAAACTTTCATTAAATACAAAGGACCTGTGTTTGGGAGCTGGGTCAGAACAGGTATGCCTAATCTAATGAAAAGAAGAAATGGGAGGAGACATGATAGCAGTGTTCCAATATTTGAAGGGCTGCCACAAAGAAGAGGGAGTCAACCTATTCTCCAAAACACCAGAAAGCGAGACAAGATGCAGTAGATGGAAACTGAACAGAGAGAAGCAATCTAGAACTAAGAATAAATTTCCTGATAGTAAGAACAATCAACTAATGGAACAGCTTGCCTTTAGAAGTTGCGGGTGGTCCAACACTGCAGACTTTTAAGAAGAGAATGGACAACCATTTGACTAAAATGGTATAGTGTCTCCTGCTTAAGCAGGGGGTTGGATTGGAAGACTTTCCAGGTCCCTTCTAACTGTGTTATTCTGAATTCTAATAGAACTGTGAGGAAATTGAAGCCTTTCAGAAATTTTGGGGAAAGAAATACTAGATAGTACTAGTAAAGAAAGCAAGTTAAATACCTACTACTGAAGAATCGGATTCAATGTCAAAAAATGGAGAAAAATATAGGATGATTATGAGGCCTACAGTGAAAAGGCCCTACTTATTGTAACAATATAATAGTTTTTTCCTGGTCAAATGTGAATGGAGTAACTGATAGTCATCTTAGATCAAGAGTTGGAGCATACAACTGATTGTAATCTTGATCATAGTTCAATTCCAAACCATTTAGTATCTTAAAAGTTAATTTAGTATTTTAAATTAGGCCCACAATTATACCAGTTGCCCATTCAATAGTCACAGCAACAATACTACATGGTGAGATTTCTTTTCCTCTTTTCCTATCCAGGAGATCTTCTATTAACGGATTCCATTATCATTAAAGGCATCTGCATATAAAATTTATCCCATACTCCAGTCTGGAGCTGATTAACTTTGATGTTAGATCTTATAGCCTAGAAAAAGCTATAGCTGAAGAACAATATAATCTCCATATACAAGACACTATTATACATAATAAAAATGGAATATTTTTCAGTATGAATTTTTGCAAACTCAAAATGGTTCCAGCCCAGGTATGAGACATTAACAGATTTATAAAAGGTTAAATTATTTTGAAAAACCATTTAAAATGATGGTTTCAGAAGAGCCCTTTGAACCAGGTTTAGCAACCAAATAATTTTTCCTATCCTAAGATAATGGAAACTAGAAAAATGAAATGGACATTGATCTGGAACTCATCAAACTGCAGATTTAATTGTACATCTGAAAACTACACATTGGAATGAAATATTCTTCATTCGCATTCCTGGTGTGTGAGTTCAAAAACATTTGTGTAAAATTGTTAGAAATAGAATGTAAAATTGATTCTTTCTGTAAAGATGCAAAGTTAGGAACCAAAAAATAAGTGTTCAGAAAAGAGTTGCTATGCAAAACCAAGCCAGTCTTGCTACATAACACTATGTCTCTCAACAATTCCTGTCCCATGAAAGAACTTTTGGGGTACTAACAAATTTATTTATAATTCTCTTTAATAGTTTCTTCATTGCTGAAAGTGGTGGAGAATGTTGAAGTGCTGATGATTTCTGTTACACGTTTTTCCAAAATTCTGAAGTCTGATTACCTACCGACCAATAATCAGCTAGTAATATTCTTGCGATCTGACAACTTTGGGCTGCCAAGGCAATTATCTAGGCACTTAAGGAATGCACTGTTTTCCCCCACTCACTTTTTCTGGCAGCTAAAAAGACCAAAGAAGTATCTTTTTAGTTGACAGTGAGTTCTAGTCCCATCTTAGGCGTGAAAGCTGACTGTGTGAATTTGGGCAAGTCAGTTTCTCTAAGCCCAACATACTTCACAGGGCTGTTGTGGGAAAAAGAGGAGATAAAGGTACATTAGATATGTTCCCAAACTTGAGTTTTTTTGGATTTAGGTTCCCATTAACACATGGACAATAGGTGAAGTAGTTGAACACAATAGGTTGCTTACTTCTCTTGACCCAACTACTGGATTGGAAACCCAAGCAATTTCACTTCTTGAGCAACAGTCTCTTGATGTCAAGAATTTCCTACCAAGATCACAGCTGAAGACAAGTAATTTTTCTTTCTCCATGTGTGGTTATTTGAGTTCACCTGGCTGCAGGCTCGGCAACATCACAAAGCCATGTATTAATTTACAGCATGAAAGCAAAAGTGCTAGAAATACATTTGTACTTGGAAATATAGCCAAGAGACAAGAAAGAGGCACCAAGATAATATTTTTTCAGTGAGACAGTAATTAGAGCTTCTGTATCCCATGGGGGGAGACGGGGAGAGAAATACAGTAAAGGTACAATCCATATATTTATAAATGAAACAAGGGGTGCATTCTATGAAAACTCCAATCAAAATAATATCAAAGAAGGTTCAAAATCAGAGTTTTGCAGTATGTCCCCTAGGCCGATAAGGTAGGAAGTATTTTTCTCTACTTATTAAGGAAATTCCAGTCTGCATATTTGAACTGGATATACTCAGCAACCCCTCCCTCCTGTGTCTTCATGAAGGTGCTTTTCTTCAATCCCCAGCCTGTGTATGAAATAAACTCATGTTGATTTTAATTGTTTTAGCATTAAAGTGTTTTTTTTCCTTCAAGCAAACAACAAATTGTAGCATCTTTGCCATGGCTGCAATCATATGTACACCAGATATTCGATACCACAATCAAGTGATCCCCGGGAGTGGGACTGGCTAGGATCTATTGATCCCTTTAAGTTACTGCCCTCCCTCCAGCCCTGGGCACTATCTTCCAAGACTATTTTTGCTTTGAGTATTGGGAATGATCCAGTCCAGTCTCTTCCTCATATCCACCATGTCACCAAAATGATTCCCAACTCAAAAACAGTAGATGAACCATGGTTCTGGTGGTGTCTGATGAAGTCTGAGGAAGAGGCAGCTTGTTGTTGCTTTATGGAACAATTCTCACCATTCCTGTCAGTTGAGCTATCGGGATTCCCTTAGATTTAATACTAAATGTGAACTTTAAAAGAGTTTAGCTATTAGCTCTGGTTTAGGGAAAGTTTTCTATGCAGGTAATATCAGCTAATAGTCAGATCTCTTTACACCCATGTAAGTTGATTCTACCAAATTGGTGCTGATTGTCTAGCCATATATCAAAACAATCTCTTCCCCAGACCCCAGATCATGTTAAAGATAGTGATGGTTGCATAATTTCCCACTGGCTGGATTTTTGATGGAAGGTGATAGAAACAAACCCTGGGAAATCCACCAGTCTTTATCCTTAATATGCTTTATACAGTATAACCATAAAACTACATTTCACTTATTTTGGCCATGTCATATGAGGGAATTCACTGGAGAAAGCAATTATGTTTGGAAGAATTAGCAATAAAAGGAACCCAGACCACCAAAGAACATCGTGGGTAGACACCATCAAAGAAATAGTGTGAGACTGGAAGATATGGAGATAGTTGGCCCATAGAGCCATGTCATCTGCTGATGTTGGTCCATTGTGCTTCATTAAGTCCAGGGTCAATGCAGCCATTTACCAGCAAATTTTGGAGCACTTCATGCTTCCTTCCTGAGATGAGCATTATGGGGATGCTGACTTCATTTTCAGGCAGGGCTTGGCACCTGCCCACACTGCCAAAAACACCAAAACCTGGCTCCATGACCGTGGAATTACTGTGCTTCATTGGCCAGCAAACTTGCCTGACCTGAACCCCATAGAGAATGTATGGGGCATTGCCAAGAGAAAGATGAGAGACATGAGACCGAACAATGCAGAAGAGCTGAAGGCCACTATTGAAGCATCCTGGTCTTTCATAACACCTCAGCAGTGCCACAGGCTGATAGCTTCCATGCCATGCCGCATTGAGGCAGTCATTGTTGCAACCAAGTGTTGAGTACGTATGCATGCTTATACTTTTCTGAGGTCCAA
The DNA here is from genome assembly GCF_049901715.1 of Pseudonaja textilis. Lineage (NCBI taxonomy): Eukaryota > Metazoa > Chordata > Lepidosauria > Squamata > Elapidae > Pseudonaja > Pseudonaja textilis. The sequence goes on from NC_141994.1 coordinate 51,281,142, forward strand.
TATTGTTCTATGTACAATCCTTGTTTTATGGATTGCATGTAATATTCTAATTTTCTGAGATTGTGGATTTGGGATTTTCATGAGCTGTAAGCCATAATCATCACAATTATGACAAATATGGCTTGAACTATCTTGCTTTGCATGTAATGAGTCTATCCCATATATTTGTTTCACTTTTAAGTTGCATTCCTGAAATAAATGAACTTTTGCACGATATTCTAATTTTCCGAGTTTCACCTGTATCTTCTAGCTATAGCAAAAGTTAAGGTCCACATGGAAAATTTTAATTCAAGAATCCATAATATTGATACCAATGGATTTCACAATAGTGATCCCATATTCAGCCACTCATGCATAAGAAATTCTGCAGTACATGTCTTCAAATTGCCTGTGATGAGTACGGAAACAGAGATCATATTTACTGCCAAGCGATTGCTCCATTATTCTTCAAAAAGTTTCCAAATAAAGAAAAAGAGCAGCATTTAGGTATTTTATTTTATTTTTTTTAAGTCAAGGAGTCAGATCTGATAGACATAGATAATCACGTATATTGTGGAAAATGTGAACAGACAGAAGTTTTTCCCTCTAACATAATTAAAAAAAACCAGGCTCACCTATTGAAACTCAGTGGAAAAAGCTAGAAGATCAATGAAAAGAATTAATTCCTACACAATGCAGAATTAAAGCTGAGAAATTTGCTGCCATCAAGTATTGTGAGGGCCGCTGATTTAAAATGAGACTAGTCAAATTCATAGAGGATAATCTTGACTACTCTGTACAACTTCCTGAGTTGAAGGAAGCATAGTTTAAATACAAATTGTTGGAGAGCAATTGCAGAAGATTACTGACTGCATGTCCTATTGTGAGGTTTCTGAATGTATCTGGTTGGCCTTTGGAAAACACAGCATACTGAACCAGAGGAGCACTGACCTGATCTTCTAATACAAATTCTTTTGCTCTACTCCGTTTTGGGCAAGAGCCAACATTACTGGACTTTGTTTAGTGATTATCCTCTTGAAATTCTATATTTCTATTCAGACAGGATGAGAGCCACTGCCCTGTGCCAAGCATTCTCAACACTGTCTGCCAAGATGGCTCTGCAATTAGGTGATTAGAAAGGATTTGATATTCCATTGCCTCCTAATCTCACTCACACATCTCACTAACATGAATGAATGGGAGGAAACTGTACTGTCTTGAAATACACATTAATCTTAATAATAGCCACTGTAGGACATGAGGGTACAAGAAAAAGAAACCTGTCCTCTGAAGGATTAATCTTTTTGAGATTAATCAGGACTTTTCACAGGAATATTTCCCGGGTTTTCTGAACAAGGAATGCATGAAAATGGTCAGTGAAAGAAAATATACCATAGGCATTCTTCTACAATGGCAAACTTCCTTTGTTTCAGGGCAACAGGATATAAGCCTTTGAAAGACAGGTAAAAGGCAGATCTCAGAGTTTTGCTCCCTAAACTACTGACACCTTAGCTGTGAGGACATATGTATTTTCCAAATTGCATGCTGAGTTGTTCTCTCAAGCATGAAGATCAAAGTTCTCATTGCATTGTAGCAAGAATGACAGTTGATTAGTGCATTGTTGCACGTTGCACAACAGGGAGGTTGCAATTCTCAGTCATGTGAGATTCTCACTTAATGGCCCACATGTTCCTTTCTTAATGATGGCCATTAGGACTGCTGGAATTGCCATCACCAAGTGGTGTGGTTACATCATGGTTTTTTCCATTTATAACCATACTGCTTAACAATGAAGTTTATGATCCCAATTAGCTTACTGTTAAATAAGGACTACCTATAATGGTAAGTATACAACTCATGCTGCTTTTTTTTTTTTTTGCTATTCCTGTTATATTATATTAGGCCTACCATGTTGATTATACCTGAATAGTGTTTGAATATATTCTTTCTTTCTTCTCGCTCCTAAAATGTGATACTAAAATGTGACTCGGATTGATTAGGTTTATATTGTCTCTGTTATAAAGAGTAGTCATCTGGGCATACACAATACAATATACCAAATCCAACAGATTCCATCATCTGGTTTTATGTTGATATATACTTCAGCCAATCAGCCTCTGTACCTCTTTCTCTATGGGTAATCATCAGGGACCTGCAACTTTTGAAAAGCTGAATAGAGAAATTCACTGGGTGAGCAATCAAAGGGTTTTTTAGTATGGAAGAAAGAGCTACCACGTGGTTCTGAACATATGATTTCTATTGCTAGGGGAAATTATTTATATTTGCTGTTTGTAGTTCTCATTTTTATGCCTTAGATGGGAGGAAGCCTGCCTTTTGTTATCACTGCCTAATTGGTTACCTAATTTGTAATGGACCGAAAGATCTGCTAGTAAGATTTCCACATTACTAATAGATAACTGAGGCAAACATATCCTCATTATAATTCCCTCTGATTTCTCATTAAGAAAGGTTACCCACAACTAGAACATATGACAAGCCAAGAAAAGTAAATGAAATGTATTCATATATGCATTCTTTATTCTGTACTCTATTTGTTATCCTTTTATTATTTTATCTCTGGATCCTTCTATGCTCTACACAGCTATCCTTCTATTACTGGCTGATAGAAAAGGAGAGTAAGAATAAGAACAAGATAAGAAAGTTAAAGGATAAAGCTAAATGATAAACCGGCACCATTCCTTGCTGATAAACAGAAGCAAACTAACAGAAACATCTATTCATCACGATTGCATGGCCAGTACTAATAAACAACTCTTTACTCCTTGAAAAAAGATGCAACAAATCAAAACAGGAAGGAAAGATACAAGGCCAGGACAAAACCAAAAAAAATGTAAAAATCAACACAGGCATCATGATCTGTATATAGCATAAAAGTGAGAATATGACATTGGGAAGCTGAGATTCTCCAACAGGGAGATTGCTGGTATCTCCCAACTCTAGTGGAAGGAGAAGAGCACTCTCCCACTCCCCATTCTTTTGTTGCTTCTGGTATGTATACTATGTGAAGCTGGGTGTGGAGTCAGGGTGCTTATAGGATATTATCTAATAAAATAGTTGAAATAGTATGTACATGCTCCTAGTTTGCTTGTAAAGACCTTTGCTGTCTATGTTCTAATACTACAGGTAAGATCCTAAATATTTTGAAACAAGACTTTGTACATGCTTTTCCAAGAAAGGAAAGAATAAACAGGCAAAATAACTTGCTTGCTTATTCATGAAGCTATCACTGTTCCAATCTATATCATATGCTGACCAAAGCAAATAATCTTATGTACCGGTCTTAAGATATAGATATGAGAATCAGCATGATACTGTCAACTGTCCCACTCTGTCATCTAGCAAAGAAAGACTCCTGGCCTTTTTTCTTTGCCAAGAGTTTACTTTATTGAAACTTAGGTGACTGCAGAAGTTACGCAAGCTGAATCTGAGGTTTTCCCATGCAAACAATACAAAGTAAATTCTCACCCCGCCATCCCCAGTTATCTATAAATGTCCAATTTGGTGCTTGTATATTGTTTAGGAAACAGGTTCTCAGTTGACCTTGGCTGGCGGAAGCTTTGCACAAGCTCAGCTGGCTTCCATCCCTAGAGTAGGGCTGTGGAGATTAAAATTTAAGTGAACTCAACCATAAAACTTCCCAGGATGAATATGGACTGGTCATTACACCCAATACAGGGAAATCATTTCTTGACCTTTTAACTAAAGTCCAGATTGTGAAATGGGAACGCTATGTACCTTACCCTGAACTCCTAAAAAAAAAACCACACACACACACAAGATAGCAACTAAATGGATAATGAATTAAATACATAAACTGAGAGCACATCACCCTAAGAGATCAGAAAGTTGATATAAATATACGTAAATTTATCTGCTAATTTTACAGGACAAATTACTATATTGACATATACCATAGTATGTTATAAGGTAGGAAAATATGTATATCTTACTGTCTGGCAGGCCAAGAAAATGTGAACAAAGAAACCATGAACCAGTTTATACTAGACAGATTATAGTGAAATAATCTTGCAAGTCTGATTGTGCTTTCCCTCCTTCCCTTTTATATTCCTTTAAATTAGGGATATCTGAGATGTTTTTGTAATCCTCCCCCATAATTGATTTCAGAAATATTTCCCTTTTTGTTGCTTTGGTAACAGATCTTTACTCTCTCCATCAAGGTCATCTTCTTTATTCTCTACACTTAGTATATCAAAAAAACAAAACAAAACCTGAGTACCTTTTATACCCACTCAGCTGCTATCCAGGTGCTAATTGTTGATTGGCAAATTCAAGATCAAGGTTTTTCTTTGTGATGGTGCTTTATCTTTTTTGACAGAGTGGAGAAATAGTGTCTGCTATCCTGATAAGTATTCTTCTAGAGATAAAGGGGGTATTTGTGCTTGATAAACTTAGTCTTGGAAAAACCTGAAATATCACACAGCCACAGAGTCTCTCAAGGGGAAATGAAGCTGAAATAGGCTAAAGAATTGGGAGGAATGCTTTGAAGTGAGAAGGAAGGAGAAGGAAAAATGGTTAGCAAGAAAAGAGGAGTTTAAACCATCGGACTGCTGAAGAAATGCAGAATCCTATGGGATTCAGGATACTGAAGAGGAAGAAGGAAGATTGTTTTTATTTGCTGTATATTTCCAAAGGGAGAAAATATGGAGCAATAAGATGATTAAGATTGTGAAAACCACAAGAGACTGCCAGCTAAATTTAATTAAAGCTCTTGATTAAGTCTTTGGGGATTCTAGTATTCACATGGTTATATTAAGAGAAAGAACAATATTGCTGTCAGAGAGTGGAAAAGGAATTACTTTGTGATGCAATTCAAAACTTTCTTTTGAAACAGTAGCCAAGAGAAGGAATCATAGAATTTGTTAAGTGTCATCGAAGGCCTTTTGGATTGGCACCCTGTGTGTGGATAACCATTGGAATCACTACTGCTGGTTTATGCCATATCTTTTTACTTCAGTTTTCAGATCCTGATACTTTGCAATCCCCAATTCTTTGTCTTCTATTCTATTATCTTCTGATTCAATTCCATACTTTCTTCTTTTGAACTACAGTTAAATATGATGTGTTTCATCACCAAAACTTTCTTAGCTTGTATTTGGAAATTCCACACTATTTTAACTTGCTCATTTTTTACTACTTTTCCAAGTTTATATTCCCATCAATTTTTCATTATTGACACACAATAATGTAGAGGTTCCAGTGAATTTTGGTGACTTATGTTGTTGTTTATAATCAGGTTGTGCAATCTTCTCGTGATGAAGACCTACTGTCTCTTCTGCTTCTTTGTACTATCAGTACTTTGAATCATTTGATGAATTCTAGCTTTGCTAATAATAATAATTTCCCTTCTTTTTGATATATAACTCAGGGTGGAGACAGGGGTGGGATTCTACTTGCTCAGACCGGTTCAGGTGAACTGGTGGTTCCGGTGAGCCTACCCATCCCTGCTCTTTCCTGTGCTTTATTTCGTTTTTTTAGAGCACAGCTGATTCGCACGGCAGAGCGGTTTGCCATGCCTCAGCTGTTTTATTCATGAGGGCTGCAGTAGAAGGTAAGTATTAGAGCTGAAAATGGACTTTTTAAAATGCTATACACATGTGGGGAGCGAACCGTGTGCTCACCGATCCGGATGGTACACCAGTTGAATCACACCACCGGGTAGAGAACATTTCTAATACTCCTGGTTCCTATTTTCTCCACAACAAACCTGTCAGGGAGTAAACATGAGAGAGGATGACTGGTATCCTGATGATCAAGTTTATTCAATGGGCACAGGATGGCATCATAATGCAAGGCTGAATAAAAATCATACTCATAGTATGCTCATTAATAATTTATCATCACTCTGGAGAGAAGCATTGAGTGAAGTGCCACAAAGATCTGTCCTGGCTCTCCTCCTTTTTAATATTTTTATTGGAATCTTCATCAGTTCTGCAGATGGCACAAAATTGTTTAGGACACTGAATATGCCAAACATACTCAGTGAATATGCCAGAAGAGAGAAATAAAATTCAAAACAATCTTGACAGTAATGGCAATAAAATACATTTAATTGAGATAAGTGTAAAATTATTCATCAAGGATATGCAAATCAAACCCACAAGTTTGAGATGGGGGATATCTGGCCTGGAAGGACTTTGAAAAAACATAGTCTAATAGTTTACTACAACTGAGTACGAACCATCAGTGTAAATTGCTGCTGGAAAAAAAACAAGCAAATAAGTTTTAGGCTGTGTCAACTGAAGTATAATTTCCAAATCATGGGAAGTAATCAATCCCTTTTATTTTGCTTTGGGAAGGCTTCACCTCAAGTACCATACCCACAATTTAAGAAGGATTTAGAAAAAAAATGAAACAAGTTTGGAGAAAGGCAGTGAGCATGATTGGGGATCAGAAGCTAAATTCTATGATGAAACATTAAAAGAGGCTATGATAGCACTCTTCAAATATGTACAAGGAGGTCACAAGAAGATTAAACACTGTTTTCTATCTTTACAGAATTTGGGACAGAGAATAACAACTGAGTGTTAGGGGAAAAAATCTTAAAATTAAGATGGGTTTGAAAATTAACTCAGTTACCCAGAGAAGTACTGGCTTCTCTTCTGTGGATTCATTCAAGTAGAGGCCACTCTCTCTGCAATATTTTAATTTCAATTCCTGCACTGAGTGGGGTGTTAAAGTCAATAGCCTCTCTCAATTCTTTGATGAATCAAGTGCAATCCCAATTGATTTATGCCATTGGATAGTGGTGCTTAGTTCTTCAAAACCTCAGCTTCCATATTATGAAATTAGCTTTCATTTGAGCTAATTTTCCCTAAGTATAAAACTTTATCTTGATTTTCACTGGCATCAAATTTTTGTCCACCCTTCCTCAGTATGCATTTTCTGAATTAAATGGAACAACGGTTCTTAATTTTTTTTTAGCCCTTTCATTAGAAGAGAATAACTTTGTTGAGTAATTAACATGCTTGTAATGAAGGAACCTGAGATTATGTGCTAATTTTTCTCCCACACACAGAATTTTATCAGCAGTAATTGCATTAACATCTTTTCTTTTTTCCCATCCTCTTGGGAGTCCATGAAATTTGCATTTGGCCCTATTTCCCAGCCCACTGCATTCACTACATCCCTCTGAAAATTTGCCAGAAAACTTCAAGCTGCTTAATTTCCAAACAACGAAAGGGAAGGAAAGAAATTGTTATATATTTCAGTTAAATAAATAAAAATATATCTCCCTGAAAAGGCCAAGGAATCTTACAGGAAATTTCATATTAATTTGGACAAATATTTATTATACTAATAGAATAAAATGACATAATGTTTATTGCAATATGGGGAAACAATGGCTTTAATTAAAGCCTTCATTTTTGAATTTTGTAGCCAAATTCTAGAATTTAGTTTAGCTAGTATGACATGATGGAACTCTAGAAATGATGTTGACAATTGGCTTATTTAACAGGAAATATTTAGGCCAAAGAACCATTTGGGACAAAATAGAACAGAATTGTATAGGGAAGGTCCCCAGAGATTTCCAGTTTTTTAAACCTTCTATAGTCATCTAATACAGAGATGGATAAGGTGGCAATATGGAAGATCATTGAATTTTAAGTTCAGTAAAATATTTTGATTTCTCCTTCATATTAAGAAAAGTATAAAAGTTTAGTGCTCAATTTGAACAATCCTGTCTGTTTTTGACTCTTGCTTGCTGTATAAAAGAAAAGGCAGGAAGAGGGAGAGAAGGAAATTTTTCACAAAACTGCAAAGCATTTCTTTTGATTCTCAATCCAGTCAAGATTAGGTATTGCAGTTTCATGACCATTGAAGTCATGAGGTCATGGCTGTGAAGTCATGGCACCAATTTTATTGGCCTTTAAGTTGGATACTTCTGCACAGAAACCAGCACTGGGTACTGTGGAAATTAGACACACTTGGGCATCTCTACTGTTATTATTAAGGAGCTCCTGACAGCTTGAGAGAGATTTGGGTATTATCTTGTGGCAAGTATGCTTTTTATGTGATACTTTTCAATCTGTTTACTTGCATTAATAATAAAATTTAAAATGTCTTTATTCACTGATGTGCTATTGTCTCTGGATCCAAAAGAATAAATTGCCTGTATACCTGAACACTGCCCTGACATTTGGCAAAGCAACGTGTAACCTGGTACATATATTTAGATTTCAACTTCTGTCATCCACATTAGTGTTTGTGGGTGCTGTGGTGCCTAAAACTTCTCTATAGTATCATTTGGGCAGCCTTCTCCTAATTTTATGTCCTCCAAATGAGCTGGATTTCAAACATCTTCTCTGTTGACCAGGCTTGTTGATTGTGGGAGTTGACATCGAACTCACATAGATGCCATTAGTACTGGAAGAATTTATCTAGTTGCAACAGGTTTTGTTGTTGTTATAAAAAATAAAAGGTTTTATTTTTTATTTCTTAATATAGAATAAGAGAGAAACTTAAAGGGGAAAGGTCTAATCTCTAATTGGTTATAAATTATTCATATTATGAATATTAATTTCTTCTAGTACCTCACTCATTGATATAATCATAACAATTACTGCATCCATCTGCCTTACAGACTTGTAGGCTAGGTTTTCATATTAGTAAATAAAACAATGAGGTAATGACTTGCCAGAGGCCAACCTAATGCATATGAATGTACAAAAATAAGTACACTATTCAATCAGACCTATCTTGTCCACTATTCAGTTTCAAGAAAATGAGCATGGATGCTTTGGAAAAGAAGAGTTTTTCTAGCAGTCTACAATAAGAACATTAAAAGTCCTACTATAAAAGACCAAAGCCAATTTGATCAAGCATTTTGATCATCTAGTGGCCAAACAACAAATAATTTCCAGAAGCTCACAGCAGAATATTTTCTCACAACAGGAAATTTGGCCTATATCCATTTAAGATAATATGGATATAACATATCCTAGTCTTAAGTACCTTATGTCATTCTGATTAACATTCCACAAATAGTTGAATCAATAGCTGACTTGTACATCAATGACCATCAATAGTTTGCAATCAAACTGGAGAGAGATATTGAATGGGATTAAGAAAAGTTCAGATCTGGATTTGTTATTCTTCAACACATTCATTAATCACTGGAAAGACTGAATAGGAATCTTATCAGATTTGCAGATGATACAGAACTGAATGGTTTAGCTAATATCTTAGAAAACAGAAACAAAATATAAAACAATCTTGATTAGAGAAAAGGGCATCAAATAACACCATGATATTTAATAGCTATAGCCTCAAATGAAAAACTATTCATTTTATCAAAAATAATCAGACATACAAGTGTGGGTGGATTAGGATATCTGACTTGACAAAATTGTTTATGAAAAGGATCTTTGAACTATAATTAATCATAAACTAAAATGGAGTCAGCAGTGTTATGTGGTTGCAAAAAAAGGGGCAGATACATTTTTAGGCTGTATCATTAAAATATAGTTACGAATCAGTCAAGTGCTATCTCTGTTTTTAAGCACTATAATCAAAGGAGGACTCAGGCAAACTACAATGAGTTCAGACAAGAAAAATAGTGATAATTAGAGGGTAAAAACAATGTCCTATAAAGAAGATGTGAAAAAAAAATAGTGAAGATTGGTTGGATGAGATAGAATATTCTGATGTTATTAGAACAGTTCAACAGTAGAAATAACTAGAGTGATGGTAGATGTCCCAGACCTGGGCATGTTTAGAGGCTAAATAACCATCTGTCAAAGATGCTTTCATTTATATTTATATACTACACTTTGAACTTTCTGGTCTAAAGAATCCTCTCCAAGAACATGAGTATAATACTTCTATTTCACTGTTCACTATCAAGTAATACTTAGGATATGCTGCTTTAGTTTCTGGAGTATAAAGTTACTAAAATTAGTAACCATTGATAGCCATTTTAAATATGGATTGGTTTAATCCTCCTTAAGAACTACATGAATGATCTGTTTTAACTTTTGAAACATTCAACTTGAATGAATGACCATGATGACTGGGAATTCTGACATATTTGGAGGCTTCCATATTGGGAAATGATGATCAAGGTACAATATTTGTCTCAACACACACTAGCATCTCCACAAAATTATTCTGAAATTTAAAATATTCCCATAAAGTAACAAAAAGTTTTGAACTCACTGACCTATACATTTATGCATTATGCAGAGTCAGATTTTTCTAATCAATTATAAATAAACGATCACATCTGCTCTTTTCCCCTGTTCATTAAAAACAAGCACCCAATTAACCCAATTATTCATCAAAGAAATTAGATGTTAATGATAGTGCTCTGGCCAGATCAAATATTAAGTGTTGCATGGTAAATTCAAGATAAAACTTGGAGGAAAAGAAGCTGGAGAAAGCACTTTCTATCCCCTTAATGTCCTGTTACTAAAATATTTTTCAAATATCTACTAACTAGAGCATACAGCAAAACTGAGAAAGCTCCCATTTTAGAAAGAAGAAAGATTGGAATGGATGGAACTAATATAGAAGAAATTAACATTATTCCATTTGCTTTGAAAAATACCAGTTTCATCAGCACCAAAGAAATATTGAGAAGGGCCACTAAAAGCAAAGAGGCAAGAGGGTTTTTTGATCCAGCAAATAGACAAGACTCTAATGTAATGATAAGCACTATCATAAATCAAAGTGCAGATTTTTAGAATATCTGACTGACACTGCTAGATTTAATGTGCATTTATCTTTTCAGAACTTCTGCAATGAACTGAATATTCAACATTTTGCATGATGCTGTGGGAGTAACTGGACACAGAAGAGTTGATTCTCTTCATCTCTTGGTCATTGGGCGCCCAAGAGACCTGAATTAAATGTTTAAAGAATTTGAGCTTGGTGAATTTCTGTAAACACCACAATAGTCTCATACACAGACTGAAGTTCAGATATTCAGAATTACTCAAATGTTCCAGAACAGTTCTCAGCCATTAAAAAAAAAAATCAAATAGTTATTTTGAATATTGAGTGGAATACTTGTTTATTAGGCAGTAACAATAGCAACAAAAAAGAACTCAGATTAAAGACATTCAACTTATATGAAATTCCAAACCATTCATTTTCAGAAATTTCTCACTGAAGACAAATTTGAATGCTTTGGGTTCTGGGTTTCAAGTAGTCTGGGAAAATCAACCCCATTAATTAAATCTATTTTTTTCCTTTGAGAGCCCAAGACAATATATATAGGATTTTCTGCATTTTATTTCCACAACAACAATCCTGATATTTCTTTAGTACTTTTCAGCCATTCACTTTCAGTTCAGGAAGGTGCTTTCAATATATATTTCAAAATATATAATAATTCTGATATATAGAGGTGCAAGATCAAGATAATTGCCTGAGTTCTGCTACTTCCATAACTTTTTTTTATTTTAGTTAGGTCCCCAAAGAAGACATAATGAGGGAACTTCTACAGGTTCTTTTACTGGTTGATCAAGAATATTGAGTGTAAAAGCGCAGGAGTGTAAAAGAGCATTCATTGCTTAAGAAAAAATACAATACCAGAATTATCGCCAACTTCGATGCTTTTAAACACCGAAAGAAATTGTAAAAAACTATGAGAATGATATAGATTAAGACAATGCCATTTCACAAATGAAGGCAGATTTCAGTATACTATACATATCTTTGTTTACTTCCAGGGAAGCAGAGGCAGATATAGGGACAAACTTTGATTGATGACTGACTTTAATCTTTAACTGCCCAATGAAGGAAGGAATATGGGAGAGTAGAGGAAGCAGTTCTACCCTGGCATTTTTAATTCTTTCTCATTTGTTACAACATTATGGGCTTTTAAAGTCTTAAATATTGATCTAAAGTGTGATACAATGCAGTTATTGGTAATGATGACTCATGTGTTGTTTTTATTGTGTGAATGCAGGCTGATAGCTACAAGCTCTTTGCTACATGTCAATTTGTCTAATTAGTGACCTGGCTGCTGTCCCATTTGACTATGTCAGACCTGACAATACTTCAAAGCAGAAGGAAAACTCAAAAGCATTGGACATTGCAGGGGAGGCATTGTTCTAATTGTTCTGATTTTTTTTAATGAATTCCTGAATTCAGAAGAGTCAGATGTCATTATAAGAGCATATAAAATAGTAAGGAAAGAATAAAATTAATTAGGTTTTCCATACAACTTTGTTATTTGGGATCTATTCCACCTAACATCACAAGAAAAATGCTATTATTGGGGGACAATGTGTGATTCTTTGTGATTGGGAAATTTAGAAATTTATTTTTTCATTAAAGTTTTTTGTCCATCCATCTGATTATTACAAATCCCATTTTTCCTTCCCCACTTAAAAAAGACTTGTGGTTGTAATTGTGTCAGTTTGTGGTTGTAATAATTGAAGGTTCGGATGGGAGATGATATTTATATGACCATGGCTAACTACAGGAGCATTTAAGAGATAAAGATAGCATCAGTGGTGGGATTCTATTTTTTTCACTACCGGTTCTGTGGGCATGGCTTGGTGGGCATGGCAGGGGAAGGATACTGTAAAATCTCCAGTCAGCGGTGGTATTTGCCAGGTTTCCAAACTACTCAAAATGTCCACTACTGGTTCTCCAGAACTGGTCAGAACTTGCTGAATACCACTTCTGGGTAGCATACATCCAATTCATTTAGTCAAAGAAAATGACTGGCTCCCAAAAATGCCTTGGTTTTTATTGTCAAGTTATTATATGAAAGCAGAATGTAGACTGCTTATATGAAAAGTTACATTTGTAGGACACAAAATTCTCTTTTGTGGATTAGAAATGTCCTATTATTCATACATCAGTGCAAACAAGGGGAAAAATAAGATACAAAATTTTGGTTAGAAGGTCACATCAAAAAGTTCACTTTAGTTTGTATTTTGATAGTTCTCCATTGTATATCATAGGATAAATCAGCTAAAAGTTATACTTTATTTTTTTTCCCTGGTAATTGGATGACCTCCCTTCTGAAGTGGTGAAAGCTGCCAAATTCAGGCAGATTGGATTATCTTTTAAAGTTGATGGAGTGGGACAATTAATCTTGCACCTCTGACTTTATCACTTTCACTGCTTTGGAGTTGAGGTGAATTGAATCCCATGTTCTTGCTTCATCCTTGATAACTAAATAACATAATGGCAGAGTTGGAACAGACCTTGGAGGTCTTCTAGTCCAACACCCTCAAGCAGAAAAGCCTATACCATTCCAGACAAAGACATGGATAGGCAGAGTAGATGATTATCGAAAACTGAAGCTGTATAACGTTTTTATGTATACATGTTTGTGTAGAGATACAGCAAAAATAAGCAATGGGGTGGTGCAATTTATGTCAACATACTTTCCATTGATTCAAGAGTGGAAGAATGCATGTTAACATAGGCATGAGAAAGTGCCATGATAATATATTAGGACCTGGAAGAATTGGTATATGGCTCCATCTAAATCAAGCAATTAATTCTATATTACTCTGAGTACGGAAACCATTGACAAGGGCAATGTCCTGGGCCAGCAATTCCAAGTGCAAGAGGTCACCCTTAGAGAAAACTCTTTATGGGAGTTATAAATTTCATTTAGACTACAAAAAATAAAGTGAACACAAATACATTCAAACTGGGTTGAATATCCACTTGTAGAAAGAGGAATGACTTCATTGAAAGCTAATTGCTCCAAATCATCTCACCTAATGCCTTTATACAGAACAACTGACTTTTTCTTTGCTTTGAGGAGTATTGGGCATTTCCCCAAATAAATGAAATTTCAAAAACCTCACAAAAGTTTGCAGTGTTGATGCCCTAGTGATTTCCTTCTTGCCAAATGAACTCCATGCTGCTCACCTGTAATGTAGAATCATTTTAAAGTGCATTTCAAGGGGGAAAAATGTAGGACCAACTTTTAGAAATATACTGGCTCAAACAAAAATGTCTTAATTTAGTTAGAAACATTATTAATGGACCACTCAGATGGGTCTAAAGCAAATGAATCCAAATATCCATTGATGTGATGAACTGCTCAATTTTCAAAGTGATGAGGGGCTCTACAGCACAGCAGATTTGGACTTCATTCACATAATTTCAAAACAATCCACAGGTCTTTATTGTGTGCCCTACATAAATGTGCACCCATAGTAAAAGAAGTAGAAGTGGTGTGTATTTATTGTACACCTCCAGTTAACATGGATCTTCTTATTTTTTCTTTTGTTGTTGAATATTGAGTCATTTTCTCTCCATTCTGGGATGTTCCAGTGAACTGATGAAGGATGGCTATTGAATTACAACTGTACCTGTGCAGAATGAAGCAGCTGAATATGTGTTAGATTATCTCTCTGGTAGTCATGTTTAACTCGTAGCCAATAACTTACGTTGGGAGAATGGTAGGTAAACAATTTTAAACAGAAATTTTCTTGCTGATACAATGACAGGAGAGTAAACTGACTAATCTCAGAGTTTGGAGGATTAAGAGGAGTGCTGATTCATTATGGATTTATCAGCTATAGCTGCTGAAAATTGCCTGTTCCAGAGCAGGCTGGGAAAATGTTTGAAATACTGTATGTTGAAATGGAATGAAGACCACTGAAAAGAGAATGTGGGGGATTGTAGGAACCTATCCAGAGGTGGAAAGATGATATTTTGTGGGATCACATTCCAGAAGAAAGACAAGGAAGACAAAGTACTGAAAACTCAGCCAAGAATGATAAATGCTATTGTTTAACTTTAAGGGGATAGGAGCTTATAAATTATTAACAGCTATACAGACATATAGCCATCCTCAAGCAGATTATATTACAAGCAGAGAAATAGTCAACTATTAAAAATGCTTGAACAGGCACTTATTAATTAAGATATTGTTTTACTGACCACATCTCAAAGCTATAGGAAGGTGGGGGATGAAATATCAGAGATGCTTACTTAAATGCCTTAGCTTAAATACAGTTTAAAGAAAGACTATTATAAATAAATGGGAGGAAATCATAAGAACTGAGTGTCTAATTATTTCAGAGAACCATAACATCAAAAAAAAGAACATTTATTTAAAAATTACTGGAATACCAGACAAATTGGTGATGCTACAGAAAAAACATATTATAAAATAATTACCTGTACTTTTAAAACTTAAACGAGTAATTGAATGCATTAATCAAATAAATCAGTTGTAATGTAATTCATTACATTAGTCTCATGCTAAGTTGTAATTCTGAAACTAATCAAGGCATAATCGGTGATTTAAAAAAATCAGTTCTGATCTACACCCCAGAGAAGAATATCAAATTTCAGCCCTTCCTAGTTATACTCCCAGCTTTTACATACTTAAATCATTCTAAAATTTTAAGCATACATTAAAATGTCATATCTGCCACAGTGGAGGCTTGAAAGCCATTTTGGCTATCATCTTGACATGTGTTAACAGCCTCCTCCCTCATGGATGCTTCTGGAAGAAGTACTGTAGTTCCTTTGTTTGTATCAACATTTTTACAGACGCTTGTAATGCCATAAAGATAACATAGCACAATCTGTTTAGCTCTTCTGCTTGAGAGATCTTCAAATTTCATTTGTTGCTATTGTTATTGTTAACATTTTAATTGGCTGTTAGTTAAAACCTGGGGCACACAAATTAAAACAGATGCTATATGAATGGACTATTAGACAAAACACTAATTTGAATATACTTGTTTTCTCATGTCTTCTATAAATGGATAAATCATAAATTTGGTCATGCCAAATGTAATTCATATGGCACCAGTTCCCCTTATATATATTTTTATTTACAATATTTATATACTGCCTAAGTAAGATTTTAGTTTTCACTCATCTAAGAATGTTAAGAATAAATATAATTGTGTAATGTAGTAATACTATACATTAATTTTTATTGATACATTGCTATATTGTCAAGTTATTAAAGCTAGTTGAAATCACACTTTTAATGCTATGTTCTGTTAAGTATTTAAACATATATGTTACCACCTTACAATAAAGCTTTGTGAGATAAGTAATAATATTATAATGATTGAACAGATTTAAATGTATTTAAGTAAGCACAATGTATATTTTTCCTTACATTATTCCTATCTATTAGTTCTTTAGGTTCCAGACACTAGTAATGAGTTCAATATTCTTTTGTGGACAGATAAGGGATTATAAACAAAGATTAATGTATTTGTCACTGCTTCTTTTAATTATGAGGAAATGCATAAGTATCACCTTGACTTCTTCAGACAGTGTCTCTTGCAGGGGTGGGCTTCAAAAATTTTAACAAGTTCTCTGACTGGTTTCTGGGTGGGTGTGGCCATGGTGGGCATGGCCTAGTCAGCCTCCTGCACCATGGCGGGGCGGTGGTGTTTTTGCCCTCCCTGGGCTCTGGAGGCTTTCCTTAAGCCTTTGGGAGGGCAAAAACGACTTCCCTGGGCTCCGGAGGCCCTCTGGAAGCTGGAAATGGAGCCATTTCTGGCCTTCCAGAATTTCTGGGAAGCCCATTTTTCACCCACCCCAGGCTCTGGAGGCTTTCCTCGAGCCTTCAGGAGGGTGAAAACAGGATCCACAGGCTCCAGAGGTTCTCTGGAGGCTGAAAACAGGCCAGAGAGCCTCCGTGTGGGCCCTGAACTTACCTGGGATCCAAAACAGGCTGTGTGGGGACTCCTGGGAGGGTTCACTAAACTGGGCCAAACTGGTAACAGCCCACCCCTGGTCTCATGGCATATTACATTTGTGTCCATCAAATCTGTAAATGGTTGTTGATCCAGAAACTGACCAGATCTGTGATGGTCCCAATTTTGACTCTTGATAGGACTGTGTTCCTGAAAGTTCAACCCATAATCAAGGGAAGGTTCTGCACTCACAGCCCTTGGTAGAAGAATAGGGGAAGGCATTGTCTCAAATTTCTTTGTTCCGTTTCCAAGTAAGTTGTGACTTCTAAATGGGACTACACTCTACTTGGGGTGCCCTCAAGGTTTATTTAAAAACTTTTAACAGGTGCAGAATGCAGCTGCCCACATTAATGGGTGAAACTCATTATTGTCATATAACATTGACAAGTTTGAATCAATAAATAATGATTTTACCATCATGTCAGGGGTATTTGCATGTCAGTTGTAACTTTCAGGTTGACTAGAGAGGAAAGTCAATATGGATTTTTTTCTTTAAAGGATCAGTATTGTTCCTCAAGCAACCATTTTTAGATCCATTTAAAGTGTTATTTGATTCAAGCCAGGGCTTCAAGTAAATGTAATCCAGAGTTACTAGATTTCATTTTATTCAAGTTCTTGAAAATCCTGTTGTTCAGCAGGCTATTCTTTTATTCATAGCTTGAAACATTAATTTGCTTTAGTTTTGCTGTCATCTAAAATTCAATAAGCTCCAATATTATCCTAGATTTTTCATTCACAGCATCAACAACTAAGCAGGCTAACAATTGTCCATATAACTTTAACAGTAAGTTATGTTTTTTGTGTGTATCAGAGAAGAACTCATGATCAAGTTAATTTCCAATGTAAACAGAGTGAATCATTTCTTTTTTAGCATATTTCCACTTCCTGGTTAAAGTAAGAGAAAACCAAATACTCCAAGAAAAACAATGTGTGGTCTGATTTTGCTCTTTTTAAAATGTCTTTGTTTACTGAAGACAAATTGGTCTGAACTTCTATAATAGTTTCAAAAATAAGATCAAATTATATGTTTCTTTTAAAAATACTGAAAATAATTTAAAGCATAGAAGAACAGAAATGGGTTTGGCTAGTGCCAAATTTATTCTATTTTATAAGTATATGTATGTGTATGTGTGTATGCATATATGTGTCATGGCCCTGGTGGAGACTGAGTCTGAGGGAGAGGAAGAACAGCTGACAGGGAGTGAAAGTGTGGCTCCAGAAGTTGTGGAGGAGCCTGGGGAAGGGCAGAGGATGGCTGAGCAGTCAGAGGAGGACCCAGGCCCATCCCCTATCCATCCTAGGGCATAGGAGAGGATAAGGGAGAGACATGGTCTTCTCAGGAGGAGAGGGCCTTGATCTTCTTCATGGGCTATAGGTGTACTGAATAAGAAGTTTGGACCTGCGTACTGGCAAACGCTGGAAACAAAGCGTGTTTTATTTTGGTCTGAAATTATCTTGGTTGGTGTCCTTCCAACAGACTGTGCCTTGTTATCTCCTTGAATTTGGTAAATACTTCTCCCGTTCCATTGTTCCATTGTCATTGTAGTTTGTTTGGTTTGTTATTTCACCTCTATCTGCTCATTAAGTTCGGACTGTATTGCTTTCTTTTAAAGACTATTTTTGAGTACGTTTTATCTCCCCACTGAGTATTATTGAACAGTGGGGCCAAGTTGGAGGCATTAAAGGATATTTATTTACATTTTGGATTTTGTTATGTTTGTGTTACACTCTGGATCATCACAATATGTATTTACTGTATATGTAATGTATATTATAGAATTTGTATACAACCATAATCTACATGAACTCTTGATTTCTAGATGATGCAAGCAAGATGTTTCTTGAAAGGAGATCCTCAGTTGGGATACTACTACCACTCTCTATAATCAGCACTTATCCCAACTCCTTGCTTACAAAGCTTTGAGAGAAATTCTGAACAAAACTTCAGTGTCTGTGAGCAAAACAACGGTTACAGACAACCAAATTATGATCCTGTAATGACAACAATAGCTTTGCCATTAAAAGGTAGTCATCAATTTACAACCCTTCATTTACTGACCATTTTTGAAGTTACTTATGATTTGCACTGTTACAATATCCCCAGAGGCATGTGACCAAAATTTGGGCATTTGACACATATTGATGATGGTTGCAGAATCTGTGCATCATGTAAACACCATCATCATGTGAACATCATCAGCATCAGCATCAGCATCAGCATCATCATGTGAACACTGGTAATATCACACTACTAACTAGAGCATACAAAACATTTGATAGACCAATACTCGAATACAGCTCATCAGTCTGGAACCCACATTACGTATCTGATATTAACACAGTTGAGAAAATCCAGAAAAATTTCACAAGAAGAATTCTCCACTCCTCTACTTGTTGCGGAATACCTTATGCCACCAGACTTGAAATTCTAGACCTAGAAAAACTAAAACTATGCCACCTTCGGTCCTATCTAAGTATAGTATATAAAATCATACATTACACTGTCCTACCTGTCAATGACAATTACTCTTCAGCTTCAACCATAACAATACAAGAGCAAACAATAGATACAAACTCAAGGTTAATCGCACCAAACTTGATTGCAGGAAATACAACTTCAGCAACAGAGTGGTCTATGTCTGTAATACTCTACCTGACTCTGTGGTTTCTTCCTCAAATCCCAAAAACTTTAACCTTACACTGTCTGCTATTGAGCTCACCCCTTTCCTAAGAGGTCTATAGGGGTCATGGATAAGTGCACCAATGTGCCTACTGTCCCTGTCCTATTGTTTCTTTTATTATTCTTATATGTATCCATTTCATGTATTCCTAACTATGTTTATACTTATACCTATTATCCTGTAAGCGATTGACAAATCAAATAAATAAATAAATAATTTTACAACCTTTCCAGCCAGCATCCAACAAGCAATCTGGGAGAAGCCAGATTCACTTAATGACTGTATGATTAAGTTAATAACTGCAGAGATTCATTTTATGATGATGCCACAATTGTGGTCATGAATCAAGGACTACCTCTACAGGTGAAATTGTCTTTCCAACTCAAAGCTATCCCAAAGGTGCTTTTTAAAGAGGCAGCTGGACTTTCTGTTTTTTTCTTTGAAGACATTTAACTTCTCATCCAAGAAGCTTCTTCAGGTCTGGCTAGATGGTGGAGAACGGAAGGATTTATAATCCTTACAGACAGGGTCACCTGAGTAGTGCAAATAAGTGTGGAGCCTTTTTGAAAGGATTGTATTGTATCCTGGAGGTAGATGATGTCATATCCCTCCCCCTTTGTTGAAAAAGCACCTTTGGGACAATCATGACCTGGATGACTGAGAATCTCCATAGACATTCAACTCAAAGCTTGTTTCACTAACATGATTAATAATCAACTACTGATTTTTATTCATACTTTTCTAAATGTAAGCATGGATTTTAGAATAGACTGGTATTCAACAATGGACATCTGTCACAGTTAACTACTTTTTTTCCCCGATAGAAAGCTTTGCTGCATTCATCAGGTAGAGTAAGAACTTTGTTACTACTTGGCTTTTTTGAGCCACCAGGCATATTCAGTTGTCTGTTTGACAACTTGTAGTCCTCTTAGAATAGTAATTGTCTTCAGTGTTCCACCAGAATTCACCGGTATACTGAGAAGCATGCTGGCATATGGAACAATATATGTGGCTGGAACAAAAATTTTAAAGAATTAAGAATGAAATCTTGATAGGCAAAGGAGAAAAGAAATCCACCACTTTCTTTGCAAATGCCAGCATTTTTAAAAAAAAATTACTACCTATTCTGCCACTGCTAAGGAAAATCTATTCTATTAACCAATGAAACCAGAACCAAAAAAAACCCTCTTTGTAACAGAACTGTTAATGTTCCCATTCTTGTGGCAACCACCTTAATTAATATTCAGTTGGATACTGAAGCAGGATAGAGAGCTCAAAGCTCATCCCTAGTCCAAAGTTAGCCCAGAACGTTTTCCTACTCAGAGTAAAGATCAAGATGGTGACTCTCTCATTCAATAAAAAAACTGAAGCACTGAAACAATTTAGCAGGCCCAGGGTAAGTTGCATAGTGCAAAGTTCCTTTTTTCTAAATTTGCTACCATCTTGTACCATTGATTACCCAAGATGGCCACCACCTTACAGTCTCTAATAACATACTCCTCCTGCTTCATATTTGTAGTCCTAGCCAGCAGCTGAAACAAGAGATGCTTCATTTCCTCAACAAGCTATAGTATACACTTGTTTGGTTCTTTGTAACTCAATGACTCATAACATGTGTAGGCTGATTGACTGAATCATTTAAGCCCAATTAATAAGTTATTAACAGGTTATGTTTGCATTGTGGCTGTCAATGACAAGGATGCAATTACAATGGCATGTTTACAAATGGCTAAAATCAAGCTGGTAACCCTTAATAGACAAAAATGGTTAACCATGCAATTTTATATCATTGCTGCCTGGCTTCTATTTTCTATCACTGAGATAAACACATGAACGTTGCCTTCCTTCAGGCAGAAGAACAAGCTGAAAACTTCCACCAACCGATATTCAACCATGTAGAAAGTCAGTGCCTACTCCTTCCTAGAAGAATGAAATATTTTGAGGAATATTTTTTTAAAAGGCAGAATAGTATATTTCCCCAAAGGAAAAAATGGAGAAACATTTTTAGAGGCAGAAAGCAACTCCCACTTTCCCTAATAGCCCACAGCAGATATCAGCACTTAAGAGATAAAAAGCTTATTGAAAAAGGAGGACAAGTATCTAGATAGCTCTATTCGTAGGCAAAGCAAATACTGCAGGCAGAAATCCATTCAAGACAGGATATTTTGAAACTCCCTGTAGCAAAGTCTGAACAAAGGCAGAATGGTGGGATTAGCCCTCACTCGAGATTCAAAACAGGATGAAAGCCATTAAACCACAATAGGAATTGCCCAACACCCTTTCAGAACACAAGCCCCTTTATTGTATCATCTCAGAGCATCCAAACTTCAACAAACCTGGGAGCTCAGACAAACACCAAGGATTTGCATTTCCTTTTTTGCCTATAGAACCAGTCATGACCCCTACATAATCCCATAGGAATCTGGCAACAGCCAATAGAAGACATGTTCTTGCACAGGAACAGGAAGCTCAAGTACAAAGCCCAAAGAAGTGCAAAGCCCACTCTCAGCTCCATTTTGATCAGATGCCCAGAACTACAAACCCATGTGGTTCTGCTTCATCAATAAAACATCTATCCAACCAGCCTCCATGTTTCCAGTGTCTTTGTCCTAGCTTGAAACTGAACCAGTTCCCACAACTTCCCACAACTACTTGAACGTCTGATGTAACTGGAACATAAAAATAATTTAAATACTGAGCTAAACAAATGATTTGTAATTTGAACTGGTAAACTCAATGGCTAATTATAACAATTTCTCCCAAACATTGTATCCATCATCATCATGTATTTCTTTATTGGTTTTACAGTACTGTATAACTATTTAGATCAACCTTCTGAGACTGGCACCTTCCCCATATATTGGTACCACAATTCCCATAAATTCTTTAGCTATGCTGTTTGTCCCAATACATCTGTAGGGCATCAGACAGAGGAAAGACACTTTAGAATATTCTTTGTTCTAAAATAATATGTATTTAATGTATAAAATAATTATATTATTTGAATATAAAATACATCATTAAAACAATATTTAAAAAAACAGAAGGAAAACATAGTTTAAAAGAACAATTGGGAAAGTTGGAAAAAAAAGGCAGAAGGGGCCCTATTAACCCAGCAACCACCACAGGGTTCCATAGCATTCTTAGACATCCACCCCAATTCCCGCTGGCAGAGTAGGTCTGGACACTCTTCTAGAAGGCTAGGGGAGTAGGAACCATCTCTTTTTGGGGTGCAAGGTGTTCCATAGGGCAGGAGCGAAGACACAGAACACTCTCTTTCTAGACTCCAACAGTCAAAATTCTTTAAGTGGTGGTGTCCTCAACATACTCTCCCTGCCTGACCAGTCTGTTTTTCTATAACTATATCTTCCTTAAAATCTGGCTGCTTCCACATGACTCTGCATGAAACATGTAGTACATAAATATACCATTTGAAAAGGAAAGAGAGAAATTGCCTTTAAGAGATTTAGAAAAGTTAAAATCTAAAATTACTTAGTTATCCCTGTCAGCTTCCCTTCCAGTTACAAATTATACCTTCTGCCAAACCCGTCAATCCAGTGTCCAATATACTGGATGGGTGTCCACAGGCAGACAACTGTTCTCAAGGTTGGGGAAAGAGAGAAACCTGACCAGCCTTATAATCAATCTTAGACTGTTCTACCTGACAAGAAAATCATCAATGGGAGAAACCATGCAGCTAAAGGCATCGGATGAATGGAGAACAGACCAGACACAAGTCTAGCAAAAATTATATTCAGAACTATTTGGAGGCTCCAGATTGGTTTATTTGGAACATCCATATAGCTTGAAAACTCCTGAGGTCAGCATGTTCTAGCAAAGAAATAAGAGCCTCAGTGGTTAGAGTGCAATACTGCAGGCTACTTCTGCTGCCTGCCGGCTGCCTGCAATTAGGCAGTTCAAATCCCATCAGGCTCAAGGTTGACTCAGTCTTTTTTTAAAAACAAGTTTTATTCAGTTTTTCACATAAAAAGAAAAATCTCTTTTTAGTGGACAACATATTTCCGGGTCATCATCTTTACATACAAATATGACAGCAATTATACATTCATATATGCATACTTAATTCTATTACTACCTTTTCCATTCCAAATTTTCAGTAAGGAGAGAAACAAACACGTTAATTTTAGCCTCTTTCATTAATCTCAATCGAAACATCTTTTTGTTTTATTTCAATTATTTCAAATATAATCCTTTAATATTTATTTTAAAAATAAAGATAAACACTATGTGTTTGCCTAATAATAATAATAATAATAATAATAATAATAATAATAATAATAGGTTGCCAATGTCTCTCCTTGCTTTTAATATATCTGTATTGACTTATTAATTTAGTTGGTTCTTTAGTCTGTCATATTCCCTTTCCATTACACATTCTTTTTATAAATTCTAAATTAATACAAGTTTTAACACTAAAAAAAATGAGTATAGGTTTCCCCCCTTTTACTGCTTTGAGTGTGACACCTCAGTGGTTAAAATATATCTTTATTCCCTCATCTTGATTCCCAATAATCCATTATTTTGAAGAAATTACAATAATAATTATTACATCTTTTCATTTGGATTCCGCAGCATATTCCCCCCCCTTAATTTTTAATAAGAGTTATCAATATCTATATTACCCTATTTTCTAAATATTTTTAATTGCAGAAATAGTCTTATTACCCCTTGTCACCCTGCAGAATCCCCTTTTTAATTCATCAACCATTATCTCTGAAAAAACAATTTCTTTTCAACATTTTACTAATTCTGTATTTCTTTATTTCATGCACCTGTTTCTTACTGCTTCTCCTCCCCTTCTTTTCCCCATATCTTTTCTCATTCCAATTTATATCCCTCTCTTTCTTAATATCTTCCTTTCCCTTTTTCTTCTGGGTCTTTCTGTCTTTCCCAACTTCACCAGTATTCCCCCTTTTGATTGCCTTCTTAAGTCTCAACTTTTTATCCTTCCTTCTTTCCCCACTTCTTTGTAGCGTTCTTTGTGTTAATTGTCTATTTAAAATGTCTTCTCCTTGAATTGACTCCTCCTCCTCTGAAGCTCTTTCTTCTTGTTCTTCAATCACCATTTCCATTTTTTCTAACACAGAACAAAGTGATTCGCCTCTTTTCTGTAGTAATTCTCTCATATTTTTAAGTTCCATTTTTAATTCCCGAAGAGATATCATCATTATATGCTCTTGTATTTTATGATCATTAAAGTCCACAAAAAAACCACTTTTACTTTCCTTCTTTCTTCTTTCAATCTTCTAAAGTTATCAATTATTCCAGCCCAGGGTCTATACCAAAAACATCAATCAATCCCACAGTCAGTCTTTCCTTGCTTTTATCTTTATTCTAGTTCTGCTTTCATTTTCGAAGATTCTTACTTTGTTTCAATATTTCTTTAATATTATATCCACACAAATTCATTCAGAAACAGGATGCTTTCCCTTGTTTGAGCTCAAGTTTTTGTCAAAAGGTGGCACTCTCCATTATACAAAGTCTTCACCTTTTTCCCCTATTTCTTTTATTTAGGGTTTTTTGAATATCAATCTTAAGTCCAGCTTTATTTTATGCCTGTTTATTGCCAAAATATTTTAGTCCAATTTAATGAAATCTTTAGTTCTGGCTTCTTCCTTTCCCAGTTCGAAGCCCTGCTTAGCTGTCAGAAATATTTTTTTTTTCTGTCCCTTTGTAATTTCGCCACTCACTTTTCTTTTCTTAAAAATTCCATGTTACCTTAATCCCGGGGTACTTTTGTTTAGTTGTATTGCCCAATTGTCCCGGTTCAGATCTTATCCACCTCTTTCTTCCCTCCTGCACAAATGTTAATCTAGCTGAGTCCTCCTCTTCGGGGTGGCCATTTTAAACCACCACTGCAGCTGTCTTTGTGGGGGGAGGGAGACCAAGCCCAGAAGGAGAAATGTGGCTCCCCTCAACCTGGCTTGCAGCTTCCCCTTACTCTACCACCCCTCCAAGGCAGCTTCAGCCCCTAATTGTAATGATCGGGGCTCTCCAACAAAAGAGCATAGACCATAGCCGCAGAGAGATGCGATCTATGGTCTGTCAGCAAGTTGACTCAGTCTTATATCCTTTTGAGGTCAGTAAAATGAGGACCAAAATTGTTGGGGGCAATATGCTAACTCTGTAAACCACACACACACACACACACACATATATATATAAAATAAACAATTTCATAAAACTGATTTTCATGAATTCAGGTGAAGCCTGCATTGTTCAGGCAGGAGGAAGATAGATAGGGGGAGAGAGTTAGTAAAAAAAAAAAAACACTATACCACAAGGAAAAAGTGTTGTCTCAAGATCATGTGAGATTTACAAATGCTTTTCAATACATAGAATTTTTTTAATTAACATTTTAAAAATGTTCAAATAGTTTTACTCTCTTTTTGGTAGTGGTTTGCTAGCACTGTGAAGAAGGAAAAGAAATGAGACAACCTGATTTGCATGCAGTAAATGTATTCCTTCTCTTCAATGGAAAAACAGTTATCTGGGAATTGAAGTTATCATTGAGAAAGAGGCTGTTTTGTAGTAGAGGGTAAATTAAAAGTTGATTAACTAAGCAGGCAGTAATCATAGTAGCAAAGCAGTTGGCTCATTTTGTGGCCTTTTTGGAAAGCATGTCACTCTAAAGTGACACTTTAACCTTAAACTGTCTACCATGGACTTCACTCCATTCCAAAGAGGTCTGTAAGGAGGTGTGCATAAGCGCACCAATGTGCCTACTGTCCCTATCCTACTGTTCCCATTTATTCGCACTCATTTATTATGTATATACCTGTTTATATGTTATGTTTATTATGTTATGTTCATACTTATACTTGTTTTTTCATACATGCTTGACAAACTAAACTAAATAAAAATAAATAAATAAAGCCCAAATACTGCTTCAGTTACAAACCTTGATTCATTCTGTGAGGTACTCACTTCACAGATTCTCCAGCAGAGAGATATTTTTCTAACACTTGCTATTTGATCCTCTTAGTGGTAAATGTCAGGAACTGAACCTGGGACCATATGGCTTCTGCACACCAAACATTTCTTCTTCTGCTGAGCTATGTCTATCTGTTATTCCATAAGTGTTAGAAAACATCATATTCAGGTATGAGTGTTCAAATGATGCAACCGAAAACTGAAAGGTTAAAATAGTCAATGTAAATTATTTAATAACAGCAAAACAAAAATATTTGTCCATGTTCATTTTCAGTGTGGTAGAAATTTCTCTTCTTAAAAAATGTTAACTAATAGTTTTATGTTATTGTTATAATTACTGTAAGTACTTGTAACTGCTATATTTCTACCTGGCTTTCTTCCAACAGTTTAAAATAGTGTGTATAGAACTGTCTTATCCAATAGCAGCAACATATAGGCTACAAGATAATATCTTTACCAAAGTTCCTCAGTGAGGATTTTAACCCTACGTTTCTCTGTCTCTATACCAGTTTCATAATCACCATATTGTACTGGTACTGTTTAATTCCAAAAATCTATCTGGATTTAATGTTAAGAGGACAAGTGGATAACAGAAAAGGAAAACCTTAAAATGAATCAGCAAACTCTTTTAACAAAAGCTGAAAGAAAGAGAAGAGCAAATACACACAAGGAAACTGGTATTTTTCAGAATTGCTGAAAATACAGGACTTCAAAAATCTAATTCTGCAAAAGAGAACTGAGATTTAAAAAATGATGGCAGTGGCTTAGAGAATCCAGATATATTCAGATGCATAAATCAGGAGAAAAAAAGGGTGATGATGAGAAGGAACAGAAAAAGAGACATCAGAATTTTAAGTTGTACCACCAGTTCTGTCTCTCTCAGAAAGATGGGTGAATGTCTATGGAGGAGATTCATTGAAATAAATTGAAATTGTGGCAGAAAATGCAGAACTCATTTCCTCCCATGAAGCTTGAAAGCTACTGGTCAATTACCTATTGAAGAGAATTTCTATTTCTGGCCATACACTTTAAAAGTTTTAGCACTGTATGTTCTGAAAAAAATTCCAAAGGAGCAATAAATGCATTATTTACATCCTGCTGGGAAGAAATCTCTTTCAAGCTCTTGTCCTCCAGATTGAAAAAAAAAAAATCTCAGTGGTCTCAGTAAGGTTAGGTGGCAATTTTTCACCTTCCTCTCTCGGTGGACTTCAGTCAGGTATGGTATAATTTAACTGTAACAAGTACATCAACTTTCCAGGGCAATATTCCATATATTCATTATTTCTAATCTAATGTACACTTGGATAAAATAAGGAATACTGGCTCAAATTATATTACAAATTTAGTACTCCTTAGGACTTGACTCTTTCAATAGGTTTCCTTTGGTGCCCTTTTTTAAACTAATATATTCAAGCAGAACAGGATCTTGTACTGAATGTATTTTACAGCTGACCTGTCACTCATCAGCAGATAGACAGCACTGAGAATAAACCATTGTAACGGGTGCTGTAAAAAAACAGCTTTTAAATTTTATCTTTACTGTACTGTATTACAATTATTCTCTTAAAGTATTTTTGTCTTTTTTCCCCATTCGATGCAAACACAGTGCTGATAATAATCTCAAAATTAACACAATAGAGTCTACAGATTTGAACCTGTGACTAAGCCTTGAGAAACCAATGCACTGGAAAATCCACATAGCATTGATTTTCTTTCTCTCAAAATGAGAACATCAAAGAAACCTTAGAAATTTATCATTTTAGCCACAAATGCTCAGTGGATAATGGATATTTTTTTCTCCAATTCCTTCTGATTAAAAACACAGTGGAATCAATTGGAGACAAGTAGGATGTTATTTTTTTCCAAAAGGTAAAAAATCAAGTGGCATATTCTGGACTGCCATCTAATATTTCTTTAACAAATGGGTCTGCTCCTATCCTACAAACCTCATTTATCCATGTTGACTGGAAGGCTAGGACATCTAGATAATCACACAGGTGAAAGGAGAGATTGTGCTACACAGAATTTGCTGTAATATTAAGGAAGAGGACTGAATAACCCATAAATCCTGAATTATTCTTTGACAATGGTCCTTTTCTGTAGACTTTAGAGAAAGGAAATATTGTATTCTTTCCTCCAAAGGAAATGCTAGATTCCTTCCTTCCTTCCTTCCTTCCTTCCTTCCTTCCTTCCTTCCTTCCTTCCTTCCTTCCTTCCTTCCTTCCTTCTGTAAGTTTAGGGCAAAATCATTGATACCCAAGTCAGTACTTCCCTTCCTTCCCTCTTTAATTAATTTTTTTTTTTTTTTTTTATTACTTTTTTCCCTTTATCTTTTTTCCCCTCCCCCCCCCCCTTTCCCCCTTCTTTTTTTTCCTCCCCCCCCCCCCTGATATGCTGAGAAAAAAAATTGCTGTGGCTACCATTTCCTTCTGACATCGACAAAACATCCCTCGGAAAGTGTAGTTGTTTTCTCCTGTTTGTCTTTTTGTTCCTCTCTCCTTGCCTGCTCCCTGCTTTCTCATTTGTACTGAATTCAGGATTGAGGCAGTAGGCATCTCTGTCTCTTTAATGTTCTTTGAATTCATCAGAGATGCAATAGATCTAGTTTGCATTTAAGAAAGTGTCAATGGGACCATGATAATGCATCTCAAATGGTGAAAGTTTGAATCTTAATTGATGCTTTTGGACCCAGTCTTCTGCTACTAATAAAGCATCAAGGGGTGTAAATGGGAAAGGAGAAGGAAAGGGAAGTCACTGAAGAATTTAAAAGGGATTTGTGCTAATTCCTTCCAGACGTCCCTGTGTGATGTTTCCTTGTCAATAGGAGATTAGATCTGAGAGTGAATTTAAACAAGGAGTTGGCTCATCACATCCATTGTTAATCCTCTATCTATTCCCACATTAAGCATTAATACAGGAATACAACATACACATGCATATATATGTTGGCACAGCCCTGCAGAGGAGTTCTCATTACTACACTCTCTTTTTAAACACAAGGTCATTAAGGTGCACAAAATCAGAGCTTCCCTGGTCTCTTTGTTCCCAGAAAGGCAGTTCTCAAGGGAGAATTGAAAATGTCACTTCAAGATCATACAGCTAATGTGTTCCCTAGTGCAAGCAGAGATCTCTCAAGCTATGCTAGTCTAATCCTGTGAAGCACCACTCCTATAAGGACTAAGTGAAATGTTGGAAGGATGTGATACTACTGCTTCAATGAAGGATTTCTAATCTACTGTAACTGTTGTATCTCCTATTAGTCTCTGCCTTGCTCACTTCCTCCTCAAATATTGGCCTTTCAGAGAAAACCTATTGGTCCTGGACTGATAAGTTTTCTAGGCATCTTATACAAATGTTTCCTAGTTCCAGAAAATTAAGATGTTTGAAGTTTACATACCAGCATGTCTATAATAATCTTTCTTTAATTACTGGACTCTATCATTAGCATAGCTAATGACATGAAGATATTGGTCCAATATCTGAAATTGACTTGGAACTACAAAGCTCAGACCCAGCTGTAATTCAACCTATATTATTTTTGGATCTTTTGGATTGAATTACAAGTCTGTAGTCTCTTTGCTTTCTTTTAACAACTACAGGTCAGCAGGAAACTTTCCTACTCTCAAGGCAAAGGCAACATGCTGGAAGAGCAGATTTACTTCACTTTAACTAGGCTCAGAATAAGAATACTTTCCTTTTGCATAGTTATCAACTTCAGAAAAAAAAAATCCATTCATTGCTGCATTTTCATTCTAAAGTCAATCAGGGAGTAAAGAGATAAGTTTAAACAAACAAAAACTAAAGCTGCAGGTCATGCATTAAGCGTGATGTATTATTTGGTCCTAAAGCATTGTTGCTTGTTTCTGCAAATTTTAAATCCTGCAGACTCTGAGAAATGTCTAATGCAATGAGAAATTATACATGATTTAATACCTATCTAGGATTGTGGTACTCATATGACACAGAGTGCTCTATTTAAGATGTGGGGAAGGTCACTGACTTAAATAGCTTTAAGTATGAATCTAATAAAAATAGAGAGGAAGCATGCATCATTTTCAAAACCACGCAATTAGCAAACTAAATAACACCTGCATGTTGGGCAGTAGTATATTGTGATTAGTTACTGACCTAGAACTACTTGCTTTCTTCTCTGTTCTGAAATTTCTAAGAAGTATTTGGCTGATCACTGCTAGAAACAAGATACCAGAGGTGATGAGTGCTTGATCAGATCCAGGATCTGATTGTCTGAACAATCTTACATAGTTTGAAGCTAATTGAAGCAGGTCCTTGAAGTGTATTTTAAGAACAGCTGCCCTAACAATTACAATGAAGAAAAGCTGCCATCTGTTGCTAAAAAACATTAGCCACAGTCCAGACTTTCATTCCCTCTGCAGTAAGTGTAATGTTGTAGCCAGAATGAAAACAACAAACAACATTTCTTTTGGCAATCAAGATAACAGAGAGATAGTGGCCAAGGACCAGGACAATGACATTGGAAGATATCATAGCTATGAAGATTCTGGTTAAGTTTGCTATAGTTGTTGTTTTAAAAACATATTATTTCAGGATTTAGGGTTTTTTTTCTGTTTATTTTATTGTGTTTATTATTTATTGTGTTAAAAGTTGTGCTAAAGTTTATTCCAGAGCAAAAATAACATTATTATTTTCTATTGGTTAACTCTATTTATATTAACAAATAGAAAACCTTTCAGTCAAGTTTTGGCTGTTACATCGCTAACATTTGATGGTATTGTTCATGTATATTTTGGGTCCCAGTCTCAAATTTCTGGGTAATCAAAACTGCATTTAGTATTGGCAAGTACGGGAACAAACAGACATGCATAGTTTTACAGTAGTTTTATTTTTCTAAAAAGGCTATTCAAGGTGCAATAGTAATCTCCACTATGTTTTACAGACTGAATATAATGCTATTTTAGATATCCATTCTGACACATTTTTTCAGGGCATTTATTTTCTGCTAATGTGGGAGGAGATTTCCAAAATTTCTAAAATGTCCGAAGGTAAATGTAGAATACTGTAATATGTTTTGCAATAGATCCAGGATGGCTTATTATGAAAAAGATTTATTGCCAATCAATTTATACTGTAAATACATTATAGATAGGCGGTACTACTTTAAGAATCTACAAAAACCAGCAGCCCATATATTCCTCACTGCAAACAAAATTCTCAATGGGAATCAAACTACTTCATGATTATTAAAGCATTCCTTCTTGTCAAAAGGATGCCCCTTCTGAATGCTTCTACACTACAATTCTCAGCATCTCTAGTCAATATAATTGAGAAGGGGCTGGGAGTTATGGTGTAGCAATGCTTGAAAAGCCATAGCTTGCTCATCCCTGAGCTCTGAGGAAAGCAAGACACACACATTTTTCTGTCTGTCTTACAGTGAAAAGTGTATTTGCTACTTTACACTATCTGAAATTTTCTTCAAGGGAAGAAGTTCTCTCTTTAATGATAGAAGATAAGAGCCTGCATGAATCACTTCTCAATTTGGATCAGAGGAGTTTTCAACTTCAAATAATCTTAAATTATTAGAAGTGATCACTAATCTTATGAGACCACAACAACATCAACAAAAACTCTCAATTAGTCTTTATAAAAACTTGTTATCAATAAGTTAAATTTACAGGCAAAGTGTAAATACCGAGTAAGAAAAAAAGAATTGGAAGTCAACACTTTGACTAAACAAAGGGCAACTCTCTTAATTTCTATACGAAATATTCAAGTTTATGTGTTATATTCAGTGTGTGTATATTGGATTTATTATACACAACTGCATTTGTATAGGAAAAGAACAAGCAAATTACCATCTTTTTGGAGGCAATGAGAATAATATTTCATTAAAATAGGTTTTCCTGATATCCCCAAATTGTCAGGTTTTGAAGAAAGTGTGTGTGTGTGTGTGTGTGTGTGTGTGTGTATTCATTTATGCATTCATTCATTCGAGGTGACTTTTTGACATGATATATTTTTTTGAAATGCATATCTATTATATAGGAATTGTTGGCTGGACAATGGAAATGGATTTTGTGTGCCCTTCTTATTGAGAGATTGGTTCCTGATCACTGAAGGATAAATTTATACCTTCCAATTATTCAGTGTATTGAAAACATTGCTACTTACACTTATTAACAAGTTGGTTACAGACATAGATTTTATATTGATGATTACAATGATGTATGATCCTTTATTGAAACTGTGTGTGTGTGTGTGTGTGTGTGTGTGTTTGTGTGCGCATGTATGTAATGCATAGAAACAGAGACCTGTATGAGAAGCCTACATACTTATAACTTTTGTTGCTGTTGTTTATTTTTGGTTTTCCTGTTCTGTTTAATTAAATACATAAAAGCACACACTCATTCCATGATTTAACTCAAATTGATGATTACAGTTAGAAGAGAACAAAATAGTGTCTTGCTGACCAAACCCCATCTTAGTTAATTACCTGAAATCACAGAAGCAGGTAGCTGAAGTGAAATGCAAGCAGGCCACAGAAAGACAGCTTGATACATAGAAAGCAATGCCCATATCCTTGCCCTCCACAGTTCATAAAAGCAGCAAAGGTTTGGACAAAATATATTCTTGGAAGATGTTCCCTCACTGTAATATCAGAGACTTCAGTCTGTGCCAGTCATACAGAATATAAAAAGTAGGTATGACCCAAAATTCAACTTATTGGTGAGATGGGCAGCATATAAATTGAATAAATAAAATAAGATAGTGCACTGCTGACAGACTGGTCTTGAGCCCTTTCAAAGTGAGAACTGCATTAAATGCCTTGTTTGTGTTGGAGGACTAGCACCATTCCATTAGCAGAAGAGCAAGCAAAACTGGGGCTTGTGACTCACTATAGCAAAGAAACTCAGACAGTTAATAAAACACAAAGTAATATTAGCCTTATTATCCCCAAAACAGCTCTGACTGTTTAATACACTGATAAATCTCATTGGCCAGCTATTCAAGTCAATGGCAAACAATCCACTAGGCAATATCCAACTATGGATTTACAGTTGCAATCCTGTAGATGGACTTGTGTTTATTTTAATAAAATAAAATAGCCTGTTATTTTATTTTCAGAAGCAGGAAAGAATGAAATATCTGAAATGACTTTGGAAAGCTCTGAAGTGTTCTAGAGCTGCTCAATTTGATTTATGACTTCAAAGCAGATTCATTCTTCAGTTTATGAATCTCCTTGAGATGGATAATTTATTTGAGCCTCATTGAATTCAGTCACCAGTGCAAAGATTTGCATTGACCTACTCTTGAGGTCCTAACTCCTAAGGCTGGGGAGCACTATAAGACATCAGGATGGTTACAACAAAGATGGAGTTAAATAAGAGATGCAAAGGACACCTGCAGAATTTTCTTTATCATGGTAACGAGTGAAAGCTGGAAAAGAATAGTATCCTCTTTCTGGCTATATTTCTTGGGACTGATCAGTCAGAGGTTATAAGGCAGAAGTAAGTTGCACCAGTACCTATTATCTCTCTCCCTTCCTTCCTTCCTTCCTTTGAGCTCACAAGAAATTAGGATACTCTTGCACAAAGCTTGAACTGATTTCTTACACAAAGAAATAGCAAAACAGGGACAAACTACAGTACATGCCAGAAACAAAATGAAAAACTATATATTTTATAAAGATAGTTATTAGAGCATTAAAATCTGATTATTAAATCATACTTTAGATGTACTGGTTCCTTTTGCAGCTGTAAGTAGAATACTTTGAGGGACAGCCTATAAATTTTACTGACCATCATATTCTCATTGCTGAAATTTTGTCTTGTGCTCAGGAAAGCTCTTTAAAAGAGACTCTTAAATGCATCCACTCTACCCTGGGGATTGTGATATTTAAATAATAATAAAAATATGTCTTTAAATAGTTCTAAACATACTAAAAAGACACTTAAAGTAGTGTCTTTATTAGACTTTGGAAAGCTGGAAAAGAATAGATAACTTGCTTGCTTGGTTTGGAATTCAGAAATTATTTTGGTCCATGGGCATGAAATAAGTAAATACTGATATGGTGGGTTTTTCTATTTGAGAAGCCAGCTCTGTTTCACTTGCAAATCTTTTCTACAAAGTCTTCACATGCTTCATCAAACAGCTAAAGCTTAAACATTTTGGATAAGATTTAAACAGTTTCCTCTCCTGCAAACCAAACAAGAAAATTAAAAATTGAAGAAAGGCAGAGGCCTTGCAGCACGGTGCTCTACCTAATCCACTTTCCAAATCTCAGTGCATATTACAAGGACTTATGGCTCCATTCACCCCCTGGGATAGATACAACATGTAAAACAATATGCAGAAGTTGATTGTGAAGTGTTCATTTAACACAATTGCAATCTAAATGTCAGATTTTATTTCCCTTAGGCATTCATTCCCTTCAGCAGGTATTGTTGGGTCTGTTATTATAGTAATCTATGGGATACAGCATCTCTCTCTCTCTCTCTCTCTCTCTCTCTCTCTCTCTCTCTCTCTCTCTCTCTCTCTCTCTCTCCCCAGCACCCCCTCTCATCTATCTATGTATCATCTATCTATCTATCTATCTATCTATCTATCTATCTATCTACCTACCTACCTACCTATCTATCTTTTTGTTACCCTTACTTGAAATTGCAAAGGGCTGTCAGTCTAAGTCTAGCAAATATTTGCTCACAGGGACAAATTTTGTCCAGAGAAGATTTAATTTATAAAAAAAAATTAGCCAGGTTAGTAGCACAAGGGTTCAATCAGTCAGCCAATGACTACGATGAAGTGTTTGCACCTAGTCTGAAGGCTACCACATTACAAGCAGCATTAGTGTGGGCAGCTAAAAATAAATACACAATAAACCATTTAGATGTGGAGACGGAATATCTTCATGCACCGTTGCAACATACTATATATTTAAAGAAACCTTTGGGTATAAAAACTGGTAATAAAACTGATTGCTGGAGATTGAAAAAGAGTCTTTATGGCTTGAAGCAATCAGGCTATGAATGGAACCAGTGCATAGTTAAAGAATTAACAAAGATAGGATTTGTAGCTGGCATAGCTGATCCATGTTTATTCAAAAAGGAAAGTGATGGTGTAATTTCATTGTTGCTATTGTTCACTGATGACATAGCATTAATCACTAAGACTGATCAAGAAGCTACTAAGATTATTTCACAGTTAGAGAAGAAATTTAAAATAAAACATTTAGGAGAGATTAAACAGTATCTTGGTTTAAAAATAGATAAAACTAGGGGAGGCTACAAAACCTCACAGGCAGATAAAATTAACCAGTTACTAAAGAATTTTAAAATGGAACTTTGTAAACCAGCTAAAACACCAATGAGCCAAGAGTTTAGCCATAGTGATGTGCAAAGTCCTGTTTTTGATAAAGACACTTATCAATCCTTGATTGGTAGTTTATCTTATCTCAGTAATTGGTCAAGGCCAGATATAGCATACATGTTAAGCAATTAGCCAGGTTTAATGCTGAGCCTACTGAAAGGCACTGGCAAGCTGCTGAGCATGTATTGAGATATCTTAAACAAACGATGCATTATGCATTATAAGAATGAACTAAGTTTAACTGCATATGCCAATGCAAGTTTTGCTACAGAAGTACCTACATGTAAATCAACGTCAGGTCCTGTAGTGTTATTAGGAAAGGCATTAATTGGATGGAGGTCTGTTCGACAAAAACATTTAAGCTTATCAACAATGGAGGCTGAATTCTCATGTTTGTCTCTATTATGTACGGACTTAGTATGTTATAAACAACTAATGATAGACATGGGAATTAATGTAAAGGAACCTATTGTTGTGTATGAAGACAACCAATCAGCAATTCAGATGGCTTCCAATCTCGCTGTAAAGACAAGATCAAAATACACTGATCTAAGATATCTAAATGTGAGGCAATGTGTGCAAAGTAAAATGATTACACTGGAGTACTGCATGTCAGAGAATAACATTGCAGATCATTTTACGAAAGCCAAGGAATTGTAAAACATAATACTTGCTGTGATGAATATGGACTTAAACTGTAAGGTTTTATATATTGTCCTACCCAAAGGAGAGAATGTTAGGAATGATAGTCACCTAACAATTGGGCTGGAAATATATAAACCAGGATAGTAATTTAATACTGTATCTTTAAGAGAATGCTGTGTGTGATTGGCTGAGGTTCCTCCTATGGCCATCACATGGAGCCAGAAACCTGGTTTCTTTCTTCTTGCATTTCCTGTTTTGCCCTATTTGCCTGATCGTTGTTCTACTTGGGTTGCTGTGAGTTTTTGCAACTGTTAGCAAACTCTATTTACTGAACTTTGTTTATGATACTTGACTTCGTTTTTGGATTATCCCTGGACTGATACTAACTGCTTTAACCGTGTATTATTTAGACTGTTTGTTGGACTTTGTTCACCACTCTCACTACGTTTCCCTGAGTACACTCATTCTCCTAAAGGAGAATACCTCAACACTTGCTATCCTTTAGACAAAAGAACAGCTCATCCTCTCTTCAAACCTCATCATTAAATGCAGGAAGAAGGAAGGCACTTTGTCTGAAAGCACACAGATTGATAGCTAAACAGAGCCACAGGAATGCATCCTAGATAATGCTGTGTGAACACATGTTCAAGGAAAGGCATCTGCCAATGTTTCTATTTACTGTAGCTATCTTTCTCTTTTACAGATGCAGCTCTTGCTCCTCACCTATCTCTGTTTGATATAAGGAGATGACTGCATTGGCAATGAATGGAAGCTTGTTTGTACTATTCCAGAGGTATTCTCTGATTTTAAATAGAAGTCATTCTGCTCTTGCTATAGATAGAGCATTCATCGTGGCTAGGAACGCTACTGAAATCTGACTTAATTAAATGACTAGTTTGGAAAACATTTCCAGGGAACAGTAGGTAGATATGGAACCTATTTTATTTTAAGCACAAAAATAAGCCATTGCTGTCTTGAAAACTGGCAGTCATACCTGATAAAGGCATGCAGGATTTACAATATATGTTAAATAAAACCATAGGTAACAATGGAATCCCATGTTCCTCTAACTAAATCCTGTTTAGTTCAATGGGTTTTCCCTCCAAAAAGCTAGCTATACTATAGTATAATTATGGAACAAAGAACCTTTCTCCCTTATCCAGAAAATAAAAAAGCCACCATTAAAATAGGCACCCACATTAAATATTTTGGTTCAAAATTGCAAATAATGTAATTTAGGACGTACAGCATGTGCTAAGGTGATCTATTTTAGAAAAAAACAATAGGGTACTGTTTTTGAACATGTGGCTACAAGCATGAAAGGAGGAGCATGCAGATAAATGATAATAGCAAGAGGTTAGTAGTCATTGGCTGTCAAAGACAGCACTGCAACAACACCTTTATTTTCCACAAGACATGTTTTATAATGGGTTGCAAACTCATGGCCCAAAGGCTGGATGCATCATGCACTGGCCGTGCCCAGCCCCAATTTAGTGAAGGGGAGGAGAGTCACAATACATCACGTGACAACAATGTAACAGCACAAATTTGACACCCCTGTTTCATAAGAATCCTGCCTAAAGAATGGAATGACAGGTAAGGTGGATGTACAGCGAAGTTAGGGTCCACAAAAGTGTCTACAAGTTTTCTAGCACAACTATAGGAAAATACTTTGTCATTTAATACAGTGGTGCATATTCATAGCAGCAGAAGCAAATGTTCAAGAATTCAGAGACACAGTATTTCCTAACATGGTTGACTTTATCCTTTCAATAATTGTCTCTGCTGGTATTATTGGGCTATCCTGGGATTATTTTAAAGAAGGAGTGCAGATGGTCCCCGCTATCTAAAGTAAAGAAGATGGGGTCCTCACAATATACTTGTAGTATACTCAGTAGATTCTCCCATATTTTGGAGTACCTTTCCAGTTTTTAGGGCAACTTTTAAGACCTTGTTATTCTGCAGAGTGACTGCTAATGTTGTCTTTGGATGGGCTTTTATTTCATTTTTCTGTTCTCTCCTGTAGTTGATATTTTGTTGGGTTATTGTAGTGATCTTGACCTCAGAGAATTAGGCAATATATTAAAACCTGTATAAAGAGATAACTAAACTAATTCAGGGATAAGAAATCAATGAGCTATGGATCTCATATTATCTCCATATTACTAGTGTCACAGTGGTTAAAGTGCAGTATTGCAGGCAAATTCTACCCACAGCCTGGAGTTCAATCCTGACCAGGTCAAGGTTGACTCAGACTTCCATTCTTCTGAGGTCAGAAAAATGAAGACCCAGAAGATCCAGGCAATATGCAAATAATGCTTCTATATTGTAAACTGCTTAGAGCAGCAGTCCCAACCTTTGTGGCTTGGCAGTCTGGCTGGGGATGGTGGTTAGGGAGAGGAGAACTGGATCAGCATGTACACAGCTCAACTCACACGAATGGCCAACTGGCCTGCCACTTGTGCAAGTTGTGTGTGTGCACGACAGTGCGTATGCACCAGCCCACTGTTCACACAGCCCAGTTGCAAATAAGCCGCAACCCAGTAGTGGGCCATCGGCCAGAAGTTGGGGAACCCTGGCCTAGAGTATGCTGTAAAGTGCCATGGGATGGTATATCAGCCTAAATGCTATTGCTATTGTTATTATTTCATTTTTTTTCTGTCATCACCCAATTCCACTGCTAAAACTTAGTGGAAAAAAGGGCATTATTAACAGCATGATGTTTTTTTAGTAGAATGGTATCTTGACTTTTTTTTTTTTTAGCAATCCAGAGCTTAAACAATGGGCATAAACAGAAAATTTAAGGATGCTCTTCCTTTTTTAAAATTTACCCAGCTTTCTCTTGTGTTGTTCCTCCATCTCTTGCACTTTGAGAACTAAAGATTTTGGCAAATGTGAGAAAATGCTCACTTAAAAGAAAAGCCAAAGCATTTGGTTATAGAAAAAAAAGTATACCTTATTGGAACATATTCCAGTGGTCCCTACCAGTAGACATTAAAAATGTATTATATACCGTATGTTTGGTGAATTACATTTGCATCAGAAAGATAAAAGGATTAAAATATTTACATTGTGACCCTTTGCCTGGTATGCTTTGATAAACTATTGAATTAACTTTCTTCTTATATTTCATATTTGCACTATCATTCCTGTTATTATCAACATGTACTACAAACAGTAATGTTTACATTGTGTTCCTTTTTTACAGCATTCCATTCCTCCTCAATATTAGGTATTAGGTTATACAAATACAGCTGTTTCTAAGCAACTTAAGATTTATACCTATCAATAGGGGCATATATATCAACATGATTTATGACATCAAATTATGCCACCACACTCTGCTCACTCTGGTGATATCTCCACATCACCAATCTGCAGTTCTTAGAGGAAACATTTTCTTTGAAATAAGAAAAAAATTATAACAATAACACTACAGCCCCAAGAGCACAGAACTTGCCTGGGTCTTATCAAACATGTTTCAACCTAGGGACTCCTCTATGAAAACATATGCTGTCAAACTAGGCATTTTACAATTATAAGATAAATTCCTATTGTATTTCTGGGATTAGCCCAATCCATTTTATGATATACTGTATATGCAAGAGTTATATTCAAACTAAATTATTTCTGAGACAGCAACATTTTCAGGTCAATATATAGCACAAATTTGATTCTTCTGATATCAAAAGAATCACATTTGTGTTATATATATTGATCTATATCTGAAAATGTTGCTCTGTCTCAGAGATAATTTAGTTTGAATTATCAAAGTGTTTAACTCAAAGTGATCAAATTTAGTTCAAAGTGTTCATTAGGATCCAAATACTATAACAATAGTAGGTCATGCCATTTCTCAACAGAAAATGAATTTCTGTACATTGTCCGTGATTGGATAACAGCATTCAAAGAAAAACAAAGTTTTTCACAATAAACAATGAGGAAAATAACAGTAGTCTGATCAATGTCTCCATTGCATCACTGTTGAGCTATCTTCAGAGAAGGCCTACAACACAGCTTAGAAAATCTCTCCTTCAGCTGAGTTACTGTTGAGTTTAATGCTATTCCTAGGAATTGTGTATACAAGATAAATTATGACAGGACAATTTTATTAAGTACCACTCAAAAATTACAGATCAACAGAAAGGAAAGAGCACTGTTGTTGAAAGCAGTGGGGAACACCTGAAAAAGAGATTTTGCATTTTTAAGTTAGTAAAACTATGCAAATATAGGAATAACATGCATATCTGTACTCTATGCTGTGTGTCTATGGAGATTCTCAGTCATCCAGGTCATGGTTGTCCCAAGGGTGTTTTTTCAAAAGGCAACTGGACTTTCTTCTTTTTTTTCCCCCTAAAGACATTTCATTTCTCATCCAAGAAACTTCTTCAGTTCTGATTGAATGGTGGAGA
The DNA here is from genome assembly GCF_049901715.1 of Pseudonaja textilis. Classification (NCBI taxonomy): domain Eukaryota; kingdom Metazoa; phylum Chordata; class Lepidosauria; order Squamata; family Elapidae; genus Pseudonaja; species Pseudonaja textilis. Next base: position 51,321,846 of record NC_141994.1, read on the forward strand.
ATGGAAGGATTTATATTACTTGCAGTCATCTGGTTGTTAGCATTTTCTTTGATAAAAAATGCTGATAACAAAGTTTAGTTTGCAATTTTGTGCAGGAATAAAACATAGAAAATTAGCGATAGAGACAAACATTGACATTCAAAAATGAAAAACACAGTAATGTATAGCCAGTTTCACTTAAATTCATTTTATATCTGCAACTGCAACCAAAACTCGATTGAAATAAAACACAGAGACACAATCCCCTACTGACTTGATGCATTATCTGCACATACAACTTTACTGGAGAATTTCAGAATGAAATATGTATGGGGGGTGGGGGGGAAGCACAAATGACACATTCCTTTTGTTGAGGCACTTCAGGTGGTTGTACCAGCAGCCTTCACTCACCAAATCTCAAAAGATCACTGCAAAATTCAGAGTGCCCCATCGATGGGTTCAGCTTTATCATTGAAAAGAGTGGGGAAGGGGACCATCATTCTATTTTTGATGAGTAGAAGTTCAGAATTCATAGAGCCCCATTTCTTATTGCACATTTTCAAGGAGAGAAACAAGAGATCAGACAGAATTCATAATGTACTTAAATACCTTAGACAAACTGAAGTTCCAGGAAAAGCAACTATTGATTAGGAATAGACAAAGCACAAACTGTTAAGCCCCTGTCAGCCACTCATTACTTAGAAAGCCAGATTCTCAAGAGTCTCATTGTCATATTTGTTAAAGAAACAAAGGGTTAGTTTAATAAAATGTACTTTATCCCCCCATTTATCAGCAATATGTTAAGAAGATCCTTTTAATCTTCTTTCTTACTAGCTCCTGATTCAGGGACAGTGTTGCCTTCCCTGAATGGAAGCCAGCTATACCCATTTTGATCCTGGAGAATTTTGAAAATGACTATTCCCATAGTCATGAAATTCCATTTCATAAATAAGACTCTTAACTCAGACATAACTGAATTAAGTATTGAGAAAATAGTTTATACTCAATATACTGCTCACGGCACCGCTGACAAGGCTCTCTTAGTCTCTCCATACCAAAAGGAAACTGGTTACCTGAAAAAAGGCAGCAATCTGGAAACATTGTAATAGCATAGACTTAAATCCTCTTCTCTGGTGTTTATCACAACAAGTTAAGTTCTAATAAAGGCACTCTCCTGTGACCAATAAGTTTTGTCCTATGTCTTCCTCCCACAGTACTCTAGGCATCTCATCTCATCTTCCTTGATAAATTGAATTAGGTCCATGGTTGCTGGTCATGAACTCCTGAGCTATCTCTGATTCTGGGCCCAAAGAAGGTAGGTTGATGTTCCCTGAGACTATCAGTTTGGAGAATTCCTTCACCATTTTGGTCATAGAATCCAGAAACTCTGGATGAATTAATGATTGTCCTATCATTCCTACTCTCATATCTTATGCTTTACAGAAGAAGAGAGTCATCTTAGGTCAACACCTGGGTCTGCAGCTAATGGAGATCTTAAGGGCACTAACAGATAACCCATTAAATTTTGCTTAGCTTGCTTCTGACACTACACCTAATGATTACTTGGCCATTTCTAAATTCTAAGATTATGCTAACAGAGGCTATGGAAGATCATCCTTTAAGTATGAGTTTTCAGACTATAGAGCAGCTAAATCCCAGGGGGAGAGGTGAGCCCAAGAGTTAATGATATTTTCCCTAAATTGGGCTGCCCTGTGGTTCACTGCATTTGGATTTCAATTCACAACCTCTATTAGTTCTTCACCCTGAGGGCATGATAGTTCATGAGCTAATCATATGGAGCAAAATGGTCCCAGAAAATTCTAAAAAACTTTCCACACTATTCTGAGCTTACATAAAAGTTGACATTAATATGTTTGTATCTTATGACTGTTTGTTTGTAACCTTCAATTGGGCAAATTGGAAAGTATAGGGTAACAATTGTTGAACCAAAGTAACTGAAGTGGGTTAATATACAGAATGGCAGGACCCAGGACTCCCATGTGTATGAAATTTGGGGAAATTGTGATGACTTCGGCACTACCACCATATTGCCAATTACATAATCCTCATTTCCAACACTTCCTGATAGTCTCCCAGAATTCCATATGGAAGCAAGCAGGAACTGTAAATTCAAACATGATTGCTAATGTTCCCTGCCAACTTCCCATTAGCAAGGTCTGTGTGGAAGAGAAAGTCAATGGGGAAGGTTTCAAATTGCTCGAATAAGTATACCCCACACATGTAGGCTCCCCCAGATCTTATGCATGCACTCCTCCCTTTCTCATTCACCAACACCCAGTTATCTGCCTGCTGGAAAGCTACACTTTGTCAGCTACACTTTGTTGAAAATAAAGTTATATTTGGCTACCCTCAATGAAATTCATGGGCCCTCAGAAATCTAACAGTGGACCTCCAAGAGCTCCCAGATTAAGAACCCCTGCTTTAAAATTTATCTGTAATAATGTTGCATTTCTTCCCAAGTATATGCATCATATTTCTTTTATGCAGTGATGTACATAAGACTGCATCTGCTCTCAATAAGGCATTTTTTTCCTGTAACTTATCAGGATTTTAGAAGCAGCTGTGAGGTATAGCATGTATAGAATAGCAATGAAAATCAAAAGAAGATGAATGTTAATTCAAAGTTTCACAAATGAAACAATACATTAGACTATCCCATGACCATTACATCCATAGTTTAACAATACCAAATTGCACCCTTACATGAAAAAAATTCTCTGCCCAATGTCATCTTGTTTTCAGAATTGTGCAAAAAATTGTCTCAAATGCAAGTTTAATCTCTGTTATCAGAAAGTAAAATAACTGGTTGTAGATCAATTGTGCAAAAGTCAATTCTCAATGCTGTGACAGTCTAGAAAGACAATAAAAAAAGATACAGACAATCTGAAAGAAACCATTATACAGTGAGGTGACAGCAAATTGACTGTCTCACTGAATGCAGGCTATTCACCTGTGTAAAACTCAGCTGAGTTCACCCACAAACACTTGTCAAGATTTGACCGACAAGATGTGAATGACATCAAGATACCTGCAGGAATATCAGTTGCTAATTTAAAGTGAACTTCAAAGATGGTCAAATTTAGCTTCCAATAGAAATGAGCAAGGTCTTTTTTGCATCCACGTTCATTTTGATTCCTTTTATTCTTGTGATGGAATGCATATTGTACGTTTACAATAATTTTCTAACAGTATTTTTTTACTTCATCTAGCATAGAATCCTAAATTGATAAGAATCATTAACTCGAAATCTGACACAAGAGTGAAATGCAATGAAATTAGTTCCATGGGCTTGGTTGTCTTCTTGCAGATTTTTATTACCAAAACTAAGTAATATCATCAGTGCTAATAATATTACCTAGTTTGGGTATGAAATATATGCAAGAAAACAAGCTCAGTGAGCAACAAGGACTCCACAGTTCAACCCCGAGCAACAAATATTCTCCTTTATTGAAATAAATTCTATTTGGTAAGTACTAGATATATATTTGCAAATTTATTGTGCTAAATCCTATCATCCAATTTCCCAGAAGTTTCTTCCTAAACTGGAAGAACTGGAACTCAAGAGAAGACATGGGAATTTGAGATAATGGTAGCTCAGATTATAAACAATTAGGCTGAAGGATGGCATTTACCTATGCATTTTCAACCATTTGTGAGATTCTTGAGTTTTTATCATGTTATTTCGAACTAAATAAGTTAATTATTCAATGGCCTTTGTAATAAAAAAATCTCCTCCAAGGTAACTATGAGACATGCCTACAACATGATTAACTAGTCATATCATCTCTTACCAGTAGTTTTATTTAGATTTCTCTATACCAGGGCTGTCAAACTCCTGGCCCATGGGCTAGATGCATAACACACTGGCCATGCCCACACCCAGTTTAGTGAAGGAGAAAAAAGTCATGATTCATCACATGATGATGCGAGTTTGACTTCCATGCTCTATATCAATATATTAACCCTCTGGCTTCATATTGTTCTGACCAAGGCTTCCTGAGACACCAATAAACACACATTAAATCCAAAACCCTTTTATTTTAGTTCAATGGCTATGAATATCGTCATTCACAGCCCATAATGAGTCTCAACCAGTTATAAATAGTCCCATGGAAGTCTGCCAAAGTTCTTTGGGAGAAGTCTGATAACTACGCACCTTTATCTTTCTTGAAGTACTGCCAATGACTAAAGTAACAATTAGTCTTTCAAAACCAAACAGAACACAAATTCACCATGGAGCTTTCAGGTTCCAAACAGACCAGAGCAAACAGTTGCTTCCTGCAAAGTTTCTTGTCCCTTTGTACTTCCTTTATAACTTATGGGAGGGGCACTCACCTTCAAGCCTTATTCCCGAGTCGCCCCCTTTGTCTTAAATGCTCTTGCCTTCTGGAAGCTCTGTGCACCCATGCACTGGGAACAGGTTCCCCTTGTTCCTCTGCCTTGCTGCTGTCAGTTTCTGGAGGCTCCAGAGTCAGCACATAACTCCCAGATGGCCCTGGATCCATCTCTGTATCAGGTGCAGGACCAACATCCAAGTCCTTCCCAGACTCCCGGACATGCCCATATTCTTCCCCACTGTCCGATTCTGTTGCCATTTCCACAGGCTGCTGGCGGATCACAACACATATATTGGTTTATAGCAATCTTACAAAAGCTATGTTTGGTAAAAGTAGTGCATCCATATAACTGATTATATCTATCAGGAGTCAATGTTGGCTGGCTTTTTCATGTGGCTGTGTTGTGTGAATAGCTATACATTAAAATGTAAGATTAAGTTGTATACTAACTAAGAAATGGATGACCGAGAGTCTTCATTGACATTCTAATTAAGAAACTGTCTCATTGAACTCAATGAGACTTCTAATGAACATGATGATTAATTTGAAGTTCTGCTGCTTTCTGTAATCGTTAACCTAACATTGACACTACACTGAGGATAAAGGATTGCTCATTTGCATACGTAAAATAATTTCATTATATGCATATCTACAATCATATAAAATTGCCTTTTAATGAAATCTGAAGCTGCTATCTTGCCATTGTGTATAGCAGCCCATTTAAGTATGTGCAAATTTCAAATTGCCTATTCATCAGGTTTAAAGGCAAATTAAGTAAAGAAATGAAAGGGATAGTGAAAAACTCATTCTTGAGTTTGCTAGATATATGGCCTCCCAACTGTAGAATTGTAATAGATTGCTTTATTTGTTGTGGTATTTCTCTTTAGCAAAATATCATCATCATGGTCATTTATGCCTTCACAATAATGCCAGTGGGGTTATCTTTTCAATGGGATATGATAAAAACTATCTTTCATGAAAAAATTCATGGGAATTTCTGTGGTATTTTATAAGAGTAACAACTTATCATTCCAGCTTTGTTTAATGGCAGCAACAAAGGTTGTTTTTCAGTTAACTATAGAAAAACTAATGTTATGTTTGCAAGGGCTGCTCTTTAATGATCTTTTGCAGCCCTCCAGAAAAATCTCATTAGCACTAACAGAATCACTGGAGGCTTTGTAGAACAGGCCCTGCATGCATTGACAAGAGGAACAATTCATTATGGTTTGACTTTGTGATTGAAGAGGGTATTCATAATGTTGAAGGAGTCATCTGGAGGACAGTATAGGTTTAGAAGGCAAAGGGAAAGGACATTTAAAGGGAAAACAGAAAGCAACACAAAGGCATTATGTGTGCTGCTAGACATCTAAGACAAGGAAAAGAAACACTGGGTTTGATTTCTTTAATGTTGGAAAAACCAAGCTTTCAGCTTCAGATCCATACTGGAGAAAATACCCATGTGAATTATTATATGACAGCTTCTGTTAGGCAGCTTGTCAGGCCTAAGAAGGCTCCTTAACAACTCTGCATGTTAGATTGGTCAAAAACAGCTTTTTATACTTTACAATGACAATGATGTCACTTTTCAAATGAGGAAACATTCCAAGTGCTTCTATAAATCACAGTAAGATGGAGGCTTGTCATCTTCTCCTTCACAGGTTCTAGCCACAGATCATGCTAAGGTTTCTCCTGCAATACTCCTGTCTGAAATTGATAATAAGGTGGGTATATATCAGTTATAAAATATATAATACATGTAGTAGCAACCTGCCCTCCTACCCCCAAATCAACGATCTCTAGGTTATCTCCCCTGACTTCAAACATGTCAAAATGTCAGCTTCATATTTCAAGTCTAAACTGATTCATGGCAGAGTATATTTCCCTTGTAGCTGATCTGTCTACAGTCAAACCAAACACTTACATTGTCTCTGTCAGGTTCCAGTAACATCAGAACATATTTTCTGATCTTTTTTTTTTCTCCATAAAATGAACTGTCCATGTATCAAGCAGAAGAAAGAGAAGTTGGTACCTTTGTAACGATCATAGCTCCATATATATCTGAACAAAAAATGAGTGTCATGGATAGATAGAAGAGAAAGCTTTCTAGTGGGTAGTTTCCAGGCTATGCAATGCTGTTCCTGAGAGAAGAGCTTGTTTCCTAAACTCCCAGTTTTTAGGAAAATGGCCAAAAAAAATTCCCTCTTTCACAGAGCTTTGATCTGTTAATTTATTTTCTTATATCTATTTTAATTTTATATAGGAATCTTATTGCCTATAGCTCCAAGAAACTGAAGTAGATCTTCAGTCGATCTGGAAGCAGATCTTTTGTCCATCCTGGCTATTGTCTGCAGATCTTTTAGGTGTTATTGACTCCTTATAGGAGGAGTTATTTCCATTAGCCCTGAAAGAGGATATAATGTATCCCTTGCTAAAGAAACTACCCAAAGTATCCTTGGATAAACTGGTCTATCTTCCCTTCAGGGAAAAAGATTTGAGACAATAGTGACAGATCAAAAACTCAGCAGCATCCCAGAGGAATTATATAATATGGGCCCTTTTCAAGCTGAGTTGAGGTAATAATCCCCAGTTATTTGATTGCAGAATGCAGTTAATTTAATAAGGAATATGTGAAATTTTAACTAAATATTTATGTGAATGGGTTGCACATTTATAGGTACATACTCATTTAGTTATGTTATTTGCTGTGCACAATTTTTTTAAATTGTATATTTTCAGATAAATTTAAGTGAACTGAAAAGACCAGTTGCCTAAACCTGATTTACTTCCAGGCTCAAACAAACAATTTTATATATGTTATTTTTTTATTAAACCTTTTTAATGAAAGGTTTTAATATTTATTGACAGAATGCTGATAAGCTAGATTGAAATCTCTTAAAATGCAAAAAGTCAAATCTCTATTACGTTAGCGAATATTTCTAAGTCCATCTACTGTGACAGCAACACTTTTTTTCCAATCAAAAAGATATACCACAATGGATCATACTACATTAACAATACTTTAAAATGAAAATATAATTTATAAAGTCAACATTGGAGCTTTGGCCATAGAGAATTAGACACAACTAATAGGTTGCAGCTATTTCTGGATGATTGTAGGCAAAGTAAACTTCAGATACTAGCTTTTGTCAACAGAAGCTTCCTTTGCAAATGACTCAGGTAGCTACTGGGTCATGTGACTCTGAAACAATCTTGCTCCTGCTTTTTGAGGTCAGGAGTTAGAAAAACAATATAGAATTCAATGTACACAATGGAATTCATAAGAAACTTATTATCCTTAAATAAAGGAAAATATATAGTCATAAATTCTACCAGATTGTTAAGACAAAGACTATAGAAGACCATGCTGAATTATCTGAGCTGATAGAAACTTCCATTTGTAGAATGGACAATCTAACTAGGGAGGTTTCCTGATTTGCAGGAATGAAAATAAAAAAAATGTGACTGATGAGGCTTATTAAAATAAGTACACAGATTATTATCTCATTCTCCTCTTTTATGTGGGGATGAAGCATATGACAAAGAGCCAGAAAATAATTTCAAGAGGCTGTGAGCAGCTAAGTATGAAAACTAAAGAGATGGAGCATATATGATATTTTCTGCTGTAGTCACAACAGAAGATAGGCATCCAATGAGGAAACACAGAACTTTTGAAGTAAATCACTGGCTTAAGAGTTGGAGCCATCAAGAGAATTGGATTCTTTGGATTCTTAGACAACAGCCTACAATCTCTGTTTTGGAGGCTTCTTGTAGGGGATTGGTTATATCTCACAAGAACCCAGAAGAACATTTTTGAAAACCAAATGGTTTGCCTTACCCAAAGGGCTTTAAACTAAAACTGGAGGAGAGGAGATACAAACTCTTTGAAGCTAATTTAAAGCACAAATCTCAGGGCAATCAATCAAATGATAAGAAATCAGGGAATCTTAGATACAAGATAGGAGATGTACAGGGGTGGGATTCAATATTTTTAACAACCGATTCTGTGGGCATGGCTTAGTTGGTGGGCATGGCTTGGTGGTAACGTGACTGGCTGGGTGTGGCCAACTCAACATCACTCACATCGAGGCACGCATCTCCTCGCCTGGCCTCTCGTGACTATGGGGATGCTGAAATAGTTGCAAGTGTGAAAAATGCTCATAAGTCACTTTTTCAGTGCCATTGTAACTTTGAATGTCACTCCACACAAGCAAAGTACCAACAAAGGAGGGGGGAAAAAAACTCCTGAGAAGTTCCAGAGACAGGAAGTCTAGTCCTGCCAACAATGTAAAAAGGGTTAATGGAGAGGCAGTTTCTGTAAGCAACACCAGAATGTTTCCTTCCTGCCTTCCTTACAGGATTAGGCCAATAATTTCTTCCAACAACCGGTTTTCCGAACTGCTTAGAATGTTAACAATCGGTTCTAGCGAATAGGTGCGAACCTGTAGAATCCCACTGCTGGAGAAGTAGGAAGCAAATCCAAGGTCAGTCAAAAAGGACTAAGATACCTATACATCAATGCTCAAAATATGTGAAACAAACAGAGTGAGTTTGAAATCATAGTACATGAGAGCAGGTTAATCATTTTTGCCATTATCAAAACTTGGTGGGGTGAAATCCATGACTGGAACACTAGAGGGATTTAATTTGCTCAAAAGAAATAGATTTAATAAAAGAGGGAGTGGAGTTGCACTATATATACAGAGGGTGGTGAGCACAGCACAAAACATCTCCTGATACCACTAGATGACATTGCTAGGGCTCGCTGCCTTAGAAGAGTGAAGAAAATTCTCAGGGACAACTCACACCCTGGTCAGCACTTGAGGAAAATTTGATTTGATTTGAAATAGCTACATCTATATGGAAATTCAAAAAAAAAAGTGAAAACCTTCTCAAATGCATTTTGATTAATATACAAGCAAAAAGGAATGACCTTGCCATAGGTGTACACTACAGACCACTATAAATCCAAGGTACCTATTACTATTGGTATTATCTTTGCTTTCTTGTGTTATAGTCATTCTACTTCTGTTCACAGGGGTTTGTATTTTGTTGTTTTCTCCCGTTCTTTCTCTTCTCTTCTGCTGTCTCCAAGATCACAATGTCCACTATCCAATTTTTTTGTCTTTGTTATTGACTGTTTTTGTAATTTGTAATAACAAAACATTATTCCTTTGTTTTTAATCTTTTTATATTTAAGATGGGTAAACTCCTTTTCTTCCAGTTGTTATTCTTAGCTACCATGTTGGGCATCCAAAGGTTAATAATTTAATTTTGAAAAGAGAAATATTCATGCTTTGATACTGTTAAATTATTTTAAAATTTTTAATTTAGCTATGCAGTGTTTTTTTCTTAATGTAGTTTTCCTGAAAAAAATATCCAAAGGATAATATCAATTTATGTTGTTAGATTAAATAATTGAAGAATATTGAACAGAGGACAGTCAGCTCAGAAATAGCAATAAAATCAGCAAGTATGAGTGTCTCAAATCTTTAAACTGGCACTAAATTTTTACTAAACAATGATTGAAGGAAACAGGAGACATATTAAAAAGAGATTCACTATGAAAAAAAATGAATTTTTCATAGGAATTCTGCATGTCCCTTAAATGAATGACAGCTTGTAGTTCCATAATTGACAGTCCTTTGATGTATTCCCTGGTGATGTCATGCGTAGCTGTTAGCTCTGAGCTGTCACTCACCCTCTTTCTACATAGCAGTCTGTATAACGTTGACTTAATCTGCATGACTAATTTTTATTCTTTCTGCCTTTGTTGCTTCCATTAAGGAAAGTGGCCTCATAAGCTGCAGTTTTAAGGACTCATTATACCTTTTGGGTTAGCCAGTATCTGGACTGAGTTGAACTGAAAGGCATACAGTATTTGGATGCTACCATGTAATTTTCTTGGCATCAAGAGATTTGCCACTGCCTTTTGCTGAAAATCAATATTTTGATCTTTTGAAAGAAAATCAAGAGGAGGAAATATGGCTATTTAGATATATATTTAAATCTGAATTTCTTCTATAATGATAAAGAAGCAGGACAGTGAACTTGGGAACAAATACATGCTAAAGTGACTCAAGTCAGATGGAGCCTGACTTGAACATATTATCTAACTCCAAACTGGGCTCACTGAATATGATTGGTTAACAATTAGCACTGAGCAGAAAATGCAAGACAGATCTTTTCAGTTCTTATCAACATAAAATCTATTATTTGGTCTGATCCATGTACATTTTTCCAGCACAGAGATATGCATATTTTGCCGAAAGACACATAGTTTACATATTTATAGAATACTTTTCATATTTCTGTGAAAGACTAAATTGAAAAGTGGAAGTTCATTAAATGTGATTCCCTCAAGGACAGGAGCAATATGTTATTTCTTTTCCTTCCTGTAATTGGAATCTGGTCAAGATCAGTGATCCAAAAACCTGCACCATTAATTTGGACCAACCTATGCTTAGAGGGAAGGTTTAGGAATTACGTGGGCCTCCAGTTTCTGCTGGCCCTCCAAATTGTTCCACCTAGTGAGGTTAAAGGTGAAATGATATTCAACATCTGGAGGGGGCCCATAGCAATTTCAGTGTGTCTGACCTTGAACAATAACACCTCCATACACCAGGATCTATAGATGAAGTGTCAGCTTTGGAAAACCTTCATTTTCCATATCAAAGAGAAGCCATTCTTTTAGGTTGCCACAATGATTTTTTATAACTATTGATATGGGTTATTTCTTTGCTCATTTTTTGTTGAGATACGCTCTTAACCTGAGGGGAATAAAAGAGGATTTTCATTTTTATTCTAATATAGTGTAGATTCTCTGTGTGGCAGCCTTAAGTTCTGTCAGTTCAGCCAGCTGTGCAATGCAATTTTTCTCTTTTCAATGGAGGGTATAAAATAAATTATGCTTTTTTCTGCCACCAAATTACCCTTGATGTTAAGGGTTTAGAATTTCCACAGTTAGAAGTCAACTCCTTATGCCCTGCCTATAATGTTATGTTGTGCAAATGGATGAAAGGTGTTTTATAGTTCCACTTTTGGAACAATGTGTATGTATACTTTTGATCAACAACACAAACCACCCTTTTTATTATATAACCAAGACACAATAAAAGACACAGAAGGTACAAAATGCTTTGCTTTCATTTCCTCCATTTTAGAGGAAGGGAGAGCCACAGACTTCATTAGGAGTTTAGAATGACTAGGAAAAATATCACTGTGACTATTCATACCTAGGTGGAAAATGGCCAAGAAACCAGTAAAAGATGGTGGATTACTGGGTACTAAAAAGGCCAAAGTAAAGTTCTCTTGTATTTGTACAGACAAGACTAAAGAGACTTCCACAGATAATTTCCTGCCTGGTATGCTTTGTGCAGTATGCTTTGCATTCCTCATGTTCTTAGTGAGTGAAGACATAAAGGTCTCTTTGATAATGTTCTTATTTACCAATGGATAGCATAAGCAGGCAATGTGAAAGCAAGGACACAGATGAAAGATACAGGCAACCGTTGTTATCCTAATACAAACACAATCTACTTTGTATTTCTCAAAACTCATTCTTCCTGTCATATTAATGTATGGGGAAGAAGATAAAGTCACACATACAGATTCTACCTCTTGTGTATCCTTGAGAACTTCCATTTCAACACTCATTTTAAATGGACATTTCTGAAATAAATTTATGCTTGTGAGTTTCCTTGTGATTTGCATAGCAGGCTCTGAATACAGGAAAAAGGTTGTAAAACCCCATTTTCAATCTGATTAGAATCTAAATCACACAAGAACTTGGAAAGAAAACATCAGTGGTGCAAAGTTTTCCATCTCTAATGATCCAGTGCAACATTATTGGTTTTCAGTCAAGTCATATTAACTTCATGGAGATGTTGCACTATAACATTCTAATTTATGCTTTTATATTCAGATATGTGTTACTATTCCCTACCCCCAATTAGAAGAACAGAATAACAGAGTCGGAAGGGACCTTGGAGGTTTTTTAGTTCAGTCCTCTACTCAGGCAGGAAACCCTGTACAATTTCAGACTATCCAATTTCAGGTTATCCAATGACTTCTTAAAAACATCCAGTGATGGAGCACCCAAGACTACCGAAGGCAAGCCTGTTTAAGTCTTCTGTCAGGAAATTTCTTCTTATTTCTAGGTTACTTCTCTCCTTGATTAGTTTCCATCCATTGCTTCTTGTCCTGCCTTCAGGTGCTTTGGATAACAGATTGAACTCTTTGTGGCAGCCCCCTCAAATATTAGAATACTGCTATCATATCACCGCTAGTCCTTCTTTTCATTAAACTAAACATACCCAATTTCTTCAACCATTCTGAATAAATTTTAGCCTCCAGTCCTTTAATCATCTTTGTTGCTCTTCTCTGCACCCCTTCTGGAATCTCAATGTCTTTTTTATATTGTGGTGACCAAAACTGAATGCAATATTCCAATTGTGGTATTACCAAAGTGTTATGAAGAAATCCTGGAATTCATAGGACTAAAAAGTAAAATAAATATTTAAAAGGATAAGGATTCAGGGTAAAAGTGAAAGAGTCAAGATTTCTGAAAGATGAAGTCTGCACACATTCCATGCTATGAGGTTGTTAAAGCTCTCTTATGCCATAATAAGCATACTAATCTCTAAGATACCATAAAACATAAAAACTTCCATAAACTAAACCCTTATTATTTGCTTTCAAGAAGGCAAATCCTCAGAGTTGAACACTCTGCACTCTTGTGGTGCAATATAGACAGCTGTATCTTTTCCAACCAACTATGGTTTCACACCTCTTGTGTTGGCATATATTTTATATCTAAAATCTTTTTTTATATTTACAGGGTCTTAATATTCTTACATTACCTAAGTTAAATCTTTATTTTATAAAGTTTAAAAAAACTGCCAGCATGTGTTCAACTTAAAAAAAAAAACATTTAAAATGATTTTATACATAAAAAGTAATCTTTCTAAACAATACTTCAAAAAGTAAAATTGTTTTCCTGTGTGTGTGTGTGTGTGTGTGTGTGTGTGTGTGTGTTGAGTTAGGGATAATTCCTAGTCCTGCAGAACTTTGCGGGGGGGGGGGGAGCAATTTTTCGGAAATTATTTGCAATTGCCTTCGTTAGGAGACTTAGGGTGGAGAGAAAGCTACTGGCCCAATGTAAACCAGCTGGTTTTATACCTAAGGCAAGTCATGGTCTCCCAGTTTCTAGCTGATGCCTTAAACACTAGACCAAGCTAGCTTACTTTTGCCTTTTTCAAGGCTGTTCATTTTATTCCCCACTTCAGCTTAACCTGATATAAATACAATATGAATAAAAATGACAAACCTATATTATTACTATGGATTGTCACACAGACTAGATATGACATTTCTATATCCATCTTTTGAGTCCTTCCCAAGAACCTATAATAGGCAGAAGTTGATGCTTGAGAGTGTTAAAGGGATCATCGCAGAATGTAAGCTGTTCTAAATAAGGCTGCTATTATCAAATTCATGGTTCTTCACACAGCAGATATTCAGACTGGATTCAGTATTTTTGACTGCCTAAGGTGTAAGAAGTTCTAATTAAAGCTGCCTTTTGCAATTGACTGGTAGTGAATTTGTCAATGCTGATCAGGGATGTGATTCAAATTTTTTAACAACTGGTTCTGTGGGTGTGGCTAGATGGGTGTGGCCATGTGACTGGATGGGCATGGCTTCTTTTTTCTTTTTTTTCAGCACCCCCCCCCTTTTGGGGGGCCTCTTGGGCCTCAGGGAAGCCTCCTAGAGGGGTGTTTTTGCTCCAAGAAGGCTTCCCCGGGGCCCAGGAAGGCAAAAAATGGAGTGGGGGGGGCACAGCACACACACACACACACCCCGCATACACATTGTTGCCTCCTGGGTGAAGCAGTAAAACAGTGAGGGGGATCCCAGCACAGCTGATTATCGGAACAGCTGACCTTCAGGAGGGGGGGAAACACCTTAAGAAGTGACTAGGCAGGAGAGAATGCAGTCAGTGATGTCAGGCATACATGCGATGTTGTGCATGCGCAATAAGGATTGACCAGGCGGGAAGGGGCAGGGCAGGCAGAGAGGGGCGGGGCCAGCCGGGGGCATGATTTGCTGGTTCTCCAAACTGTGCAGAATCATAACAACCAGTTCTATAGAACCGGCCTGAACCAGTAGAATCCCACCCCTGATGCTGATGCTGATGCTGTTCAAGTGATGCTCCAGTTGTTTTGGGGTTGCACTCAGGGTGCCTATTACAATTAGTACCCCCTTTGCTTTCTTTTGCCACAGTTGTTCTATTTCTATTTGCAGGTCCATCTTGCAGTTTGAAGAAACTCTGAGCAACTTACACTAAGCATATTCTTTACAATTCTAGCCTTGGTAAATTGTTCTTTGCTGGCCTAGATTAGTTTGTTCCTATTGTGATATTATATCCTGTATACAACATATATAGGATAAAGCACCTAAATTAAATAAAATAGAAATAAAGATTGAACTTCTTGGGATAGAATTCAGGAGTGAAAGGACATCAAATTTTGGGGTTGGAAAGTGATTGTTAAACATTTTTGTTCACAACTATATGTAATGGAAGATTATTTTTTGAAAATGCATAAGGGAAATATACTTTAAATCACTAAAATATTACAGGGCAGAGGTAGCTGGTTGCACATAATGTACTGAATTTGGCATTGTAATGAAAATTCGAAGAGGCAATTAATCCTTTGAACAAGAAGCAAGACAAGCAACAAAAGACACAAAAAATTCAAATCAGAAACACAGAGAATAGCAGGTGGCCTTTGTAGAAATGCTCTGATAAATACCACACATTTCTCCATGTCTTTCTGTTGTTGCTTTTAGCTGTGCTAGTATATCCCTGGGGAATAATAGTACTTAACATTTATATAATGTTACATTTATATAATATTTCAAGGGTTTGGTGCGCTTCCCACACATTACTACAGTAGTCCTGACAATAGCCAAATAAGCTTAGAATCTCAGAGGTTCTCCACAGCCTGGATGACCTATTGGCACCTAAGGTTAAGATTTTAGTCTTTCCAAACAAACAACTGTTCAATCGCCTTTGCCAGCTACCCATGCTTTAATTAACCTCCAGATAAGGTTCCTAATATATGTATTCCACAAGACGCCTTGGGAAAATATATGGAAATTATAACTGATCCAAGAGGAAGTGGAAAACTTGATAAAGGATCATCATCACAGCAGAAATATTCACGTACTTGTCCCAAAGGTGCTTTTTTCAAGAGGAAACTGGACTTCCTTGTTTTTTCTTTTGAAGATGTTTTGCTTCTCATCCAAGAAGCTTCTTCAGCTCTGACAAGATAATGGAGAATGGTCCAGCTATCTGCAAGGAATATAAATCCTTCCATTCCCCACTATCCTGTCAGAGCTGAAGAAGTTTCTTGAATGAGAAGCGAAACATCTTCAAAAGAAAAAAAACAAGAAAGTCCTTTTGCCTCCTGAAAAAAGAACCTTTGGGACAACCATGACCTGGATGACTGAGAATCTCTACAGACTTTTATTCACATACTACATGTAGTATTCCTTTATTCACATACCTACATGTAGTATTCCTTGTTTAATGGCTATTTGTCCAGTGACAGTTCAATGTTACAGTGGCTATTGCATAAGACTGGTCCTTGAAGTTCTGTCCATCCCAGCAGCCTTGCAGTTACATGATCATGATTGGCAACCAGCTCACATTTATGACAATTACACTATCTTGCGGTCATGTGATCACCATTTGCAACTTTTCCTGCAAGGAAAGTCAATGGAGAAGTTGGTAGGGAAAGTTGGAAATTCTTCCAGTAATTCACTTGCACTCTCCCCTGCCTTGTAGCAATTTCCTCCAGCCCTTATTCCATGCCTTGCAGGCCATTCCTACATCCCCCTTGCCTGACAGCAGCCACCTTCAGCCCTGCCACACTCATGTTATGCTTCACACACCCTTACTGCCTGCTAGTCTGCTTGCAAGCCACCTGGGAGTCACTTAAACAGCCACAATTCTTGCTTAATAATGACAACTGAGAGTGCTAGGCTTGATGTCATGTTTTATGACCGCATTGCTTAGTGACAGAAATTGCAATCCCAATTATTATTCTTAATTGAGAATTACCTGTAGTGCATGCTTCAGATTGAAAGTCTGAGGGGCTATCTTACACTAATAAATAAGTAAACCAATAATAAAACAGATGTCCCCAAACAGATGTTTGTCTAATGAAAAAGTCAAAGTGACATTATCCCCTTTCCAATTGCTGAAGGCAAGCACATCACAACAGAACCCAGAACTTCAACACTGATGTCTATGCAATATTTGTTGCCTCTAAGGTAATGAGTTAGCATGGGGGCATCTTAACCAACAAAAAACTTAGAAACTCTGTTTGCACTTCAAATTTCTGACAGCTGCAAAGTTGTATTAGCAAAACCACTGGGCTTCTAAACTACCCCAAAAGTTCACTATTGTACTTTCAATTGCAGAATGTCATATGGCTTGTAAGTCCTATTGCAGGAAATCCTTAACTTAACCCATTCATTTAATGAACATTCAAAGTTCCAATGGTCCTGAAAAAAATGACTTACAACCTATCCTCATGCTTATGACTGTCACAGTGTCTCCATGATCACATGATCAAAATGCAGGCACTTGGCAATTGGTATGTATTTACCAGTGGTGGGATTCAAAAAAATTTAATACCGGGTTCTGTCGGCATGGCTTGGTGGGCATGGTGTAGCATGGTGGGTGTGGCTTGGTGGGTATGGTAGGGGAAGGATAATGTAAAATGTGCATTCCCACCACCACTCCTGGGAGAAGGTTATTGCAAAATCCCATTCCCTCCCCATACCACTAACCTGCTTTCCAGCTCCATTCTTCTGTGCAGGGCAACAAAAGAAGACCCAGCCAATCAGCTGGGACTCAGGAGGCAGAGAATAGATGGGGATGGGGCCAGTCAGAGGTGGCATTTGCCGGTTCTCCAAACTACTCAAAAATTTCACTACCGGTTCTCTAGAACTGGTCAGAACTTGTTAAATACCACCACTGGAATTTACACTGTTGGCAGTTCCCTGTCATGTGTCATGTGATCCTCACATGCAACTTTATTAGCTAGCTTCTGACAATATCAATGGATGAAGCTGGATTCGCTTAATGTCCACATAATACACTTAAATGCAGTGATTCACTTAACGACCGTGGCAAAAAATGGTTGTAAAATCGGGCAGTATTCACTTAACCTTGCTTAACAATTGGAAATTCTAATTCCATTTGTGGTTTAAAGTTGAAGACTACTTTTATTATGAAGTCTCACTGAACACTAACATAGAAATTGGCACCATGATTTCACCTCTCCTATGTTGAAACAGGAAACATGCCAAAAAGCAAACAAACAGTGTGGTATGTACAGCTTATTTCATTGAGGTTGTGCTTTTTCAAAAAAGGACCTCTCAAACTCTTTCAGTAACAAAGAGATGGAGTTGGTGGCAAAATCTTACCACTACTTTATTTATTTGTTTGTTTGTCAAACATACATGATAACAAGTATAATTATGAACATAAACAAGAACAAACATAGTAAATACAGATAAATGGGGACAGTAAGACAGGGATGGTAGGCATACCGGTATGCTTATGCGCGCCCCCTTTAAAGACCCCTTAGGAATGGGATGAGTAACTGTCTATGATAGACAGTTTGAGGTTGAAGCTGTGAGGGGTTGAGGCTGAAACAACAGAGATGGTTAGGGCATTTCAGGCGTTGACCACTCTGTTGCTGAAGTCATATTTTCTGCAGTCGAGTTTGGATTCTACTCATGCACTTGATCTGTTTTCATTCTGCTGCATTTAAAATGCCCTTGGCAACCTCATAAGTGTTGCAAATTCTAGTCCACCAACTTGATGTTCTCGTGACTCAGGAGAGATGGAGACTGTTGGTCACATAAGTTTCTTCTACACAGAGATGTGTGGAAAAAATATCCTTCCAATAATAATTGTTCTGACACTGCTCATTAAGGATGAAGAACCCATCGCTGTAAAATGTGAGAACTTGTTTATCCTTTTTAAATTTTTGAAATTTTGAACAAAGAAACTATTTTTTAAAAAAGAGATGAAGAGCCCATAACTAGAGTACAGGTGACTAGATTCTGTGCAGCAGCCCTTGGGGTTCATCAGGAACACGGGTCTAATCCACCATAGCTATTTTATACAACAAATGTGGCTAACCTGTTGCACTGCTTATTCCTTTTCCTTTTAGTATTAAACTGACAATGGGCCATACAGTTCAGAGTTTTAGTATAGTAGACCATGTGTAATTGATAGACTTGATTTTATCATAGATTTTATCTGTTATTTATTATTTCATTCTGGAATGTTTATTTGTATATTTACTGAGCATTTTTATTTGTTCTGGTGTCTGGTCTATGACTGTAATAAACTAAATTAAATTGAACTTGCTGTTTTAGAACCCAGGAGGAGTTTAGATCTTCCAAAGGAACTCATTGTGATTGACTTCTCAGAAATCTTCCAGTTCTTTAGCTATCTTTTTACTGGTACTCTGGATAATAGATCTGTTCTATCAATTAATAGAAAAGTATTTTTTTCCACAGATGCATTTGTATGTAGTTTACTGGAACTATCTTTGGGTTTCCTGGTCAAACTGTTATAGCTGAAATTTTATGGGATAAAACCAGCAAATGCAGTAAAATTTCTTTCCCTTCTCTGGCATTTCTCATATTGAGAGAAGCAAAAGCAAATACTGACTTTAGTAGTCCTACAGCTTATTCACATTGTCCCAGTTACCCCATCACCAGAACAGAAGAGCAACTATTTTTTGAGGGAAGAAACAAAGTCTGCCTTTACTCAGTTCCTGTGCAATTTCCTGCTGTGATTTGAAAGTAGCCTTTTCGTGTTCTGTCACCTTGAGTGCTTTTGTTATTTCTGCTGTCATTTACTTTCTTACAGGTTATTCCACCAGTTCATTGACTATTTTACAACGGAAGAAATGCCCATTCAACTGAATCAATGATTACTATGCACTGTAATGGGTTCTACGCCTTCTTTTACTAATACTACTGAAATGGTTCTAAATCCTGCAGGGTTTCTACCATTCTTTTTTACTGGTTTTCCAGAAAAAAGAGTGGAAAGGCAGCAATATTTATTTTAAAGGTGATTGTTATACGTATATTTTATACTTTAATTTGCTATATACAGTAAAACTTTGTGCATGTAATACACACATACGCACACACAAACACATACTTTAAATACATAATACATTATTTATTTATAAGATTTGTGGACTACCCTAATCTGTTACAGTTCTATGTGGCTCACAAAGTACACCCATAAAAAGCAAAAAGGTAAAGGTTAAAATAAAAAATAACATGTTCAAAAACATGTTATTCAACAGTTATTTAAAAGTCCCAAATGTCATGCTAAGGATCTGTCACTCATTCTGGTGCAGGCCTGGATGTAGAGTCAGGTTTTTAGGTCTCATTTAACTAAGGCTAAAGTAGCAGCTATAAGATCTCATGTGAAATGGCACTACAGAAAGCTGGCCCAATGACAAAAAATCCACTACCCTGGTTCCACGAATGATGATGTTTAATCAATGAGATCCACTGTAAAGGTCGGTAAAATGAGGAGCCAGATGTTGGGGGCAATATGCTGACTCTGTAAACTGCTTAGAGAGGGCTATAAAGCACTGTACGGTGGTATATAAGTCTAAGTGATATTACTATTGCTACATGTGATAATCAACACACTGAATTTCCCTGAGTAGCTACTGGCAACTAGAGCAGCTCATAACTGGACCAGCTGCAGTTTGCAAGTAGTCTTCAGGGCAGACCCATATAAAATTGATTGCAATAGTCCAATCAAAAGGTTTGAGGTTTGAGAGGTCCAAACTTCTACAGTCATTCATACTTGACAGGGTTAAGCCGAAGCCTGTTTTCCCCATCCAGATTCACATAGCCTCCAGGCACTGGGATAGGATCTTGACAACATCATATGGTTGGCTAAAGCTGGGTACATAATTGAATATCATCAGTATAGATCACAGGTGTCAAATTCACGGGATCACATTGCCTTCACGTGATGTATTGTGATGTTTTTCCCCTTTATGGAGTTGGGGTGGGTGTGGCCTATGTGTGACTCATCCGGCCTGCAGGTTACCAGTTTGACACCCCTGGTATAGATGGTACCAGACACTGAATCAATTGATGACTGTACCCAGTTACCTCATGTAGGTGTTTGTAATGGGTTATAAGAGTAACCTAGAAGATCAGGAGGAAAAACTGCAGCTGGTCAGATAAAATAAATTTGAGACTCAGGCAGAACTCAAACTTGTAAGATTCTGTATTGTAACCTCATAGCAAAATCATGTATTAGCATTCATAAGTTGGTTTCATAGCTTGGTCTCCCTTGAAAGGCTGACTATTAACCAAGAAGAGGGAGACCCTCAAGTCTTGATGCATCCCACATAAATTATGTTTCTCCCTAAACCAGCAGGTAGTTCCAATCACAGAAACAGAAGGATACCATGCTTCTGTTCCTAATCCACTCAGATAATTTGGACATCAGTGATGTCAAAGAATAGGGATGGTGGTATTACCACAATCCTGGTTCCAAACAGAGGTTATCAGCAAGTACACCGAATGCATTTTCAGTATTGCCCTGGTCTGAGTTTGTCAGTTCATCCTCAAGGCTATACATTACAAAACTGGATTAAAAAGGGTTTGTATAATCCACATTTTTCCAGAGACTCTGAAGCTGGAACCTCCCCACATTCTCAGTAACATTTCCCAGAAATAAAACAAATAAAACTTGTCCAAACTATCCATCCAAAATTTTATGAGAAGGAGATATACCATTACCTTCTTCAGACTGGGGCACAATCTGCTCCTTCAAAGAATTATCATGTTGATCCAAATGTTATCCCTAACCAGCCAGCAGGAACATGGAATAAAATATAAGCTTATCAGATCAAGGACCTTGTCCACATTCTCAGGAGTCAAAGGTTTGAACTCATCCCAGACAACAAAAGAAGCTCACATATCCATTGCCTCAATGCAGTCTAATGAATTTTTTGCATGCTTAGCATGCAAATTGACCTTTAAAAAGAGAAAAAGGAAAATTTAAACCCTAGAATGGAGTTTCATGGAAGAGGGTATGGTGGCCTAGCTGGCTGGCATCTGAGAAGTAGCATGTCATTTGCAACAGTCCATTGCCAATATCAATTTTTAAGAATTATTAGCAAGTCTGATCTTCCATTTTTTTTCTTTAAATATTACAAGTATTAATACTACAAGTAATTTGCTTGCTACTTACAGAACCAGAATACAATGCATTGTACAGATATCTTATCCATGGCTGTAATCTTGTAAATTTCTCAGCATCATTCTGAAAATGAAGGCACTGCAGTGTAAGAATTGCAAATGGTAGGTCATGGATACCTTTTAAAGAAACAATTTCCTGCAATTGTTCAAAAGTACTTGCCCAGCCTTGGCAATTCAGAACAGATCATGATCCTAAAATCTTTTCTTGCTTTGCTGCTGTGCAAGCTACCTTCTCCTGCCTTGTAATTATGACCTAACCCTTTTGTTCTTAAACATTTGACCTCATTTGATTTGACTATTATAAATGCACTTTTTTTTAAAAAATAATTGCTCATAATTTAGATGTGATTTTCCTAAGAACAAGTAATTAGAAACTATTTTTAAGGCTTTTTTTCCTGCAAAGTCTATTGAAATATTTTAAATGTAACAGCATGTTATATTATGCACAGTGAGATACTTCTCACTGGAAAAGGAAAATAAGCTTTAAAAGACTCTAGCAGCTGATTAATGTAATCTATCTGAGCTCTAAACTCTCCCCCAGAGACAAAGGAGGAAATGAAATATATACATGTATTTCAAGAAAGTGCTGTTGTCATATTATAGGATCCAACTATTCCAAATACTTCAAAAGCAATAAATGTGCTACTGAGAATCACTGGCACGCCAAGTCCGTCCAAGACATTTTCCTGCCTGAGGCAAAAACAAGATGGTGTCCCTTTCTATTCTACATAACATGTCCTCTCTGAGAACATCTACCTGTCCTATCAAGTCAAATAGGGTGGGTAAACTTCTAGTCCCTATCCCTAAATATTGTCATCTGATGAGAGTTAGGAAGCAGGTCTTTTTCATGGCAACCCCTGTCCTGTGGAAAACTCTTCCCTCTAATGTTTGACAGGCCACCATTCTTTCAGCTTTCAATAAGGCTCTAAAGAACTGACTTTTCTCCCTAGCATTTATACAAGAATAGATAATCTTCTCAATAGCTCAGGGTTGCCTGAACCACAAGATGGGTGGAAAACAAATTTGATTAATCAACCAATAAATAATCAGACATTAGAACTTCTTTGGTGCCAGGTTTTTGTAGTTTTGTTAATGTTTTAATCAGATGAGTTTTATGGTTTTAATATAATTTTATATGTATTTAGTTCTTGATTAGGAGTTATGTAGATTGGCTGAAAGATGGACAGCTACATAAATGTAATAAATAAAATAAAATATAAAATAAAATAAAATAAAATAAAATAAAATAAAATAAAAAATAAAATAAAATAAAATAAAATAAAATAAAATAAAATAAAATAAAAAGATAGGAGGACTGGCAGTTGAATCTTACCACAATAGAAATAATGGGATGAGGTTTTGTAAGACATCCCAATACAGTCAGCTCATCTAGAGATGAACTGGTGCTGTTTTCTCAGTAACCGTCATACAGCTTGAGACGCTTATAATTAGAAAGGATAAGGCCAATGCCTCAGGGGCAGTAGAGAATTAGGGTACATGCAATCAGTATGCCCAAAGTTTCTGAAGCAAATATGGCACCCCATGTTCAGTATTAAGATACAATAGTTCTGTTGGTGTTGTGGTTTGCCTGCAGCAGATGCAGATGGCTGAGGTCTCAGAGAGCGAGGACTCAAATGAAGGGCATGTGTGTGATGCATGGATGGGGCCAGGACTATCAAAGAGTGGAGTGCTGCCTTTGGAGCTTGTGGAGGCTGGCAGCAGTGATGCAGAGGACCCCAAGGAGCCTGAGCCCAGTGCATGTGCGCACAGGGCTGCTCAAAGGAAAGAGCAGCTGCAACACCACGGGCAACTTGGGACTAAGGCTGCAAGGTGATGCCCACCCCCACCCCCCAAGGGATAAAAGCCAGCCCTCAGAGGTGGGATTCTTTGCAGAAGAAGTTCTTGCACTTCAAGTCTTGTGGATGTTTGGACTATCCTGGTTTGTGTTTGGAGACTTTTGGTTTTGATTATTTCCTTGCAATTTAATCTAGTGTTCTTGGCAGCCTTGCACAACCTTGGCAAGGCTCGTTCTTATTTGGGACAATTAGTTTTTAGTAGCATTTTACTGTGAATGAGCGGAATTCACAGAGAAGTATTAAAAAGGGTTTTGCTTTTATCTTTGTTTGGTGTTCATTTGCTTTGAACAAGGCTTGGGTCAGAACAGTTGGTATCTATTTGTGGAATAGATGAGGACAACATTTTTCACTTTGTCTCAGAATATTAATAAAATAAAAACCCCAAGCTAATTTTCCCACCACTTGAGGTAGTTGTTTAATTCTATTTAATTACGTGGTGTTTAACATTCATCACAACCTGGAACAGAAAAGGTTTCAATAGGCCTTGAGTCAAGTTTAGCACAATAAACTGGTCTGAAATGGAGAGAGATATTAAAATTTAGGATTTAGATAAATAATTTGTTTGTTGAAGTTCTTCAATACTCATAAATAATTTTGTGTTTCGCTTCTGGGTGTTTGATATTCTGACTGATGTAGCTAAATTGCAGGTATGGAATGTGAGTCTGAAAGATTAAGGGAACTCAGCATGCTTAGTTATAGGACAAAAAAGACTGAAGGGTAACATAATAGCAACTATCAAATGCCTAAAAGGCTGACATGCAGAAAAGAGTAAAAATTGTTCTTGGGGAAATAGAGTGAAAAGATGGAATTGACTCAAGTTATACAAGAGGGAGGTTTCAACTGAATGTTAAGAAAAACATAGTGACAATAAGCAGTTAGGTGAAAAAATAATTTGTTTTTGTATTTTGGTTTCTTTAGTACAACAAAAATTGAGCAAGATTCTGCCCTAATGAGATTCAAGGAAAATGTATTAAGTGACATGAATGGATTGAAAAGGACAATACATCAGAGAATACAGAAAAGTGACTAGACTACACAAAGGCTAAAAATTAATGAAAATCTATCTGCTTAGAAAAACGTTTCTTAGAAATATATGGCTTAAACATGTAAAAAAGATGTTGAGACTCTAGAAAGAATGCAGAGAAGAGCAATAAAGATGATTAAGGGACTGGAAGCTAAAACATTATAAAGAACAGTTGCTGGAACTTAGTATGTCTAGTTTGATGAAAAGAAGGACTAGGGATGACATGATAGCAGTGTTCCACTGTCTCAGGTGCTGCCACAAAAAAGAGAGAGTCAAGCTATTCTCCAAAGCACCTGAGGGTAGGACAAAAAGCAACAGGTGGAAACTAATCAAGGAAAGAAGCAACCTAGAACTGAGGAGAAATTTCCTGACAGAATAACTAATCAGTGGAACAACTTGCCTCCAGAAGTTGTAAATACTCCAACAATGGAACTTTTAAAGAAGAAATTGGATAACTATTTGTCTGAAATGATATAGGGTTTCCTGACTAAGCAGGGGGTTGGACTAGAAGACCTCCAAGGTCCCTTCCAACTCTGTTATTCTATTCTATTCTATTTTACTCTATTCTATATATCCATTTCTGTCTTCATATGGAAAATAAATAATTAAAATGAGAGACAATTCATGAATTTCTTCTTCATGAAGAAGAAAAGAGTGATAAGAGGTTCCAAGAACGAACAGATTATCTTTGATTGTGTCAAAAGTAGATATTTTAGAAAAATAAATATTCTCAAAAAGGAGAAAATGAGAGAATTGAATGAAAATGACTATAGGAAGAGAAAACATGAGTTCTATATAAAGAATTATTAGAAAGATTAATTTTCCAGCAGAATTATTGGAAAATATATGTAACATAATAAAATGTGTAAGCTGCTTGGAATAGAGAATGTTCCAAGAATGTTAATTATATTACAGAACACCATAGAAGTATTAGACTATTGGGAAGTAAGAAAGGAGATGCTTGGTAGACTAATAAAAAGGTTCTAAATGATGGGGAAATGTGTATAAAAGAATGATTGCTGGAGAAAAAGGATATTATATAAAGAGAAGAACATAGTTGTGAAGAATGTAATAAAAGAATAAGCAGTTAAGATTAAGAGACAGAACAAAATGCAAAGGGTTTTGATGTAAATGTTTGTAAATGTTTTATAAGAGGTTGGAGAGGGCTAAACAGGAGTTTCCAGTAGAGCAAATAGAATTCAAAATAAAAGTAATAAAATTATTTGAGAAGAAATGAGGAAAGAATACCTTAGAGATCTGTATGGAAATGCTACTAATCTATCAAACAGTGAAATAAAACAATTAATATCAATGTAATGTTCTAGGAAAAAATATTAAAAGGAAGACAAATAGTGTGCAAATTGTAGGGACAAATAAGCATAGTAAATGGTATTGGTGCAAACTATAATTAGATTTGTTTTCCTTTTTTATCTCATGCCTTTAGTTTCTTTAGCTTACTCTGTTTTGCTACATATCTGTGTACCGCCTAACTTTTTTACCCTGAAGAAAATAATATATATATTTTGTCCGGATGGATGTCATCAGGGAATCTTAAAAATATACATATGTACATATGTAAATATTTATAAGATTCTTTGATGAAGTCCATCCTGAAAAAATTCACTTTTCATAGGGAATCAAATTGATTGATTGAGTCTTTGTTGAGTCTTAGCAATCACATAGATATTTCGACAAGACAATCTATCCTAAGCTGGTCTTTCCAGTCTTCCAACAGTGCATCCCTCACCACCATAATTGAATCCAACCATCTTGGTGTTGGTCATCCTCTTCTGTTTCCTTCTACCTTTCCCAGCATTAGAGCCTTCTGAAGACAGAATTAGATCTTTGCATAATGGGTCCTAATAAGTATAATTTGAGTCTGGTCACTTGGGACTTGCATGAGAGCGCTGGGTTGATTTGTTTGATGATCCATTGCTTTGTTTTCTTGGCTGTTCACAGTATTCTCAGGTGTCTATTCCCATACCAAAGTTCAAAAGCATAAATACTCTTCCTGTCCTGTTTCAAAGCACAGGTGATCCTAGTGCAGATATATAATTATAAAAGACATAAAATGTTAGAGTACTGCTTTCAAAATAGGAATTTTAAAAATTTAATGCATGTTACAATAAAACCTTTTTAAAAAACTCCACTAAAATTATATAAGCATTTTAACTGATTATACACCAACTTGTTCCGAACCTTGGGTTTTAAGTCACTTCTGTAGCTGGGTTTAGCCCAATATAAGTGTTGTATCAATCTTTTAAATTAGATCTCTTTTAAAAGATCAAACTTTTTTAAAAAAATATTTCAGACTTAATATTACAAACGATGAAACTATTATTCTATGAAGGCAGATATGAGGCTTGTAATCATTTCTAGAATATCCAAGAAAGTAGTATAATTAGACAATGTAATAGCAAATTAAATTTTGTGGTAGACAATGGAAAGTGGTACATCTTGGATGAAGCCATCAAATTCATTGCATGCACTGATGATTCCGAATTAGCTAAAACATCTTTGGGAAAGTGGTTCTTCGGTAGAATTACTTTCAACTGAAAGAGTGTAGATAATCAGGTAATAGTCCAGTCCATATGTCTGTAACAAATGAGAAATGTGCATTTATAGATTCACAAAATATATTGGCATAGGATCTTGTTCAGTCCTAGGTATCAATTGCTCCTGCCAATGACTTTTAAAAGGTTCAGGATGGAGATGACACAATCATTGTAATCCTCTGAGATCTCTCAGCAGCTCTCTACTATGCCTCCCATTCCCAGTGCATGTGTTCATATCAGACATCTTTCTAAATGTCTTCAATCATAATCCTTCATCAACATGAGTATTGAATAAGTACGACATCAGTTGTACTGCAATGCATCTTTAGGGTACCAGATGGAGTAAGAGTGAAAAACATTGGGATTTCCACCCCACCCCCCCAAAAAATCACACTGTTTATGGTAAAATTAGGATCAAGTTAAACTTCCTTGAGGTCTATGGTTAAAACCTTAGATCACTTAATTACGTATTTCCACTTATGCTAAGCTTAGTTACTTTTAACATTAGTCAGGTTTTAATGGCTCTGAGTGCTGTGTAAATTAAGGCTGTTTGATTAGTTTATGGTTCATTATATTGTAAGAATGGTTCCTTCAGTAAGTAGGCTAGATGTGGGGTCAAAATATTGCTAATAGGAAACAAATTCGGGTCCTGTAAGTTTTTCTAGCTTTCTGCCTACTTTACTGGAGGTAAGAATGAATGCTGGTAATTTCTGTTGCTAAACAAGACAGGTATTAAGTGAGCTTTGCCCTCTTTTATGATCTTTCTTACCACCATTGTTAAGTGAATCACTGCAGCTGTTAAGTTAGTAACATGGTTGTTAAGCAGGGATGGGATCCGACTGATGTAACTACTGGTTCAGTGATTTTACATTTTGCATAAGGTCAGGTAAGAGCCCGGGTGGGCAGGTGGGCCAAAACAGCAGCAGACATAGAACTGGTTCTATGTATGTTCTCTGTCTGCTGCT
The DNA here is from genome assembly GCF_049901715.1 of Pseudonaja textilis. Taxonomy (NCBI): domain Eukaryota; kingdom Metazoa; phylum Chordata; class Lepidosauria; order Squamata; family Elapidae; genus Pseudonaja; species Pseudonaja textilis. Next base: position 51,349,914 of record NC_141994.1, read on the forward strand.
CTTCAGAGCTATCAGTTCTACAGAGATGGACAGAACTGGTAGAATCCCACCCCTATTGTTAAGTGAATCTGGCTTCCCTATTAACTTTGCTGGTCAGAAAGTCACAAAAGGTGATCATAAGACACTTTTTTCAGTGTCATTGTAACTTAGAAAGTTCACTAAATGAACTGCTGTAGGTTGAGGACTGCCTATAATTGGTTTACATCCAAGAGAGGAGGAGAGCATGTGGCAGCACCTGAGTTATTTGGCATACAAAGAGCCCTTAAAAATGAGCTATGAATGTGTCATTCTTATTATGACAAGAAAATGAAATTATCAGCTCCTTTATTTCCATACAATAAAGAGGTCATTTAACTTCTTATTTTAAACCAGTACAGTAGAGGTATAAAGGTTGGACAACTTGGCCTTGAAGAAGGTCATAAATGGTCATTAGGTAAATACCAGATTAGCTCTGAAATGAGGGAGATTGTGTGGTAGAAACTGAAAATTGTCCTTCTTTTATTCTCTTTAAGAGATTGGAGAGACAGAATCTCTGGCAGGCTTTCAAGATTCTGTTATTATGCCCTGCAACAATAGCGTTCCAATACTCCTTGTAGCAATCTTATCTTTGATCTGGACTGCCTTGTAAACCGACAAATATGTAAGCTGACAAATATTTTATCAGATTGCAACCTGGCCAAAATTATCTTATTGTCAAGAGAATTTTGATTTTGGGCAAGATCAATGTATTGCTAGATTAAAACAAACAAGATAATTATGTAAATAAAATGCAACCTATATTTAAATTGAAATGTGACCCTAACCCTGGTTACCTTTTTAAGGCTCAGTATGGCCTTTAATGGCTTAATCCATCAGGAATTATTTGCCACATTGGCAATGAGCAGTGGTGGGATTCAAAAATTTTTACTCCCGGTTCTGTGGGTATGGTTTGGTGGGTGTGGCAGGGTAAGGATACTGTAAAATCTCCAGTCAGAGGTGGTATTTGCCAGTTCTCTGAACTACTCAAAATTTCTGCTACCGGTTCTCCAGAACTGGTCAGAACCTGCTGAATACCACCTCTGGGAATGAAGGTTATGAGCAGACAGGCTGGGACAGACACTAAGAGGAATATAGAACATGGAATAACTGGTTTGGACTTTAGAGGTCTTGTAATCCAACTCCCTGCTTGAACAGGAGAACTGTATACCATATCAAGCATTGGTTGTCCAATCTTTCCTTGAAAACCTCAGTGATGGAGCACCCACAATTTTATTACTACTACTACTACTACTACTACTACTACTACTATTATTATTATTATTATTATTATTATTATTATTATTATTATTATTATTATTATTATTATTATTTTATTTTTAAATAAACACCCATATTGTGTGTGGACAGTGTTGATTCCAAGTATCATTCATATTAATTCAAATGACAATATTGGTAATCTTTATAACATTTATCAAACTTAGGGGGGCACCCACAATTTCTGAATTCAAGCTATTCCATCATTTAATTGTTCTCACTATCAGAAAATGTCTCTTTCTTTTACTTCTTGTCCTACCCTCAGGTGCTTTGGAGAATAGATGGACTCCCCCTTTTGTCTGTGATGGCCCCTCAAGTACTAAAAGACTTGTATCGTGCCCTTCTCTTTTTTAGACATGCCTAGTTCCTTTAACTGTTTATCATATGTTTAGCCTCCAGACCCCATATCACTTTTTTTTGCTCTTCTCTGTACTCTTACTTGGGTGTCTTTTTTATATCAGTGGCCAGAACTGGATACAGCATTCCAAGTGTGGTCTCATTAGTGTAGATTTTCATATTTACCTGCTAGCTCATACTTAAGATGGTGGGAGATTATGGGACCACAGGTATGGGAATGATAGCAATAGCACTTAGACTTAAATACCACTTCACAGTGCTTTACAGCTCTCTCTAAGCGGTTTACAGAGTCAGCACATTTCCCACAACAATCTGGGCTCTCATTTTACCCACCTTGGAAAGATGGAAGTCTGAGTCAACCTTGATCCTGGTGTGATTCAAACTGCCAAATTGCAGGCAGCTGGCAGACAGCAGAAGTAGCCTGCAGTACTGCACTCTAACCACTGCACCACCACGGCTCATGATAAAGAGAAGTCCAGATGAGAGCCACAACAAAAAGCTTCAATTGTAAAATCATAACTACCATCTTTATTTCCTCCCTCCATTGTCTCCTGCTGGAAACCAGAATTGGCTGTTTGAGCAGACAACTTACTTCTTATACAGACTGTCTGAACACCATTTGGTTTGTTTTTAAATTCCCTGACCATTAATGAGGGCATCACTTCTAACCCCAATTACAAAGGAGGTGATCAATTTGAGGCAAGTCAACTAGCATTTAACTCCAGAAGATGAAAATGGGGGTGGGGGGAAAGAACTATTGCCCGCAGCATTGCCACATCCCTTTGGTTGTTTTGTATCCTTTCAGGCTTGGTTATCTCTGTTTTCTCAGGCTCTGGAGACATTTGTGAGGCAAGTACAGTAAATTATGCTGTCAGACTGGATAGTTTAGAGGGAAATCTCAGGAAGATGAGTGCCAGTGCCTCTTGAGATAGCACCAAAATGAAAATGGGTTATAAATTAAGAATCTAGGGGTTAGCGGGTGGGGAGTGACACATTTAAAATTCTGCCCTTGACATTTATGCAGAGGCCATAACCATGGCATACAGTAGATAACATCTCCTGTTGATTTATTTTTCCAAACAGCTAAGCATATTATTACTTCCTAGAACAAAACTTCCTAGAACAAACAAAATAAAGCCCTCTTATGAGGCAGAAGTCTGCCTTTAAAGCATCTCTCTTCATGCAGCATTAGGCATGTATCAAAGGCAAGATTGCTAAGTCCCAGGGAATATTCCAGACAAGGATAATGGGATTGGCACATACAAACTTTTTTTAAAAAAATGGGGTAGATAACCTGAGACTCCATACAGAACCCCACATTCCTCAAAAAAATACCACTGAATTGTGGCAAGGATCAATCATCTATATTTCTTTATGTACATTATGTTAAGTTAAACTAATTGAAATTGAACTTTGGTTATGGTTGGAGAGCCCCCAGTAAATCCACTGAAAACTGCAACTCTCTGTCTCAGGAAAAAAGCTTGCACAACCTGTCTTAAAACATATATATTATTAATGTTTATTGACCCCAAATAAAGAGACTGAATGCAGGTTTGTCCCTGGAGATTAACAACTGGCCTAGAATGTATTATCTTTAATTACAAATGTGACAGTTCTGTGAAGGTGACTGATCTTAATAGAAATCTTTCAGAGGTCAGGAGAACAGATCAACCAGATCAACCTATACAAGGTGACAAATGATGCTTGTTCAACTATTTATATTTACCCTCCAGATCCTTTCTTTGGAAGAATGTGGAGCTGAAGGGAGAGGAGGAATTGAGAGACTGACTAGCCTGGAATCTCTGAGAAGGAGGAAGCAACAGAAAGCAGACACTTGCGGTGCTTATCTAATAGATTCTGTAATGAGTGCATTAGTCTGGCAAGATTCCTGTCAATAAGCAAGTAGCAGTACATATACCAGTTTGTTCAGCTACCTGTTTCATCCTGGTTTCTTGCCCTTACATTTTCATATCTAGAGTTTTCATAGAATGTGGAGCAAAAGAAATACATGCACTTGTCTGGTTTTGCTTTTCTATCCAGAATTCTGGGACTGTTCGTTACTTGAAATCTGGAATAATACATTCAATAAGGTATTTAAATAAGAGGTTTGTCTAGTATCCATTTTGGATGTCATCCATTTAGTGACAGCTATTGTGATGGAATAGTGCACCTGCAGCAGGAGGGAAAGGGAATTTTTGCCAATTCAGACCTAGACAAAAAGACTGCAAAGTCTTTTCAGGGTAGCCACGTTCTAGAAACTCTCAGGATATATATTAGCACAGAAGGTGATAGCTTTAGTTTGGTAAGATTCTGTCTCTTAGGTGTAAGCAAATGAAAGATTGAATTCAGTTGGACTTTAGAGTCTCATCTCTGGGCTTGAGTCTAATAGCCATCAGATGTTCTGGCTTATCCTATGACTAGTTTTAGTCAATATTGGAATATAGTGATTTTAATATAACATAGTAGTTCCTGCTGGATTTTATGTATGGTTTCCAGCTTATAAGTCTCCACTCAAGTTTTACTGTGTTACCTCATTATGGCATATAATGCAATCCCAGTAGGATCACCTATCACATAAAGGTTATCACAGCTACCTGGTTAAATCATGTCAGGCAGCTGTATTGGACAGCAGCAATATAAGATGCTAGAGTCAGATGGTCACTTTAGTGACAGCAGAAAAGACATGATTTTATTCAGTCCAGGAGAAGACAATGGTAAACCACTCCTGTATTTTTGGGGGGTAGGGAATGTACAAGGATAGAAAATATAAATTGTGCTGGATGATGGTTCCCCTCAGACCTGATGGTACTCAACATGCTATTGAGGAAGAACTGAAATCTTTCAAGAATCATCAACGTACTGCACTTACTGGGTTTATAATATGGCTAGATTAAAGCTTTTGAAAAGTCTAGTTGCTGGTATTGGCATGAAAGGAGAAACAATCCAAGTTGAAAAGATATTTTTATAGTGGGAACAAGGACAGTGAGACATATTAATATTGAGAAAGCTCAACACAGTGAAAGATGAAACAAATCCTTATTCCTTGGTGAACTGAAATGGATTGGACTGGGACACTTTCATTTAGATGATCACATTGTTTATTATACAGGACATGAAAAATAAAGAAGGAATGTTGCTGCTTTCCTTGTCAGGAAGGCTATGGTAAACATAGTACTTGGTTATAATGCAGACAGTAAATAAAAATAATAATTGGACTTAGTGAACCAGCTTTTAATATGATGATTAGTCAAGTTTGTGCTCCAATTATAGATGCAGGAAAAAATGGAAATTAATGAGTTTTATAGAAAAGTTCACTCTGAAATCCACAGAACACAGAAGCAAGTTGGGTTGCTTGTGGTTGGGGTTTTGAAGGCTAAAGTGGAAATATTGAGGAAAAAATGAAGTTGTAGCATATGGTTTAAATGATAAAAATTAAGCAGAAAAATGACTTATTAATTTGATACAGTCTAATGATTTCTTCATTGCTAACCGTCTTTCACAGCCTAAAGAACACCTGGACACTACCAGGTAGAGTATACATAAATCAAATCATTGCTACTGTCCTGCTTCTGGTTTCAATTATACACTCACACGGTTGCTATGGAAATTAGCAGTTTACAGAGGATTGAGAAGAAAACAGCAGACAAGAAATGCAAAAACAAAATCAAAACAAAATCTCTGAAACAAAATGCCCCAAGTGGTTTTGCTTTAACGGGAGAATGCAGAAGAATAGTCAAAATCCAGTCCAGAGTTCCTAGATCCAAGTCAGGGCTGTTACTAGTCGGTAGGTCAGAATTACATGAGCAAAATTCACAGTTACATAAGAGCTGAAGACTGGATAGTTGATTCCAACAACAAAGGTTTTACAAATCTGTAGAATAAGAAAGTAGTCCACAGATTGGAAGAGGTCAGTCTATGTTCTAATATAAAAAATGGGAGACTTAAAACAATGTGCAAACTACATACAAGATCCTTAATTTTACATACCAGCAAAATAATACTTAGGATCATCCCAACCAAATGGTAGGCAGCATGGAAAAAGAGATGCAATAAATGTAAGCTTGCTTAAAGAAGATGAGGAATATGATACATCATTACTGGAGCATACTGGATAATTGAAAAAAGCCAAAAAAAATATACTAAAACAAAGGTAATATATGCTTCATCAATTACAGAAAGGTCTTTGATTGTCTTAATCATGTTGAGAATGTGCTCAGAAAAATGTAATCCTGAAACATCTCATTGTTCTCATAAGTCAGGAAACCAAAAGCTAGATGGAGCAGGGTGATTCTAAGTCATGAAATGTGTGGCACAGTGCTGTATGCTATATTCTTATTTATGTACATCAATTGCTAAATGTATATTAAGGGAAGCTAGATTGGAAGAAGATAAGTGTGATTTTTAAATTGAAGAAAGATACACCAATAACCTTCCCCATGCTGAAGACACTATTGTGATACTGAAAATAGAAATGATCTGGAAGCTCATATATATAATGAAAATTAAAGAGCATCATAAAAAAATGGGAGTAAGTTTAAATATTTAAAAATATTTTAATATTTAATTCAATTAATATTAAATTTTACATCTATGTGTATTTAAAATCAACAGCGATTCAAACAATAATTTCAAAATTAGTCAGAAAAATATAGGTTGATAAGACATAAAATATAAATTGATTACCTTATAGAGTAGATGCTCAGTACTTATGCCTCCCCTTTTTATAATTCAATGTTCTTTACAGTTGAATTTCAGAAATTGCACAACTAAGCTGTTTCCCATTAATCTACTGCCTGTCTCCTTAATTGTTTTTCCTACACATCTCTATAAATAGATTCCAGCAACACTCACTCAATATATACTTTAAGCTGAGGATTTCTGTTGCCTTGGAGATTTTTTCCCAGCTTTACTATGGAAGTTACAGCTTACATTAGACTGAATACTCTTTGGGGCAGAGAACAGTTTTGTGTTTAAAGAATGTACAAGACCAGTATAAAATGTATTCATGAGGTTATAGCACCTAATTAGGCTGCTTAAATTTTATTGAAAAATAGGAAACCATCTCACATTGAGTCAGATCTTTAGTTTGTCTAGTTTAATATTGGCCAAAACAGCAACCATCCAGGATATGGAAGAAGAATCCTTTGAAGTCCTACTTAGAGATTGATTGGCTCTGGGAATTGACTTTGAATTTAAATCAGTTAAAACTGAACAACTTGCATTTGGGGTGGGGCAGATGGGAGGCAGAATTGAGATGGCAATAGGAACAGCAATTTCCCTGCTGAACTTCTTATGACATTTTATTTATTTTTAGTACTGGTATTTTACTGGAAACTGCAGTATAAAAAAATGAGATTCAAAAATAATTTAAATCTCAAATTCCTTTAGCTCAATATTTATTTATTTATTTTAGTTTGTCAAGCGATTATAAGATAACAGGTAGGAGTATAAACATAGTTATGAATACATATAAGAAATATAAAAAAGAAACAATAGGACAAGGACAGTAGACACGTTGGTGCATTTATGCACGCCCCCTACAGACTTCTTAGGAAAGGGGTGAGGTCAATAGTAGACAGTCTAAGGTTAAAGTTTTTGGGGTTTGGGAAAGAAACCACAGAGTCAGGCAGAGTATTCCAGACATTGACCACTCTGTTGCTGAAGTAGTATTTCCTGCAACCAAATTTGGTGCAGTTAACCTTGAGTTTGTATCTATTGTGTGCTCTTGTATTGTTATGGTTGAAGCTGAAGTATTCATTGACAGGTAGGACATTGCAATATATAATTTTATATACTATACTTAGATCGGACCGAAGGCACAGTAGTTCTAGGTTTTCTAAGTCTGGTGGCATAAGGCATTCTGCAACGAATAGAGGAGTGGCGAACTCTTCTTGTGAAATATTTCTGGACTTTCTCAACTATAATTATATATATATAATTATATATAAAATATATTCATAGTCATGATTGTGAGTACTATTTCAGAGAACTAAAACCTAATCCACATTGATTTCTGCTTTAAAATATAGTGTTGCTATATAATTTTTACTGCCATTTTAGTAAAGGTTTGAGTCCTCGCTTTTCCTATTTGCTTCCAAATTTGAGAACAGAATGCAAGACTATGTGATTAAATCAAAGCAGAAAGTAAGGTGGCCCTGGAAAGGTCACTTTACACAATCTAAGTAAATCCACTTATTATATTAAAATTATCTAGGCCATCATCTTATTGCTATTATCTCCAGGGTATTTAACATTATTGCAAACTCATCCGAGAATAATACCACCAGCTTGCTTAAGTTTAAATTATGTATAATAGTACTAATAACAAATACAATTTAAGTCCAGTGCTAAGTGATAGAAATTATACATGGAAGCCTTTTTGTATTTTTTTTAACTTGAACTGAGAAAAATGTGTTTGCCAATTAGAATAGTTTACTTTTGAACCTGAAGCTGAGTCTTTTAAAATGGTTATCTGCAGCAGTTAACCGTTAATAATAAAACTGTTTAGCTAGTAGAATGGTGATCTTGCAGAAATATCTTGAAAAAAAGAAGCTTAGGTTCTGGTCACATGTATCACTACCTTTAGCACATGTATGTACTAAAATTGTAGTAGACTTGGAAAATAAATAAATGTGATGCAAAATGTCTATGGAGATTCTCCAGGTCATGGTTGTCCCAATGGTGTTTTTTCAAAGGGCAACTGGACTTCACTTTTACTTGAAGATGTTTCACTTCTCATCCAAGAAGCTTCTTCTAATTTCCCAATAAGTAACTGGAAGTAGTTATAAATACATGAAATAGGTGTTCAGAAATTCTAAGGAAAACAGAAGTAGGCAATTGAAGAGGAAGATAAGGGGGTTGTGACAAAGAGCATGGAGCCCACAAAGAAATCAAAACAGGAGACTTCAAAAAGTATGGGGAAGTTGTCTCACAGCGGAGAAATAGAAAAAAAAATTAAAGTCCAATGAAACTTTGTCCGTGGAACTCTGGATGCAAGAATCTTGACATAGGTAACCTCTGGGACATGTTGTCATTGGGGAGAAAAGAGAGAAGCTGACATTTAGCCTGAAGATATAACGGCAAACAAAAAAAGAAAATGTTCCATCTATTGCAGGCAGCCTGAGGATATCAAAGGTAGTAAGACATAAGACTTCCTAGTTAAGAGAGATAAAAAAAATATGGGAAGGAAAGGCTACAGGATCATCTATTCAGCCACTGTGAAGAACATTTAATTCAAGTGTTAGATAAAATTGCTTGGATTTGCTAGGAATTTGACTCTGACTGGATAGTCAAGGTGAAGAAAGAACGGTATTGCTTGGTTAGTTGGAAAGAGTTTGATTATATGACTCCTGAGGAAGTGAACAAGTTTATTTGTACTGTTAGCTAAGCAGGTTAAAGCCAAGCTGCCCCTGGTTAGTAAAGGCCTTCTACTGGGTGAATATAAATACTAAGGGAGATTACCTTGAGAAATATAGCCAAGAATCATTATATAAGTGAAGAGAAGTAAAACAAATCCCAGGAAACAAGACAGAATTGTGGTTTTTCTTGGATGTTTTCATATATTGTTTTTATTGTCTCTGTTTGCCACTAAAGTCATTTGAAGCAGACTGTCTCACAAATATGATAAATAAACCATCCAATTTATCTTTTTTTTACAATTGAAAGAAATGAATTAAAAAAAATATTTATAATGAAAAACTGAGACAATTAATGAAGGAGAAAAGGGGTGATAAATGTGGGACAGACCGTCTTTTGGTAATATCAAGAATAGATCATAGGGGGAAAAAGGACATGGAAGAAAAGGATGATGTAAAATAAATTAGAACATAAAATGTCTGTAGGAAGAAAGAGTATGAGTTCTGTATGAAAAGGCATTAAAAGTAGATTAATCTCACAAAAAGAATGAATGAAAATGAGGTATAAATGTGGAATTCTTACAGAGTGCCACATCACTTCTTTAGTAATGAAAAGTATGAAAATGTGCTAGATAGAATGAGAAATGCTCTGTGAATGAGAGAAAGATGTGCCATTGGATAATTTTCATCCTGTTTCCAGTTCTGTTATTATGAAGGTATTGGCAACTTCAGAGGACCATGGATCTACTAGAACATTTGAACCCTTTTTAGTTGGGTTTCAGACTTTATCATAACAATGAGGTGTATGATTTCTTCTATGACTTGTGAATGATTTCTGGGAGGACTGGGGTGATGTTGATGTCCCAATTGATTTTAGTATCATAAATCATGGATTTCTTCTGGATCTGCTTAGATGCCTCAGGAGTGAGTGGCATAGCATTGCAGCAATTCTCCTCTTTTCTCCAGGCCTGATTCCAGCTGGTTTGATGTGGGGGAGAAGTCTTGTCCCAAACTACTATTTTGTTGAGTTATTTGGGTCTCTACTCTCTCATCACATAATATCTTCATGTAGCCATTGAGTGAATTTACTCTCCAACACATGGCAGGTATCCTTAGTAATGTTATCAAGTGACTTCATCTTGGTTCATTTCAGTGTCTGTTGTTGTGGGGTCCTAGACAGAAAAGAATTGGCTTAAGCTAAATCCTGGAAAGATTGTGTTACAGTTTGCAGCAATCCAACCAGCACACAAGTAAATAATTCAGCAGGATTCATTTATAGAGGAAACTTCTTTATATACAATAATATAAAACATGATGCATGTATACAATACCCATGCAGCTCTTGCAATGTGGTAGCAAGGACAAGAACAAGAAGCAGAAGCAATCAGAACTACTACCAGAACTCAGAATCACAGAAGCTCTATATTTATACAGACCAGTTACCCTAAGCCACACCCAGGCTCCAAGCTGTCTGATATGACTCACAACAGGTGCTGTTTCTTAGTCACCAAACAGTTCCCATTGGCTGACTTGTTATAGCTATCCCAGCTCATAATTTCTCATATACTGACAGATTGAGTATCTGTGTCTAGATCTGGTGATTTGACATCATTAATTGTCGATAGGGTAAATTTGTCTTGTGTGCCATCTTGTGTACCAGTTTCTGAAAAAGAGGTCCTATTCAAAGTTACTTATGACTTGGTCATCTTCTGTTTGGATTACTTATGTAATATATGCTGTACATATGGCTGCCCTTGAAGACCAAAATCTCCATCCATCCATCTAAAAAACAGCGGTGCACCGAGTTATGGGTACATCATGTTAAGACCTCTACTTTGCAAGCTCTGCTGACATCTAGTAAGCTTCTGGGTATAAGTCAAATGCTGGTTCTTATCCTTAAAGACAGCTTATTTGAGGGCTAGGTTTTTTCAGGGATGCCTAGCTTCAATTATTTTGACCCACCTCATAAAATCTGTCAGAGTGGCCATTGTCTAAGTCTTCTACATGAAACATACTCATTCGATGGATCCCAGGAGATGTTACTTCTCTGACATGACAAAACTCTTATGGAGAAGCATTTCCTTGGGGATCTAGATAACCTGGACTGCCAAACTTCCACAATAGGAAGAATATCCTTATTCTTCCCCTATACAAAGGGAAAAGAAGAAAAACTCAGTGCAGAAAACAGAGTGGATTTTTTTTTCAAGTGTTCCTGGGAAGTTAAATGTGTGAAAATTGGGGAGGGGGTGGGGGAATGGAAATCTACAATGTGAGATTTTGCTTGTAGTAAAGTTAGAGGTAAATTCTGGTTATGCACATGGAAGTACATGTAATTTTGTATGGAAATTATGTCATATTTTTAACAAGTATTCAAATTATTTATAGCATATGTGGAATGAGAAGCATAGCCCTGAATATTTCCTTTGGTTTTTCCCTGAGTGAGCAATTATACAGTATACAAAGAGAAAAAAATAGAACAATAAGAGATTACTGAACATGGAAAAATAAATACAGAAAATGTAAATATAGGCAAATATTGATGGAAAGATTAAAGGGGATATAGTTTATTAAGATGAATGAATGCTTGTCAAATGAAGTGAAAATTATGGTGTGTAAGAGATGTTTCTGCCCAGGTTGTTATATGGAAGAGCTGAACACATCAAAGGAAGATCATAATGAGATGACTGCAGTAGGAATTATTTACTTAAGAAGTAGTTATGGTCAAAAATGAGTGATGCAAAATGAATCTGGATTGACTGGAAAAGTGAACCACCTGGCTAAGAAAAAATAAAATGAGATATTTTGGTCCTATAGAGGGAATGAATGAGGATCAATAGAAGAGAATCAGGAAGTAAGTGGGGATTGACATGACAGGGAAGCAGAATGAAAGGAAAAGTGATGGCAAACAAGTTATGAAGCTATGGCAGGTGATGTTGGTGAGCTCCCCAAAAGAAAGATGGAAAAGAAATTAATAAAACACAAGGTATGAAGTGGTGTATGCATATGATGGAAGAAGGACTGGTTTGTAAGAATCAAAGATATGGGAAAGAAGAATAAATTATCTCTTGCCTTTTTCTTACTCCTCTTCTGTCCATTTTTCTATGCCCTGCAAGGGAATAGCAGGGTATATAGGAATGTACATAGTTTAGCAAAGTTATAATTTTAGTTCCGTGTCATTGAAAGCATGGACAGTTGTTTTGATTTATATATAAAACAGATTTATATATAAAACAAGTGGTAAGTCTAATTCAGAGCTACCAATCCTTTATTACAGGGGTCTTGGATTGCTACCAGTCTGTGGCTTTTTAAAAACTGGGCTGCACAGATGGAGTTCAGCAGCAGGTGAGCAAGTGAAATTTTATCTGTATTTGCAGCCACTCCCCAGCACTAACATCAGATCATCAGGCAATAGACAGTCATAGGAGTGTGAACCTTAGAATAAACTGCACATTTTATTTTATTTTATTTTATTTTTATTTATTTATTTATTTATTTTGTCAAGCAATTATAAGATAACAGGTATAAGTATAAACATAGTTATGAATACACGAAATGGATACATATAAGAAAAATATAAAAGAAACAATAGGACAGGGATGGTAGGCACATTGGTGCACTTATGCATGCCCTCTACAGACTTCTTAGGAAAGGGGTGAGGTCAATAGTAGACAGTCTAAGGTTAAAGATTTTGGGGTTTGGGGAAGAAACCACAGAGTCAGGTAGAGTATTCCAGACATTGACCACTCTGTTGCTGAAGTCGTATTTCCTGCAATCAAGTTTGGTGCAGTTTACCTTGAGTTTGTATCTATTGTGTGCTCTTGTATTGTTATGGTTGAAGCTGAAGTATTCATTGACAGGTAGGACATTGCAATATATAATTTTATGTATTATACTTGGATCGGACTGCAGGTGGCGTAGTTCTAGGTTTTCTAGGACTAGAGTTTCAAGTCTGGTGGCATAAGGTATTCTGCAACAAGTAGGGGAGTGGAAAACTCTTCCTGTGAAATATTTCTGGACTTTCTCAACTGTGCTAATATCAGATACGTAATGCAGGTTCCAGACTGATGAGCTATATTCAAGTATTGGTTTAGCAAATGTTTTGTATGCTCTACTTAGTAGTGTGATATTACCAGAGAAAAAGCTACGCAAGATTAGGTTAACAATTCTTCATGCCTTTTTGGCTATGTAGTTACAGTGGGCTCTAGCACTTAGATCATAAGAGATGAGTACTCCAAGGTCCTTCACAGAGTTTGGATCATCAACAAGGTCTTGACTATTCAGCCTGTATTTTATTTTCTGATTTTTTTATGCCAATATGTAAGGCAGAGCATTTATTTGTTGAGATTTGAAATTGCCATTTGTTTGACCATTCTGATACATAGTCAAGGTCTTTTTGAAGGGTAGCAGTATTGTCGGTGGTGTTGAATAGCTTTACATCATTAGTAAAGAGAATGCAATTGCTCTTAATATGATCACAGAGGTCATTTATGCAGAGTATGAAGAGAGTTGGTCCTAGAACACTGCCTTGGGGGAACACTGCCATGTGAGGGATCCGGTTGTGCATTTCTCCTCTTCTCTCCCCGTGATCTGTGGAAAAACTGTGTTCCCCAAAGCTGGTCCCTGGTGCTAAAAAGGTTGGGAACACATTAGATTAGGTTAGCTTCTTTGAAACATCTTTGAGAAGCAGGTGTTACATGATGCATTACCTTTCTGAAGGATTTCCCTAAAGATCTTTGTCTCTTGACTTCTGCTGATTGAAGGATATGAACCAGTGATGAGATTAAAAAAAAATTTACTACTGGTTCTGTGGGCATGGCTTGGTGGGTGTGGTGTGGCTTGGTGGGCATGGCAGGGGAAGGATACTGCAAAATCCCCATTTCCTTCCAACTCCTGGGGGAAGGTTATTGAAAAATCCCGTTCCCTCCCCATCCCACTAACCTGTTTTCCAGCTCTGTTCTCCTGTGCAGGGCAACAAAAGAAGACCCAGCCAATCAGCTGGGACTCGAGGGGGCAGAGAATAGATGGGGGCAGGGCCATTCAGAGGTGGTATTTGCTGTTTCTCCGAACTACTCAAAATTTCCGCTACCGGTTCTCCAGAACTGATCAGAACTTGCTGTATACCACCTCTGACATGAACCTTCCGCATTCCCCATTAAATTACAAAAAAACAGACTCTTTTTGTCTATTTTAAAGCTTCTGTGCTAGAACTACTCCCTGAGATGACCAGAAATGAGTCCAGAAATTAGTTTATTTCAATGATGACACCAACACTTTGGAATTACTTCTCCTGGGGAGAAAGTAATCTTATTTTCGCTGATGGTCTTTCATTAACTGGGGAAAACAAGCTTTTCCAGTGGAGCTTTAAAGATTGATTATCACCTTTATAATTAGCTAGTTTCTTTTGTGTGTGTTTGTGGGTGCACCTTCAAGTCAGTGTTGACTGCCTGTGCATATCCCTCCAGTTTTCTTAGCAAAGATTTTCAGAAATAATTTGCCATTATTTCCTTCCTTAGCAGTGGTGGGATTCAAATAATTTAACAACCAATTCTCTGCCCTAATTATTTCTTCCAACAACCAGTTCCAAACTGCTCCGAAACTTAACCGGTTCTCCCAAAGTGGTGCAAATTGGCTGAATTCTACCACTGTTCCTTAGTGTTGTGGCCCACCAGCTGCCAATGGAGCTACCCTGTTTCTCCAACAATATGACCTCCCCCAATAGGAAGTCCCAGCATGTTTTATAGGCATGAAATGAAATTAAGCCCCTCCCCCCAAATTAAGGCCTATATTAAGACATGCGAAATGGGGGAGATGGTTGGGGGGGCTTGCCATTAGGAAGTACCTTTGTTGCACACCCGGATATGGTGCTGCCTGCATTGACCCCGATACGAAGTGCCCCACCAACGCCGAGGTCAACATCCAAGCCATCGCCACCCACCCGAAGATGCAAGGGGGGGAGGAATTAAATCTCCCCCCAAAAGACGGCCTAGCCATTTTTTCTGGGCTCAAAAAAAAAAATAAGACCCAGCCTTATTATATGAGAAACACGGTAGCAGCAGACTCAGACAATGAGGAGGTTGGGGAAGAACCTGGGCCAGTTCTGGAGTCTGGGGAAGGGTCTGATGGATGCTCAAGCATTGGACATAGAGATAGAGCCAGGGCTATTCAGCATTTCCCCGCCACCAGAGAGGCAGAAGCCTTTGGAGTCAGAGATGGGTAAGGAGGAAGAACAGCTGGGGCCTGTTCCAGATGCACATATGTGCAAAGCAGGTAGGAGAGGTGAACAATAGAGGAAGGAGTCGACTTGGGAAGCAAATCAGACATGGCTGAATGGCCCCTCCCTGGCTGGAGAATAAATAGAAGAAAAGAGCAATGGTGGTCATAGGAGACAATAGTTCACATTTCTAGAGATTTTGCTCACTGTGTTTCATGCAGCAAAGACTGCCTTGCCAGGGTGTAATTTGCAGCCTTTCGGCTGGGAGCTCATGGCCTTGCAATTATCTAAGGAACTGATAAAGT
Source organism: Pseudonaja textilis (assembly GCF_049901715.1). NCBI lineage: Eukaryota > Metazoa > Chordata > Lepidosauria > Squamata > Elapidae > Pseudonaja > Pseudonaja textilis. Next base: position 51,365,435 of record NC_141994.1, read on the forward strand.
CTATTGCTGCAGTTAACTCCTTGCAGGACTCTTGCCTGGACTTTGGTTGGTGAATACAATTAATTCACAAGAGGTAAATAAAGAGGGGGTTTTCTTTGTGAGAAGTCTCTAGCTTCTGTGAAGGATGGGTCAGAACACTTAGGGCTGAGAGAAAGGTCATTCAACAGACTTTGGATCCAAGGCAGGACTAGAACTTACAGTTTCCTGGATTCTAGCCTGATGCCTTAACCACTGCAACAAACTTGCTCCCTAACCAGTTATTAGTATTTATTAATTTATTATAATTTGTTATTTTTTTTTCAACTTTAGTCTTGGGTTTTTTTGTTTAGACATCACAATTATCATATATGTCAATTTCTTATTGTACATTATTTTCCCCTTCAGTCAGGAAGTCAAGAAGAACAAACATAAACAAAATATTGGACCCCCACAAATACATTAGGGTCTCTAATTAACATGGTTAAGTTTGAGAATGAGCAATTATAATCCCATATATCTTAATGGAGCCAGACTAGGAAAGTTGGCTATACATTTCTTTTTGCTGCTGTGGGCTAGAATATGGCCGCTAGGTGAAATTGTTCTGACCCAAACCTGGTTCCAAGAGAGCAAACACAAGACAAAGGCATCAATATAATCTTTTTAAGTTTCAGCTAAGAATCCTGTTTCTTCACAGACAAAAGGCTGCTTCCAACTAATTAGTTCCAACAAGAAAGAGCCTTGCCAAGTTTTTTCAAGCCTGACAAAAAACAACAAATAAGAAAGAGTTTACAAGAGTCTTCAAATACCAACTGTAATGTCCACGAGGCTGAGTTCAAAACTTTTTTGCCGTCTGCAAAGTGCATTCGTTCACAGCTGGCTTTTATCTTTTTGAAGGAGGGACCATTACCTTGCAGCCTTACTCCCGAGTCACCTGTGTTGTTGTAACTGTTCTTTCCTCTGAGCAATCTTTCATGCACGCACACTTGACACAGGCTCCTTGGTAACCTCCTCATCACTGCTGCCAGCCCCCACAATCTCTGAAGGCAGCAGTCCACTCCCTAATGTTCCTGGCCCCTCATCTGAGTCCTCGCTCTTCTCAGCCATCCGCACCTGCTGCCAGCTAACCATAACAGAAATTAATCCAGCTTCATTAATAGGTTTGGTAGTATTAAGGGTGAAGAGACTGCAATTGAAGCTTGGAAGTCCTTGATTCATTGGATAATGACACATTAAAAGATGACTTGGCACCAGGTCTTTGTTGTTTCTAATGTTTTAATCTATTTAGTTTTATAGATTTAATATGGTTTTATATGTTGCTTCAACTTTTGATTGGGAGCTATCCAGCATTGATTGGGAGAAGGACAGTTGTATAAATGTTATAAATAAATAATAGCAATAGCTGTTAGACTTACATACCACTCCATAGTGCTTTACAGCAGTCTTTGAATGGTTTATAATGTCAGCATGTTGTCCCCAACAATCTGGGTCCTCATTTTATTGACTTCAGAAGGATGGAAGTCTGAGTCAAGCTTGAGCCAGCCAGAACTGAACTCAGGCTGTGGGCACAATTAGCCTGCAATATTGCATTCTAACCAGTGCAGCACTGCAGCTCATAAATAAATAAATTCAGATTTCACCAGTTGCAAGTATGAACAAACCCATTTATTATTTTCTCAACCTAAATATCCCCAATCAGGGTTAATCGACCAGCAGTAAACCTATGCCAGCTACTCATGCATTCCTTTCCCAGGATCTTCTCTTTTATTTCCCTCTGTTCTATCTTGAACCCTGAAAATCATTCAAATACCATTCATCTGAATGCTCTAAATACTGTATCATTATACTAACAAAAGGGGAGATAGCAATAAGCACCTTGTTTTTCTTTTATTTCTTTTGGTTGCTAATTGAATATAAAATACATTTTATTTATAATAACTATAATAAATATTTAAAAATATGGCATAAGGATTGGATATAAGGCTCATTGGCTTCCAAAATGCACATTGCTATCACCAACCTTGTATATGACAGTTCTCACAGGACCTGGAAAATGTCTGTATGATTAAGTCTAAACTGAATGCTCTCCTCAGTTACCAAGTGCTAATAAACCATCCATTTAACAGTAGGGGAATTTTCATCTTATATATAAAATGGTACATGCTAATATATTATTTCAAAGTGTTCAAGAGTCAAACCATCAAGCAGGACATTATTCCAGACTTATCCAAGGGGATATAAATTAGTTAGGAAGGTTTCATACAAGCTGTTCTTGTTAACCCTAAGTCCCTGAGGGTTGTCCTCCAGTTTGGAACTTCTAAAATTCGATGACTTCAATTGGATTATGCAAAAAGCACTAAAAGGAAAAAAAATCTCATGGGATCTCTAACAAGATTGCTATCCTTAATTAAATAATTTGTTCATGTTAATGAATGCTTCTGGCAATATTATAACTGACCCCAGTATTTATTTACTTATTCGTTAGATTTATCTGTTGATTTTCCTTCAGGAGTTAAACATGGACATTGTGCTTTCTCTTCCCATTTTTCATCATTAAATCAGCCTGTGAAGTGTAGCAGGGACAGAGTGACTCAAGGAATATTCAAAGCTGAGACATCAATCTGACTTGCCCATGTGCAGGCTCTATAATGTTCTATTTTTCTTTTTCTTTTTATTGAGTAAATACCCACACATTTGGAGAGGAGTTCAGGATTAATCCCATTTTTTCTTATGCTGATGGATCCACAGGGGGTGGGGATCTGCAGGAAGTTAAACAAAACTCAATAGTGCAACCACAATCATGTGATAAAAATCATTACTTGCGGGCAGGACAAGAAGCAATGGATTGAAGCTAATCAAGGAGAGAAGCAACCTAGAACTAAGAAGAAATTTCCTGACTAATTGTTAGAACAATTAATCAGTGGAACAAGTTGACTCCAGAAGTTATGAATTCTCCACACTGGAAGTTTTTAAGAAGAGATTGGATAACCATTTGTCTGAAATGATATAGGGTTTCCTGCCTGAGCAAAGGTTTGGATTAGAAGACTTCCAAGGTTCTTATCAACTCTGTTATTCTATTCTATTCTTTGTTACATATGTTGCAACATGTATAAAGAAGGTGGAGCCTGGATCTCATGGTTGTGGTTGTCATCTTGACTTTTTTGAGGCCCTCCTTGTAAGCATCTCTAGTGTCTACTGACTTTAATCTACATAGATGTCAATTCTATCTGTGAAGGAACATTTGTGCAGAACTGGATATGTAGGATTTCCCACCCATTTTAATCCTGTGACACTGTAATCAGTTTTTCATATAATTCATATGTGAATATTTATAGAGCCTCCATTACTTTAACATAGGATTGTTAGTATTGGTGAGAGTTTGGCAAACAGGAATGAAAACTATAGCTAATGGATATCTTCCTAGTGTCTCAAAAAAAAAATACTTTGACCTCTTCACTGTCACAAAAGAGAGTCAATTTGGCTTGATCATCCCAATCTTAATTACAATTCCATTCATAATTTAGGTATACAGCAACCTAAAATTATAAGCAAAAATAAATTTCAAAAGTCTATTGGCTATCAATCATGGGTTTTTTTCTCCTTTATTTTAGAAGAACAACATGGCTCAATGCAAACTAATATTATTTACTGTAAATTAAGTAGTGGTAACATTTCATTCTATTCAAGTGTTTTTATTGTGTCAAAAATATTGAATCATCATTTTTTTTCATATTCACTTGAGCCTGTTTCCTCTAAAAAAGAATTAACAAGAGTTTCACAGATGTTCTTTTTAATTAAAAATTGTTTTCCAAAATAACACTTTATATTTCCTGGATTTGCTGCTTGACTGGAAACCACAGCTGATCCCAGCAAGTAAACTTGTATTTATAACCTTTATGTTAAGTCCTATTTAAATAGTGCAACACATGTTCATTGTTGCAAAAAATTTTTAGCTTGTTTTATGATGAAACCCTATAGTTAGAAACAGGGGAATTCTGAATAAAGACAAATAAACATAAAATCATTCTAGATAATTGCCTAAAGGGGGATTAATCTTTTCTATATGGAAGTGCATTTGTCTTTTGACAGTTTGGTAAAGCTTCTGGATTAAGAACAGTTACCACTGGTGGGTTGAATTGCATTTTACTAATCCTTCAATAGGAAAAAAAAAGACATTATGAAAAGAAATTTGTTGTTGATCTCTGTTCTGTCTCTTTGACCTTCGTTCACAGTCATTGCAAATCACCTGACTATTCTCCAACATAATGACAAAATCTCATGCATTTTATATACATTGAGACTGCTATTGGACTGTGTCAAAATAAAGAGAAAGCAGGCTATAGTGTTAGTACATCTAAAGATGACTCTAACTCACCTATATGCTGGGGACAAAATGAAGGCAACTTCACAGGGAGGGTTTTTTTTAAAAAAAATGGATTACTAGGGCATATTTATGATATGGTTATGTGAAAGTGTTGAAGAGCCTATAATTGTAACTGGATATAACTGGCACTCACTGGGCTCAGTGAATAAGTCCAAAGTGACGCCATTGCTGAATTTTTATTTCATTTTTTTAAATACTCTATGGCTTGACTAACTGGCTTGCTTTCTGTTCATCAGTGTTGCCTTTGTAAATTCTGAAGAAGTTCTACTGAGTTCTAGTTCATGTAAAAAAAAAAATTAAATATTATTTAAAAAATAACATTTTATTTTTTAAAGACACAATCAAAATAATTTTACAAAATAACAGCTTGAGGTCTTCCTTCCAATTAAAGCTCATACATGTTAAGAGGGAAGACAGTCTTTTTCATGCTTTCTTCTGTATCAGGTAGTTTTTTGAGGATTGTGCTTCAAGCACATTGGAATTTTCAGACTGCAAAGGCAGTGTTATATACTAATACATATAGCCTATGATAAAAGACTAATAGTGCTTTAGTTTCAAGGTGTCAAGATCTTCTCTGAATAGTTTGCAGGGAAACTATCCTGTTAAGAGGGAAGACAGTCTTTTTCATGCTTCCTTCTGTATCAGCTAGTTTTTTGAGGATTGTGCTTCAAGCACATTGGAATTTTCAGACTGCAAAGGCAGTGTTATATACTAATACATATAGCCTATGATAAAAGGCTAATAGTGCTTTAGTTTCAAGGTGTCAAGATCTTCTCTGGATAGTTTGCATTTTTCTTCTCTAGTTAAAACAAAGAAGGCTTTGTTATTAGCTTCTTGTTTTAAGCATCTTGTTCTATGGGGAATTGGAATTGGTTCATGGCTCCTAAACATGTCTTCCATTTGCTGTTTTGTGCTCTGGAGAGAGAAATTTGTACTGGGTCTCCATCTGGTTTTATTATACAGCATAAATTATTAAAAATAAACTAAAAATTTGATAAAACTATTTTTATCGTAGAAGAAGCTCATGTATCAGCTGAGAATATGGGCTATACCAAGAAAAATAATTAGAACGGAATTCTATATTTGGCATGGAGTACCTGAGGAAAACTTTGAGACTATGGTTATATATACTCTAATAAATTGTAATAATTCATGCTTTTGTCTAGAATATTGACATGCTTTACAAATGACCAACATTGGCATATCTCATGTGCTTGTTTAAAAAAATATATCTTTAAAAATTTCACCAATGAAAGAAAAGGATACATAGATTAACCAGGTCGTACAGTATAATAGACACTTTTTTTAAAAAAAGCAAAATTATCTCTCTCCTTTGTGTTGTATAAAAAGTTAGTGTCTGGAAGAGATAGGAAATAAAACTATATCTCTTGAATTAACTTCTCAACTTCACAGACTGAGCTGTTTATTTCATAGGCTGGGTTCTTAGGACATACATATTTTTTTATTTAACCTCAGTTTTTTCAATTTATACAACATACTATTCTAAAATGCAGCACAGGTAGTCCTTGACTTATGACCATAATTGACCTCAATATTTCTGTTGCAAGACAGTTAACTGGGTTTTTCATTTTACCACCTTTTTGCCACAGTTGTTAAGTGAATCACTGCAGTTGTTAAGTTAATAACATAACTATTAAGTGACTCCATTGGTTTCCCCATTGACTTTGTTTGTCAGAAGGTTGCAAAAGATTGATCACATGACCCTGGGACACTAAAACTATTATAAACACATGCCAGTTGTTAAACATCCAAATTTTGATCACATGATTGTGGGGATGCTGCAGTGGTTGTAAGTGTGAAAAACAGTCATAAGTCACTTTTTTCACTGCTGTTGTAACTTCAAATAGTCCCTAAACAAATGTTGTAAGTCAAGGACTACCTGTAGACTGGTTTGTGGTAACTGTTGTGATGTTTACATGGTAATAGACTTGAACACACATTAGTACTCCTGCTTTTTCTATGGAGAACTAAAGATCCAAGTTTCCTTCTCCAACAACAAATTTATGAAATAGGTTGGACCAAATTTCAATGGTCAAGTCAAATCATCCACTATTTCTAGAGTAAATCAGAGTCTGGGTTTTCCCTCTTAATCCAGCATATCTCTAGAATAGAATAAAATAGAATAGAATAACAGAGTTGGAAGGGACCCTGGAGATCTTCTAGTCAAACCCTTGCTTAGACAGGAAACCCTACACCACTTCAGACAAATAGTTGTTCAATTTCTTAAAAACATCCAGTGTTGGAGCATTCACAACCTCTGGAGGCAAGTTGTACCACTGATTAATTGTTCTAACTGTCGGGAAATTTCTCCTTAGTTTTAAGTTGCTTCTCTCCTTGATTAGTTTCCACCCATTGCTTCTTGTCCTGCCTTGAGGTGCTTTGGAGAATAGCTTGATTCCCTCTTCTTTGTGGCAGCACCTGAGACAGTGGAACACTGCTATCATGTCACCCCTAGTCCTTCTTTTCATCAAACTAGACATACCCAGTTCCAACAGCCGTTCCTTATATGTTTTAGCCTACAGTCTCCTAATCATATTTGTTGTTCTTCTCTGCACTGTTTCTAGAGTCTCTACATTTGTTTTACATTGTGGCAACCAAAACCTGGATGCAGTATTCTAAGTGTGGCTTTACCAAGGCATTATAAAGTGATATTAACACCATGCAATCTTGATTCTATCACTCTGTTTATGCAGCCTAGTACTGTGTTGGCTTTTTTGGCAGCTGCAGCATACTGCTGGCTCATATTTAAGTGATTGTCTACTAGGACTCCAAGATCCCTCTCACATTGACTCTGTAAATTTCTAATCAAATGAGTCCATTCATTTTTGTGGTCCTTTATTACCAGGAATGGGGACAGCTGTTTGTACGATATTCTGTTTCAGACAGGATAACTTGTTCTACCTTCTATGCTATTCACCTTGAATCAAAGCACAGATGGGCTCCTTTGCTCCAGGCAAGAAAATGTCTTGAACTCACCCAGGGCCTTTATGATGTTTACAATTCTCCAGATCTTCCTGATTGGAGTTTTAGCCAGCTTTCATATATAAAAAAGGTTAGGGTTTGTGCGATTATGTCTTTTTTGGCAGTATTCGGTTAGCAGAGGGATCTTTAAAACTGCTAGGTCTCTTTGGGTACCCTTCACACCATGGTCACCATGTGAACAGCATGCTAATATGAGCGTGTTTCAGAAATGTTCCATGCCCTTCTTTGTAAAGGGTAGAAGCTCTTAAGGGGATAGTGGGAAGGAACAGTGAATGAATATTCTTGCAATGAATTCTAATGCACTCTACTTAAAAGGTATTGGAGTGTCTAAATGTGGACATAACTTGAAAATAAAATGGCCTGTGTTAAGAGAGGTATTGCAATCTACTTAACAGCTAGGAGTCTGAACTCTCCGGGTCTTTTTTAATTATTATTATGGAACTCATTCCACGCACAGCAGGCGTTTCTGGAAAAGGACACCTTGATCTCTTCTTTCTTTCTTACATGTAGAGTAATCTACATAATATGGATAATCAGTCCAGGGGTGTTGTATTTTATTCTTTTTTCATCTAAAGAAAAAGAAATCTATTTCTACTGCATAGAAATAGGTTGCACATGAGAATGAAGGCGACTGAGCTTTGGCCATCTCTTTTTTTTCCACCCAATCACCACATATAGATAAGATGCCTGTTTAGACATTTCAATTCAGCAGCAGCCCTTGCTAAAAGATACACTCCTGAACATATGCTCAATGCTGAAAGCATACTGAGTAATTAAGTAAAACATCACATTAAAAAGAAAAGCAAGTGTTGTCTGAGATGTAGAATATGGGCATAGCCCAGCTATCAAGGAGTTAGAACAGACATTTATTGTATTTGATGTTTTTTTAGAAGATAGAAAAGCCCCATTGCTACAACCCAGGTGGGATGAACTACAGCCAGGCAAAGAAGAATCTCAGGGACAGTATGAAAAGACCCTCTTTCTCATGTCTTTCTCTCCACCCCCACAGCTAAGAGATGATAACATCATCAATAGAGTAAAAGTGTATGGTAGAATTAATGGCCAATGTGGGACTCCCCAGATCTGTTCATCACTAGTTTTCAAAATTTCCAGAAATTCCAAAATTTTGTCAGAAAACTTTGTGAACTTTGGATAGGTATTCTAGAAGTTGGTAGCTGGGGAAGTTTAGCTTGTCGATCTGAGTATTTTGATTCTCAAATCATAGGTTCTACTTACAAATCTTGTTAAGGACTTTAATTCAAGAAGACTTGCTAGATTCTGGAAAGAATGTCTATGGAAATTCTCAGTCACCAAGGTCATGGTTATCACAAAGGAACATAAATGCAAGGCAGAACATAGGAAAACAAACCAGCAGTCCATCTGCACTTAAAAAACAAAGGCCACTCTTTTGACAACAGCAAAGTCCACATTTTCGACAAAGAGGACTGCTGGTTTGAAAGAGGATCAAAGAGCCCATCTATGTCAAAATTGAACAGTTCTCTCTCAACAGAGTTCCAAGGAGGTTCTACACCCATTTGCACTATTCAGATGACCCTGACAACACAAATCAACCTCCAACCAGCCTCAAAGACTCTCTAAAAGTATGCAAATGATCAATCGTCTGCAAGGAGTATAAATCCTTCCATTCCCCACCATCCAGTCAGAGCTGAAGAAGCTTCTTGGATGAGAAGTAAAACGTCTTCAGAGGAAAAAAACAAAAAGCTCAGTTGCCTCTTGAAAAAGCACCTTTGGGACATCGTGGAAAGAGACACTTCTGATCTTTTACCTCCTCCTTGTTCCAGGATATCTCTTCACAATCAAATCCAAAGCATTGTGTATACCTAATAGAGTCCCTACTCACTTTAACAATGTTATACACATCCAAGTGGAATATTTCTTTTACTAAATAGATTTTTTAGCACATCATCTTCTCTGCTTGCCCAGAAATAACAATCTCTAAACGCTCTTCCAAGTATTAATCATGTGGAGGATTTTTCTCCCATATAACGAGCCCATGGGAAGCCCTGAGGGTTATTCAGCGTCTCTAGCCTGACTTCTGATGTCAACAGGAACAAATTATTATTTATTTAAAGCTATCAAGAATGCAGTTGAGCCCATTGGGGAGAAGCATGTTTGAAATAAATGATGATTTCTTCCTCTCTGTTTCTTATACTTTTTGTCTACGTGAACAGTAATTGTGAGGAAAAAGTGGCACCATATAATAAGGCATAACTAACATAAATCACAAGAGTGTAAGAATGCTTTTATATGACATTTGTTGGTAGTAGGCCTAATCCTAATCCTACCCCGAAACAAGGGGTCTAATTTGCTCGGGCCTTAGTTTAGCCTTGGTTTGGAGGATCCTATGTGCATAAAGTACATCTCTGCTAAAGACATATCTCCTCTGTGCAAGGATGAAGAGAAGATAACAGCAAAAATAGCATTAGGATAATGAAAATGCCTTGCTCAACCTAGACACCCTAACACAAAATGCCTAATACAAGGTTGGGTTATACACTGTGTGTGCATATTACAGGATAGGAAAATGAATTATTATAATTCCAAAATTCAAGAATAATAAAGAGAATCATGTTCAATGCTCTCCTATGTAAGTATGATTGTGAGTAATAACAAGCCTATTAAATAGAAAAATGTAAACACCTATTTTCATGGATTTTGTAAAATGCCAAAGACAGTAGAAACCAGAATTTCACCTCTAGATTTTACATAGTGTATGGATGAGTTCCCAATTATGTCAAACATGGCTCTCGTAGAATCTTCTTCTGCATATTATAGCAAGTATATTTTTCATTATTTAACTTCCTTTTAAAAGCTGCTTTTCTCCCTATCTCACCCCAGACCTCAATTTGCAGGTATCTATTTCTATATCCATATGCCAAATTCCTATTTGCAGTTTCACATTTCTGTAGCATAAAATAATTTCATTAAAGGACTTGGTATAAGAGTATACAGAAAATAGAATGGAATTTGCATCATGTTTATGTTCATACTGATATTTTTATGTAATATCCCTGAGGATGTCATTAGCTGGATCTTGAGTTCTTCATCCAGATCATTTATAAAAGAGTTTAATAAAACAGCACTTAACTTGAAGCTCTAGGACATTGGATAACTTTCCCAAAGTATTGACCTTTATTTGTTTATTTAAAGTTCAGAGAGCAATTTTAAGTATGAATTACCCTCCACCCATTGTTAACACAGAGCCTTTTTTCTGTCATTAACCTTGCAATATGACTTCAGAATGATTAGGTTAATGGTGTATGATTTGTTCCCCATAAATCTATGTAGTTAATTTTTCATGGCTCCATTTTCTTAGAGATTCATGTAGGTCTTTTTGATTTAATGATGATAGCGCCAGCAGCCAATTTAATATGGGATGCCAGTTTCAGAGTATACTTGATTTGTTGCCCTTAGAGAATGAAAGACATCAAGGAAAAAAGCATATGGAATTTTTTGTTGAATATTTATTTAAATAAAAGGAATGCAGCAGTTTCAGAGAGTGTTCAATGATCTAATCTGAACAAAGCTAATTTAGACATAGGGCATAGAACCAAATCTGTGGAATTTGTTTTATAGCACTTTTTGGGATAAGGTTCAGTGAAATTTAGAAGGTATGACATTCTGACTGGGATTATTGGAGCAATCTGCATATGTAGGGCAGACATCAAAGTTTAATGAAAATATAAGAATCAAAAATCCTGGTGTGAAAAGAGTTCTGATTATATGATAGAAGATCAATAATCATACCCACCACCAGATAGGTGAAAATAGAAATAAGAAGTAATTCTACAGATTCTGTTTAAGGTGAGAATTTTCTTGTTCCCTTTTACAGTTCCTTTTAGAGTTCTTTGCAATCCCTGACTATGGTTCAAGAAGTCTAGAACAAAGCACTTTAGGAGCTATTCCTGAGTTATTCCAATAGGCACACCAAGTTCTTGTCTCTCCAATTAGACCACCAGAATAACGGGAAAGCTGGCAGAGCCATCATAGCAAATCTTGCAGTCTGTCCCACAGATTGCTACTTTTGACGGCTCAGCCTCCTGAGGTGATTTTTCAGAATGCTGGCTATGCTGTAGAACTAGTAAATATTTATTGACAATGCTTCTCTTTTCCAGGCTGGTGAAAACTTTGGGGAGTAGCATTGTATCAAAGATCATTGTTCATCCGCAGGGATCCAGATAAGAGGAGGTAAACTCGGATGTCTTCTAATAAGCATTCCCCATACGAAATACACATGGAACTTGTATTTGTTTGAAATGCTCTTGAAAGCAATAAAATATAGTTTTTCAGGGAACCAAATGCCAAATTTATAAACAAAGACCAGGGCATGAAGATTTGTTCAGTTCATAAGCCATTGTGTGAAAGTGGGATTGTTTTCAGAATTCAATGTGGTTTCTAGAGGGGTTGGTAGATAAGCTTTTAAGAGGGGAAATGAAGCACATCAAATCTATAATATCTATTTTTTTTAATAAATGGAATCTACTACAAATTTTTTTCATTCTACTTTGGAAATGATTCATTTGCAACATAGAGTGCTGCTTTCAGTTAATCAAGCTTCAGCAATATTTATGTTCTATCTATGATGCAATATGGACTTTTTAGTCCCCTTTTAGAAAATAATCATGTCCTCAAACCATAATAGTCTCACAGTTATTTATTTAAATGTACGAGATTAAACAATAGTTTAGCTTCACAGCCAGCAGGGAGAACACAAAACATTATTTTGAGGAACTAAATAAAAGTTGGGTGTCTTTAAACAGAGTTGTGTTTCTATTATCAAGTTGATCTGTTTGTTGTGGTTGTGCTTTTAAAAAGTTTGGTGATAACAATATTAGTATTCTAAGAAGAAACAATGCTCCTTGGTGAAAGCATGGCTGACTGCAGCAACTGGAAAGTGGGCTTGGGAACAAGACCAGAATGAAATCATGATATTGGGAGTCACATTATGTTTTATGGTGATTAGGTTCAGGAGGAGGAGCAGGGATGCTGCCGTGTCCTTTCCTGAATGTACCCGTTCAACAGAGTAGCTTCTTCCTCAAAGTTTGCAAGTAGTGGATGGATAGCATTCTAGAATTCAATCTCCTTGGGTCAGTGGTGTATTAATCATTAAGTAGACTAAACACGTGCTTAGGGCACCAGGCCCAAAGGGGGCACCATGAAAACTTTTATGTAGCCTAAGCTTGGCTTTGTTTGTACAGTATGTAGAAAGGAGGGGGGCACCGAGATTTGTCAGTGCCTAGGGCACCAGTGAGCCTTAATCTGCCACTGCCTTAGATCATTAGATGGTCACCAGTCCTTCCATGGATCTGTATGACAAAGATATCAGTGTTTTGAGGGTTAAAACCTCTTATAGTCTTTAATCCTGACACAACATGAAATCATTGTATGTAGAGGTATGTAAAGAATTTATAGATTCTTATCTACCCTAAGAGATATGTAGTCTTCTAGAAAATTGTTCCAATCTAGTTCTGTTGGAATTCAAGTGTTGCCCTGAGCACCCATGCCCTTCTAAGTGTGCCAAATATTTAGTAAAAATAAACCATCTCTATATTTATGGGTTACCTCAAAAACTGACCATACATAACTACATAACATGTTCTAATATACTTCTTGTTGTTGTTGTGCCATATCCATAATCAGAAGTTGGTGGTCATGTTGGCTATCCTATTTTTATCAACAGCCACACAAAAAAGTGCTGCTGAGTTTTGTCCAAACCAGTCCCTTAGTTTTTGAAGCCATGATGTTCTTCTGCCTGAACCTCATTTGTCTTCAATCTTTCCCTGGAGGATTAAGTGAAGTATGCCATATTTTTCCAAGGGTCACATCACGTGTCCAAAATATTCTAACTTTTGCTTTTTAATGGTTTTGATGGTTGCCTTTGGCCTTTTGGGGCAGCTTATCACCTCCTCATTTCTGATTTTGTCAACCCAACTTATACTAACAGCCATCTGTAAATTCACATTTCAAATGTTTCTAGTCTCTTCAAGTGGCTTTCTGCCAGAGACCTACTCCATATTTACATAGGATAACAACAAAGCTGTGAAACAAAACTGCATAATTTGAAGAAATCACAACAGAGCTATTACTGCTAATAACATTAGATAGATAGGTTTATGCTTACATACTGTTTTAACATGATAATTTTCAAGAAGCTTGAATTGTTTTTAAGTACTTCTTTTATATATAATCTGAGACAAGAAAATCACATGTGTGACAAACAATTTTTTTGTCTTGATTCTTCCTTCCCCTTAAAGTTTGTACTGGACAGTCAATTTTCAATAAAGCTGTTTTTCCTGTCCTCATATCTGGGAATTTCTCCAGATTATTGATTTATGCATTGGGCCTCTAATGTGAAGTCTGTGGGCATTAATGTGACTATAAACATTACGCTGTTTTATTTATTTAATTAAAGATTCTGCAATTACCAATAAAAAAACCAATAACAACCCCAATGAAATTTTTGACATGCTATAAAGCAAAACACTAAACCTCAGCATAATTTTATCTCCTAACAATATTTTTACGCCCCCATAGGCATTTTAAAAAAATTGAAAGAGTCTCTGCAATTGTAGTAGTATGTGAGCATGACCTTTGATGATGAGGCGAAGACATGCTGCTCAGGGAACAATCAGATCCAAGGGGAGGGGGGTGAAAATTCATAGATGGATAACAGATGAAGACAGAAATCTGGAAAGAAACTACCCTAACTTATCAGGCAGTAAATTGTGTACTTTTGCACTTGTGAGACTGATGTCAGCTTTCCAAGTAGATCAAATGACAATCATAACAAGATGAGCTCATTCTACTTTACTTTACCACATCAACAGAAATCTTACAAATCTGCAAATCACAAGTAAGCATAGGTGATTCCCAGTGTTCACTGGAAGAGCCATTTTGTGAAAATACCCATCGCTGCATATTTTCTTAAATGCCTAGAGTGTGCTGTAGGATAATGAGGCATGAATCTAATGGAGCATGAGCTAGAACCATTATTACTGCCTTGTGACAGTAAGGAAAGGGAAGTGTAAATACTTCTCTGTCCTCTTTGAATTTTGCAGATAATCATCCGACTACTGTGTTTTTAGTAGTCCAGTTCCTTATGGAAAAGAAAGGGTTGGAGTCTGATTTACAAGGCTAATGTGAGACATCTGGTTATTTGTAGGCATCTGATGAATAAGCACACTTGGATTCATTCCAGGTTTTACTCAGATTATGATGCATGCCCTGTGAAGATGACCAAGGCTGAACCTCATTTGGTTTCATCCTAATTAGTACTGAGGAAATGATTAGATTTCCTTAATTTATGAACTATATTGTAGATCCATGTTCTTTAGCTAAGTTTTTTGAGGATGTTTAGTATAGGCAAATGATGAGACTACCTCCCCAAAAGAGGAGGTAGTCCTGTCAGTGTTTAAGGAGGCAATGACCCACCTCCTCCTCAAAAAAGCCATCCCTAGACCTGACCATTATTGGCAATTTTCATCCTATCTCCAACATTCCCTTTTTAGGAAATTTGTTGAGAAGGTGATCAAACTACATCTACAAAGATCCCTGGATCAAGATTATCTAGACCCCTTTTAATAGGATTACAGACCTAGGTATGGGGTCAAGGTTATATTAATCTGTGGATAGTGTCTGGAGGGAGTATACCTACCCTTGTCTCTTGATCACTCACTTTCAGTTTATCAGTTATGTTATTACTGGACTGGTTCTGGGCATTGGGAGTTGGGACCAACTGGCTGTCCTTCCTCCTTCAGAGTGGGCTCCAGACAGTGTGGATAGGGAAGAGTTTTAACCCATACCCCCTTTTGTGTGGGGTTCTCAGTGCTCAACAACTTTCTGCTCCTTTTTAACATCTAAACAGTTTCAAGTTGTTTCCAGATCAGGCGACAATTAGTACAATCACTCATGCTTTGATCACCTTTCATTTGGATCACTGCAATGTGTTCTGCCCTTGAAAAATTATGGAAGCTGCCATAGGTCCAGAAAGTGATGGAATGACCAGTAGATATAGAAACACTTACATCACATCTTTCCTTCACAAACTGTCATGGTTTACTATAGACTTAGGGTGTAATTCACCTATATTGACTATCATCTATAAAACATTAGAGAACATGAGGCTGAGTTACCTGAGGAACTAGCTTTCTCCATATTTGTCTACTAGCCTCATTTGATCTGGCAGTAAAGGAATACACCAGGTCTCAACCATCAGAGAATGCCATCTTGTGGGACTCAAGAAGTGTGCCTTTTCTGTTACAGTTGCTGCTCTCTAAAACATTATTATGTGAAATTAGGTTAGGTCCAACTCTATTAACTTTTCAGAAGGTCATCACAACTTGGCTATTTTCCTGATCATTGGGAAATTAGTTAAACCCTGATGGAGGCTAACAAGTTTCCTCAGTTATCATAGTATGCTGATTCTGCTTGTTCTTTGGTGGGTTTTTTAAATTGCTTTTTCAATGTTGTTAGTCACCCAAAATCATGTTTGTAAGAGGGATGACCATATAAATAGAATGTAGTTGCTACACTTCCAATTATCCCGCCAATGTTCAAAAAAGAGAAACTTCTGATTTACATTTCTAATTTCCCATTCTATATCTTCAGCATTGAGTAACTTATGCTGGAACTCTTAAATCCTTGATTCATAACTATTCCTCTTCTCAGAAGAAGGAAATGTAGAATTCTCATGAAAAATGCCCCATGGCATACAATTTTGTATTAAAGACTTCTTTGGCTGTGTCATTAATAAAAACGGTCTATATGATGTTCATTGCAAGAGCTGAAGGATTCAAATCAATAAGATAAATGCTAACTTCAACAACCTTGAACTTCTATTGATGAGTATGAGAGCAAGAGATCTGAGAATCAATATTGCTGTCTCTAAAGTTGAAAGGTAATTGATTGAAAAATAGTAAAGAAACAGAAAAGAATCTCCCACAGACTTTTATCTTCAAGCAACAGGCCTTAGTCTCACTCTACTGGCTTGATTTATACCCTGGACGCTGACTCATGAGCGAAGAGTGCAGTCGAGTTAGCTAAGCATCAGTATTCTGGGACAGAAATTCATGCAGCTTAGAGATGCTAAACACTCATCTCGAAACTATTATGAGACACCATATCAGATTTAGATGTCAAACGCCACAGAAAGATGTGAATTATAACACAGAGCTATAACTACATCACAGGCTTCAGTGAATGGCAGTTGAAAAAGAGAGAAGGAAAAAACTGTGCTGTTGTTTAAAGATGGCTTGACTCTTTGAATAGCCTGGAGACAAATATTTAGGGCTATTAATAAGTAATCTCCAATATTTGTAGGACACCTCAAGCTGCTGAATGCATCCTCTGAATAAGCTGATCTAGAAGTCTTTGGTCAGGCAGGTTGGCAGATTAAATGAATAAATAAAATAGGACATCCACTCAAGTTCTATCTTTAATATAAATAACATTCATATATTCCAATGGACACATTCTTCAATTTTTTTTACTACCGGTTCTGTAGGCATGGCTTGGTGGGCATGGCAGGGGAAGGATACTGTAAAATCTCCAGTCAGAGGTGGTATTTGCTGGTTCTCCAAACTACTCAAAATTTCCGCTACCAGTTCTCCAGAACTGGCCAGAACCTGCTGAATACCATCTCTGTCCTAAAGGTAATATATCCCCCAGAAAATGCCATTATACATGAAAGAAAAATAAATACACACACGTGTGTGTGTGTGTGATTGTATATGTGTATGTAACATAACCAAGTAATGTCATTTTTAGATAGGTTAGGTCATTAACAGAATAGCAGTATATATTAGATTGTATAGTTCTTGTTTCAAATGAAATATCATGTTACAAATATGGGTGAAAGATGTTTGAGAAAAGAATTGGAAACAAATACCCTTAGAAGAAGATACCTTTTCTATAGAAGAGAAGAGAAGAGAAGAGAAGAGAAGAGAAGAGAAGAGAAGAGTTGGAGGGGACCTTGGAGGTCTTCTAGCCCAACCCCTTGCTTAGGCTTTTCAATTTAAGTTCTCCTACACTGCACTCCATTTGTGCTAATATTTTGAAAAGTATTCCTTGCAACGAAAAGGTAAGAAAGGCCATTTTAAAAAAGCAGTTAACATTACTTCCTTGATCAGAGGAGTCATGTTTTGTTATCTCTTCATTTTCAGGGGAAAAATGTTTAATTTTCAGGATGAATGTGAGAATTAGGATAATTAGAGAAACATAGCTTTGATTTCATTTGTTACAAAACATTCTTTGATATGCAACCACCACATGGCATTCTATAGTTTATAGCTTTCCCATAATTTGGAAATCTCTTTTCCTGTCAAATATAAACATTTGTTTTAATTTAACTCTTGATTACCAATGCAATACACTATATAGTAAAGCATGATGTAAACATTTTTAAAAATCAGTTTATCAGATATCCTTCTCAAGTATGGAAGCTTATTGAACTGATGGTCAAAGTCCTATGTGATGGAAAATACCAGCAATGAGATTCTCTGAGAAAGGAATACAATGAGAGCAGTGTTTTTCAAACTTGGTAACTTTAAAATGTGTGAATTTTAACTCTCAGAATTCCCTAGCCATTTGGCTTAGAAAATGTCTTATTGTACAGGAAACAACAGATACAAGACTTACTTATCTTCACTAGATTTTTCTAATTTCCTTCATTTAATTTTTTTAAAAAATAAAAGCTGACCTTTAAATTTCCTCCTTCATCAGAATCAGAACTAATTATCTTTCTAATTAAAGAATTAGAGAGGGATGTTTGAAATGAGGCCACCTTTGAATGATTAATAGAAGTACTGAGAAACTTTCATTTTAACTTTGAAATCTTACCAGGTAGAGTATATAAAATGCCCCTGCTCCTGTTTTCTTCTCTGCTTCCCCCTCCCCCAGCAGTGTTTAATCAGACTTGTCACACTTCTATGCAGGTAAATTGGTTTTATTTGAAAAGGAAAATTAAATGAAATTTGTTTAGGAGCTAATTGATGTTCCGAGTTTATCATATTATTTCATAGGTGATATATCAGGATGAAAGATCTACTGATCAAGTTTTAAATAAAAGAGAAAAGCCTCCAAGGCTGAAACAATACTATATATTATAATAGGGTTAACCAACAAAATATTTATCTTCTTACTATTTGTACTTTTTTTAACATATCTACCCTGTTTCTCCAACAATACGGCCTCCCCCAGTAGGAAGTCCCAGCATGTTTTATAGGCATGAAATGAAATTAAGCCCCTCCCCCCAAATTAAGGCCTATATTAAAACATGCGAAATGGGGGGGAATGGTGGGGGAGGCTTGCCATTAGGAAGTACTTTTGTTGCACACCTGGTTATGGTGCTGCCTGCGTTGATCCCGATACAAAGTGCCTCACCAATGCCGAGGTCAACATCCAAGCCGTCACTGCCTGCCCACCCAAAGATGCAAGGGGGGAGGAATTAAGTCACCCCCAAAAAGACAGCCTAGCCATTTTTTCGGGGCTCAAAAAAAAAAAAAAGACCCGTCCTTATTATATGAGAAACACGGTAAAGGGCATCGACTTAAGCCTTAGCTAGTTTCCCTAAAATTAAATCATTTGCTATCAGTAGAATTCCAATGTATATCTAATTGATCTGGATTGAAGTACTATTAGTTGAACTCCAAGAATAACCCTTTTCCTCTAGCCAGTACTGTATGGTGTAAGGATAAAAGTAAGACTGGCCCCAAGGGAGATCCAGGTCTTAGATCAGGCTCACAAATTCCATGGGTGGCTTTGGGCCAGTGAAAGTCACTCACATCAACCTGCCATTCAAGGTTTATTTTTATTTCTTTATTACATTTACAGACTAGCCCAAACGATTCCTAATATAGTAATGTAATATAATGTATACAACACACACACACACACACACACACACACACATGCACGCACAGACAATTTAGATACATCTTGTCATTGTTCAATGGGGCATCAGTTATCAAAACAGTTATTATCTGAAGCAATATATCATCCTAGGCAAAGCATTCATTTTATTCATATTTGTTATAATGGGACATGGATATTTTACCGTCTCCTCAATCTTAAAACCAATTGAATTGAATTGAATTGAATTGAATTGAATTGAATTGAATTGAATTGAATTGAATATATTATTTGGCCAAGTGTGAAACAAAGAATTTGTCTCTGGTAGAAAAAGCAGGCAGCATATATCCAAGCAGTAGTATATTAATGCTAATGAGATGCAGAGCAAAGAAGATAATAAGAAAGATAAATTATAATACTACAGCCACACTGCATGGGTTAATAGACATTAGGCAGCACTGAAAGAATTAAAGGTTCAGCAGAGTGATGGCACAAGAGGAAAAGCTGTGGGGTTTTTTGCCCTATAGCACTATCCTGAGGAAAGGCGTTGAAGCAGTTTATGTCCAGGATGTGAGAGGTGTGCAGATATCTTCTCAGCCCTCCTTTCAAATAAATAAATGAATTTTATTAATCAATTCTGTTTGATCTTCTATTTGCATATTTTGTTAGCATTTTTTAAAATATATTAAAAAAATTTAAAATAATTTTTTCAATTATTACAGCTCAAAATATCATGGTTTCAACAGCATTTTTGACATCTATACAGGTTCTTATCTTTTATGACTTAACACATTATATTTACATTTCTCCAATATTGCTTAATAACTTTATCCATAATTAATATTCTTATTATTATACATATTTGCATTTTGTCTTCTCTTTCATTATTCTTGAAACCTGCTAATGCACCAAATTATTTTAATTTGTCCATTAATATTTCAATTCCTTTTAAAGGATCTTCCAGAACCAACACCATCATCCTTAAAGGACCTTAACTTACAAGTTTCTTTTTAAATCTTTATTTCCACAATTCTCTTCTTTTATGTTATGTCTTTATTTGGTATTTCAAGAACACAAATAAATAAGTGAGCAGATTGTGGATAACCCTGTCTTGTTCCTCTTTGTATCTTGCTGAGTTTTGTTAGATCCCCATTAATAATTATTTGTTACCCTTCTGTGAAATATAAATTGATTTTAGCCATTTTATAAAGTTCTCTCCAAGAAAGCCTGGTTCAAATTGTCAAAGGCCTTCTTTGCCTTTTTCCCTCTAAGAAAATCAATGTGGCTTGTTTTTCATTATATTGCTCCAAATATTATAAAAAATGTCCAATACATTTCTAACATTGTCCTTTAACTATCTTTTGGGGGGTGGGGGGTGGGGGGGAGAACACACTGATTCCCGGGAACAACATCTTGCAAAATTATTTTTCATCTATCAGCTAGAATCACTGTGGACACCTTGAAATCATTATTTAATAATAATATTGGCCAATTGTCAAGCGAAGCCCAAGAACAATGTTGAAGATTTCTTTTCATTTCTTTATTTTACTTACACATAGCAACATGGGTTTACCTAGTGGTGGGATTCAAATTTTTTTATTACTGATTATGTGGGCATGGCAGGAGAAGGATACTGTAAAATCTCCAGTCAGAAGTGGCATTTGCTGGTTCTCTGAACTACTGAATACCACCTCTGGTTTTCCCAGCCTAAACCCTTACTATTCCTAGCCTGTGGAAATACCCTGGGAGATTCTAAGTGAGAGGGATTTTTACTCTCTTCTTCTGTCTCCTATCTAGCTCTGGGCTGGGCTGCCTCTTGTCTCTTTCCCCTTTCTGGAATGTGTTCCCTCCTTCCTGGGAATCTGCCATTTCACTATAACCCAGCACCCCAGCTCTCCCTTGTGGACACTATCTCTCACATCTAGTCTATTCTTAAAGTCAAATATGTTCCCTTCAGTATTAATACTATTTTTTTTCAACCCTCTGTAGGACAGAGTCCATTCTGTTTTGTAAAGAGTGTAAGAGTTCATCCTCAAAACATTTATTATAAGATAATCTGGTCTAGGCATCTTTCCTAGTTTATTTTTTATTTTTTAACTAAAATCCTTTGACTCCAGTTGCTCAACTCATAAGCTGAGTGTAAAAACCTCATTTCCAGCAGTCTACTTTTGAAGAGCATCTGTCTAGAAGGCAAGTGGCTGATCTCACAATCTTTCCCTTTTTTGTCTGCTGCCAATTTTCACTGCAATGCAATCCCCACTTCTTCAGGGCAATGAATCCTCACTGAAAGCTCTCCAAACTGTCACAACACTGAACAACTTACAAAATGCAATGAACAATATAGCATAAAAAATCATCAAATGTCTGGGTGGGAATAATCATTTAAAACTAGAACCACATCATTTGCTCAAACCTAGGGATGTGGTGGATCAATGGCTAAGATTCTGAGCTTGTTGATCAGAAAGGTCAGCAGTTCAGCGGTTCGAATCCCTAGCACCACACATAATGGAGTGAGCGCCCGTGACTTGTCCCAGTTTCTGCCAACCTAGCAATTTGAAAGCATGTAAAAATGCAAGTCGAAAAATGGGAACCACTTTGGTGGGAAGGTAACAGCATTCCGTGCATCTTTGGCATTTTGTTATTCTGGTCACATGACCAAGGAAACAGACATGGATGGCTCTTCGGCTTTGTAATGAAGATGAGCACCACCCCCTAGGGCTGGAAACGAATAGCACATATGTGTGAGGGGAACCTTTACCTTTTTAAGGCCTGAGAATAGAACTAGATCATAAGGGCTCATTTAAGTTGCACCAAATATGGAACTGTACAAATCTGGGGAAAGAGGTTGTTCTAGATGACAGAGAAGGTATGCTGCCTGGATCTCCCTCTTAATCAAAGGAACCAAGTGTATGCTGACACTGTCGGATCATGTGGGATAAGAATTACATGGGGTAGATGGAAATTAAGTTGTGGAGCAAAAATGGGAGAAAGTATTATGTATGTCACTTAGAGTACTTGAAGTGGGACATAAATCTAACAGACAAATAATAAAATAATAATTTTATTATTAATAAATAGAATAATAAAAGGGGAATTCCTGAGATCAACATTTTTATACACTCAAGGACATCATTGTCCCAATGGAAACAAACTACAAAAATCTATTCAAGATTTAGTCTCTCTAAAGTATTATATTTTGGGCTGTATTCCGATTAACATCATGCTGATCTGGTTTCTAATTAAAAATTGAAATTTTGCCAGGCTTGTGTGGGTTTCCCCCATCCATCAAAATCTGTAGTTTTCTCCCATAAATCCTGTAGGTGATTTTTTCAAAGGAGAGTTAACCCAATTGGATGCTTAATGGCTATCTTTTACTGCTAATTTTCAGAAAGAAAAAGATCTGCAGTTCAGTAGTATAATCTTCAGAGCTTCGGGGCTATGAGGATGTCTAAAGGATAGAAACAGAAACCAGAAAGGTAACTCCTGACTGTAGGAGATGACCAGACTGAGCTGGATAGAGGGATCAAACACATCATAAGCCATGAGTCCCTGTTTGCCTGCAAGTTATCTAAGTCCAGCCCACGTTGAATACCTCTCTTATTTCTCATGCATTTTCCTTAGTGGCCAGTTGGCCAAATGCTTAAGCTTGCAGTAAATCATTATACTCATTTGAATTGCCTGAATCTCCTGATTTCCCGGGCAATTGACACTAACTTGGATATTACAGAAAAAAGCTGGAGGAGTTGTCAGAAGTCTTAGCAACCTACCTCCCACAAAACAGCAGGTGAGGTGTCAGAAAAAAATACCCAAGACTTTTGAAGCATAAAATGTATAGATATGGAAAATAAACAAACTTAGACTGAACTCGTATTAAAGGAAAATAAATGTGATTTGATAGATGTAACTGAGGTTTGGTGGAGTGCAATACTGAAAGGATATAACAAGTTCAAAGAGAATAAATGCAAGAGAAAAAGAAATTGTGGCGCATTATCTGACTTTAAAATGGTATACAGAGAAATTCAAGAAAATGAACAAAAAACTCAGAGAGCATCTGGTTAAAAATAAAAACAACTTTACAGTTGAAATTGACTATAGCCTACCATCTTAAAAGGGTGAGATCTGAATGATGCCTGAAGCAAACTTCAGAAGTTTCAGATAAGTAAGAATTGATGGTAACAGGAAACTTCAGATTTCAGATATTGTTATAGCTGATGGCAGATACATTCTGCAAAGCATGGGTGTACTTTGCACACAATCTTCTCTTTCAAAGGGAGAAGGAAAGAGGAATGAGATTGATAGATTTTAACCTGATCTTAATCAAAAGTGAAGAAGTGGTCAGTCAAAATCAAGCAGGTAGTCTATTGAGGAACATTTCCTGTAAAGCTGGAGTACATGATTTTATAAAAGGTAAAAGTTTCCCCACTCAGTCGTGTCCAACTTAGGGTGTGATGCTCATCTTCATTTCTTGCCTGAGGGAGTCAGTGTTGTCTGAAGACATTTTCCATGGTCATGTGCCCAGCACAGCTATATGCCAAAGGCACATGGAACACTGTTACCTTCCCCACCAAAGTGGTACCTATTAATCTAACTTGAATTAATATTGCTAGGTGGACAAGGTTTTATAGCACATCAAAAAAAGACTAGATAGAATGTTGTTGTGTATGCTTTAACCTGGACACTGCACTGAGTAAGGGTTTAGATTTATGGAGCCTAAATAGCCATTTCCAGCACTAAGCACGTATGCTTCTGCGTAGGAAGAGCTTAAAGAAAATGAGAAGCTGGAGGGAAGCCATCAGCAATAAGAAGACCTTTCTCCAGTTATGTTTTAAGCAATAACTGGTTAGCTCATTGCTCAATTAGAATGATGAAATCTTAATGAACAAAAAACCCGGCAACTCTCTAATCATCACTTTACATAGGAAACTTAACTGAGGATAGGATTGAGACTGTAGTCAAAGATTATAGAAAACCTTACTTCAGGAATGTCTATGAAGATTCTCAGTCATCCAGGTCGTGGTTGTCTCAAAGGTGCTTTTTCAAGCAGCAACTGGACTTTCTGGTTTTTCTTTTGAAGAGGTTTTGCTTGTCATCCAAAAATCTTATTCAGCTCTAAGCTGAAGAAGCTTCTTGGATGAGAAGCAAATGTCTTCAAAGAAAAACCAAAAAGTCTAGTTGCCTCTTGAAAAAGCACCTTTGGGTTTAGTCCAGAAACATCTTAAATATTTATGATTTAGAATAATAAATATTCAAATCGAGGAGACTATACTGTACCATGCATACTAAATGAAGTAGTTATCTCTTTGTAATTTGTTTAATTAAACTGTGAAATTCTATGGTATACATAGAAGGGGCTGGGAGGAATTTTTTAAAAAAGCACACTCACATATAATAAAATTGAAAATTAAACTGATATTAAAATATCTAAATAGCAAAAGCTATTGTTTAGCTTTAGAAACCTTTTGGGCAATCAGATGATTAAGAATTGGATGAAGATCTTGTAATCAACAGGAATCCAAATGGCTGTAGCCATTTTGCTCTGCAATAAATGAATATGATTTTATTAGAAACTATATTCATGCCCTATTTTAGTTCACATTCATTCTGTGGTGTTTATAACATCAGTTATTTCTGTCTAGCCTGTTTTGAATATTTAAACAAGAAAATATATTTGCAACACTAATAATGCAACCACTAATAATAAATAAGAGCAGATTGGAACTAATAATAATAAACATATGCATTAGCTTAACATTATAATCAGCGGAACATTTTCACAGGAACATTGTGAAAGAATGTTTCTCCCCTTAGTGGTACTCAACAGGCCAGAATGAAAACTATTATTAAATCCCACTTCATTCATGGGCAATCCTAAGATTTATATGACTGGATGAAAGAGTTGTATAGTTTGTTCTAAAATATGATGCTTATTCATCTCTTAGATAGTAGAAATAAAATTGGAGTAACAGTAAAAATCCATACAATATCCTAATCAATAAAAATAAAAGGAATATTGGCCAGGCCATTGGGAAATAGCCAGACTATTTTGGTTGTTTCTTTTCCAAAGAAACCCAGATCTGTCTTTGAAGCATGACTTTGTCTCTAAATCAAGACATCTGGAAGACATTAGAGTTATATAGAAATTTTCCTCTGACAATTTTCACAAATACATAGAAACTCACTTGGCCGACATACCACCACTGCGAAGGCACATATCAAACCTAGAGAAAACATAGAAAGTTAGACTCAAATAACTTTTTAAAACTTTCCATTAAACTTTTAATGGACATTTAATGAATTATTCCCTGAATTTCTCCGGAATAGAATAAATGTTCCTATATTCTCTTAAGGTTCAATTGTTCTTACTAGTAAGAGCAGAACAGCTATTGATAATGCCATGCTTTTTCATTAGTTTGTCTATCTTGAGAAGCGAGGGAAACTGCAAACCACTGGAGAGATCATTGTATGAGGAAAAACAGGATGTTCACCCAGTCACATACAACCCTCAATCACTTCATCATGGAAATTTACTATCCATGAACAAATCTCTTCTGAATTCCAAAATCTCTTGAATTTACTTTTTGAATTTAATTTGAAAAAGCTAATTCTCTTTCATCCAAATAAATCTAAAAAAAGATACAAAATGTTCATGAGTTCTGCTAATCGAGAAGTAATTCCAAAAATATTCCTATGATCGGTGGCTGGATGAAAAGCTATAACATAGATTGATCAATAAACACAAATAATCCTGACCTTGGATTATCTCAATTTAACCCCCTTGTTGATGAAAATTTAGTGAGATCATCATATATATATATATGACCTTTTATAGGAATGGTTTTATATCTATTAAGATGGAAAGTTGATTTATTATTCATAAATCATTGATTAGGTATTCAGGTGGCTATTGATTACTTTTAAAAAGGCAGAAATATATGTATATCAAAGGATCAGATTATGAATGGGATGTTTTTTTTTATAACATCCAAAAGAATGCTTTTGGGTTTTTTTCTTTAAGAAAGCTGAAGCTCCATTTTAACTGTTAATTAAAATGAAATAAAATCCTTACCAAGATAATTTCATTTAACAGCATCCATCTTAGAAGTATTATATGGGTGGTCTTGCAGTCAGGCAAATCATTTTTCTTGATCTCTCTCTCTCTCTCTCTCTCTCTCTCTCTCTCTCTCTCTCTCTCTCTCTCCCTCCTCCCTCCCTACCCTTACACACACACACACACACACACACACACACACACACACAAGATGTTTTCTACCCCAATCATTGGTTGCTTAAGAAATTGAAATAAGATACCATCCCCCTTCCTCTACTTTGCACATTCCTCTTGGCCAGCTAGAAAATTAATTCTTTTTTCAAATTAGAAACTCATCCCAATCAACTAAATGCTAAGTCCTGTCAATCATTTTAGAATGCTTCTAATACAACATCTGCTGAGGCTTCGGTTATCAGCAGTATGGAGATGAAAGAAAAATCTTGGGCTTTGGGGAAATGGCTTTGGAAAAGTAGATTTGGGGCCAAGTTATCAAAGGAAGTGACCCAGAGCTAGGTGTAGCAGTGGAATAAGATCACCGCATTTGCAGACTTCCTGACTGGCATCTCAGCTGTTGGTTTTCTACTGCCAATCTTGACCAATAGTAATGTTTTCTTTCCTTTATGCCTCCTTATCTGCTAAACAATTGAACAACTTGATGATCATAGGCTTCCACCAAATAATTTTTAGACCAATTTGAAAAAGAGTTCATTTGACTTAAAATCGATGCTTACCTTGGCTCTCACAAATGCAATCAATCTTGGCTCAATTAAGCCAGCATTGATTATCCTGTAATATATAGAACTATTAGGTCAGATCCAACATAGACAAAGTTGAAGGCCAAACTTTGTTTTTATAAAAGGAATTGTCCTAGTGCAAGGGTGTCAAACTGGCAGCCCATGGGCTGGATGCGCCTCATGCAGGCCACACCCACCCCAGCTCAGTGAATGGGAAAAACATCACAAAACATCATGTGATGGCAAGGTGACATGGCGAGTTTGACATCTGTGTCCTAGTGATTCACACAAACCAGAATGGAATAGAATAGAATAGAATAGAATAGAATAGAATAGAATAGAATGGAATGGAATGGAATGGAATGGAATGGAATGGAAGGGAAGGGAAGGGAAGGGAAGGGAAGGGAAGGGAAGGGAAGAGAAGAGAAGAGAAGAGAAGAGAAGAGAAGAGAAGAGAAGAGAAGAGAAGAGAAGAGAAGAGAAGAGAAGAGAAGAGAACTAACCTTAGAGGTCATCTAGTCCAGCCCCCTGCTCAAGCAGGAGACCCTATTCCATTTCAGACAAGTGGCTGTCCAGTCTCTTCTTAAAAACCTCCAGTGATGAAACATCCACAACTTCTGAAGGCAAGCTGTTCCACTGGTTAATTGTTCTTACTATTAGGAAATTTATCCCTAATTCCATGTTGCTTCTCTCCTTGATTAATTTCCATCTGTTGTTTCTTGCCCTGCCCTCTGTTGCTTTGGAGAATAAGTTGACCCCTCTCTTCTTTATGGCAGCCCCTCAAATAGTGGAATACTGCTATCATGTCACTCCTAGGCCTTCTATTCTCTAGACTAGCCAAATCCAAATCCTGCAATGGTTCTTCATATGTTTTAGCTTCAAGTCCCCTAACCATATTTGTTGCTCTTTTCTGCACTTTTTCCAAAGTTTCAACATCTTTTTTGTAACGTGGTGACGAGGACTGAATGCAGTATTCCATGTATAGTCTTACTAAGGATTTATAAAGTGGTATTAACACTTCATGTAATTTTGATTCTATGCCTCTGTTTATGCAACCAAGGATTGTAGTAACTTTTTTGGCTGCTGCTGCATACTGCTGGCTCATGTTTAAGTGACTGCACACTAAGACTCTAAGGTCCCTCTCACAGCTACTGTTTTTGAGCCAAATTTCACCTAATCTGTGCTTACTCCTTTGGTGTTTACTGCCTAAATGTAAAACTTTGCTTTTCTCCTCATTAAAATTCATATTGTTTGATAGGGCCCATTGTTCAAGTCTGTCAAGATCCTTTTGGATCCTGGGTTCGGCTTCTAAGGGATTGGCTATTCCTACCAGGTTAGTGTCCTCTGCAAACTTGATGAGTTCCCCTTCTGTTCCCTCACCTAAGTCATTTATGAAGATATTGAAGAATATTGGCCCTAAGTTGAAACCTTGTGGCACCCTATTGCTTACTTTCCTCCATGTAGATATAGTACCATTAAGGACATGTTTGTCATGGATGTGAATCAAGCATTGTGGCAGTTAAAAATGGATTACCATGTTGATCCAGACCAAACTGTGGCTGCATTTAAGTTGAGTTGAGATCAACATGATTAATAAGCTTTGGTCCATAGTCCATGACTAAAGTAGAAGAAACACAAAATTTAATTAAGTAGTAATGCCTTAAAATTGTATGAAAAAGCTTCTCTTTCTACAACTGTGAAGTGTGGAATTTTGCCATTATTTTTGTATGTCCATAAGTGTGTATATTTGTTTGTCTAGTCTACTCTTATTCAGGAAGCTTCCACATAGAGTTTGTTATTTAATTATATTTCTGCATATATATGTGAAGGCTGTTCTATGCAAATTTCCTCTAATAATCTTATTGAAGCTCTTTAAACTTCTGCTGACATTTCTACATTTTGCTTCATAAGGATCTTTCATGTATGTAAACCAGTGGTGATATTCTACCAGTTCAGCCCAGTTCTGCAAAGCCAGTAGTGGTGATGAGCAGTGGAGACTGAATTGATTCTCTTCAACGCTCTGCTGTTGAGCCCACCTGCCCACCTGGGCTCCCATACTACCCATTGTGTCCTGCTTTTGAAGCACAGCTGCTTTGTGTGGCATGTTAATTACCACACGGCAGATGCTGAAGCAACAGGGAGAGTGCAGGATTGCAGGAGGCAAGTTGGAAAGCCTCTGCGCCTGTGCAAAATGCGTGTCTGGCGCACACATGTGCAAAGTGTGTGAAAATTAGAAAGTTAGAAAATTCCAGTTGTGTCTGAACTGACTGCAGCTGAACTTATAATAAATCAATCTCTTGTTTATATGTATTTGGTAAAAAAAATCTAACATTTCCTCTTGCTTCTGTTTTTATAAGTAGTTATTTCATCATTATCTGTATAATTTTTTAAAAAATGTGTCCATACTGCATTCAATGGCTGTCTGAGATACAAAATAAAAAGACATGAAATCTGGATCATGAATATCCTGATATTTTGTTCTTAAATACAGAAATGTAACATCAATGTATTGTTGGCTTATTTTTCAAAGAGTTTTGTTTTGACAAAAGGTTTATAACATGAATATCATAGTGGATAAATTTCATGCAGCAAAGACATTATGACAGACAAAAGTAAGTCAGACTCAAGATAGCTCTGATGAAGTACAATGAATAAAACTCAATGTATATCTAATAAACATACAATGGAATGGACTGTTATGGACACAGATCACTGAAATAATATTTCTGCTTCATAAACTGCATTGGTTGCCCATATGTTTTAGGATGCCTATATGGCATTTATTGGTTGCCCATATGTTTTAGGATGCCTATATGGCAGTTTATCTGAGGGGCTGCCTATTTCCCATGGTTTCTGCCTAGCAGGTACATGTTAATAGATTTGGCATGCTTCAGCTTCCTTCAATTAAACAGCGCCATCTATTGGGACCCAGAAAGCATGATTTCTTTATTGTGGTGCCCGACTTCTGGAATGAGTTCCTCTTGAAATCTGCGTGGCTCCCACACACTGTTGGCGTTTCATGGCCTAAAGACTTGGTCATTTTCCCAGACCTTGGATTAAGATGGATAATGCTTATTTATAGAGCAAAAACATAGTCATATCCCATTTTGTTTTGTTCTGTATCTTGTTTTGATTATTATATTGTGAGCTTCCCGTTTGCAGCTGTGCAGCATCTAATCTGAACTCAATAAAGGTACAGTTTAAAAACCGTTTTAAAATCTATTAAATTAATGAAATGTATAATGAGGTTGTTATAAGCTCACATCAGAACAGTAGTGCAAGATATGGTAGCAACTCTGATGCAACAAAATGTTCTCTAGAACTTTGCTACAGTTAATACTGCTCCAATATGGAAGTGGCAATTAGTCAGTGTGGATGAGGCCATCTCTCCCGAAAAATCTGCCTCTGAAAAATCCTGATTTCTACAACAGGCAAGAAATACCTAGAGAAATGAGGGATTGCTTCCGATGCTATTGCCATCATACTTCTATGAACATTATTGCCTATGTGGTTTGACTACTAAATGAGATGCTTGTCTCCTTCTACATTAGGGTGTTCTGATGTTTTCTTATTTATCACACCATAAAAAGGGGGTACGGGAGTGACTAGAATATGTGTGTATGTCGTGTATACACGGGGGGGCAGCAGATGCCATAGTGTGATATATAATTGGATGCTGAGATTAAATGTTATTCCCAATAATATTTTATTTTCTAAAATGCCCAAGAGCTAAAATAAAGTATTTCTCATACAAAAGGACAATATTTTATTTTTAAAAACTGCATTATTTCTCCAAGTAAGGGAGTTTCCCCTCCAGAATAGTATTTTATTTTCAAAAGCTACTGCACAACTAAAATGAAGTATTTCTCTTATTGAGAACAGTATTTCATTTTCAATATCTTCTTGTTGCACTCCTGCATGTTTAAGGAGAAATCCAAGCCAAAACAACATGAAATTACATTTAGTTTTCTGAGCTTTGCAGCAGGCAAAAGATGCTAAAAGCCATCCAGGAAAATAAACACAAACAAAGACAGTTGCCTTTTGTGAAAAGTAATCCTGTAATTTCTCAATATTCTAGGTTGTTGTGTCAAATATAGGGCAAATATGAAAGAGTTTAAATTCCCTCAAGTGCTAATGAGCTTTTGATGCAAGTCATACAATGAGTGATAGTGCAGTAAACTTTTTAAAAGTTTCTTTATTGCATCATAATGTGCTTTGCAGTGATGGGTAAACTTTTAGATTGTTAGTTCTCACTTGTTATTTGGGGGGGGATTACAACTGGCTCAACTTTGGATATTTCCCTTTTGATATGAAAAATTGATGTACTATACAACATAACGCATAACAAATTATACCTCTATTTATGATCCTGACATACTGGCATTTATCAGCTATGCCAGTGTCTCTGTACACAAAACCATACTTTGAAACAAAGAAACATGCCCTGCTCAAAAAGAGAGAGAGAGAATAAAAAAAAGAAGCAAAAAATGCATATAACTCTGTACTGAAAACTATTCCAAATCTTTCCTTACAGGCAAAATGATGTCTAGAAATCTTGTCTTGCAAACAATAATGATTTAAAATTTAAAAAAATGAAACATCAAGGTTAGAAGCCAAATCTCTTACTTCACAGTAGCTTCTGAGCACAACACTAAAAGAATGACTCAGTTCCTTCAATAGGGAATGATCAGAATTGGAAAAAGAGTAAGTTAATTGGAATTAAATTGATCTGAGAGCTGAGCAAATGGTAGTTGTCTATTGCTAATTCCCAGTGTGGCATGGAAGTAATCAGGAGTCTTACTGAAACCCAAATAGAGCAGGACATTCAAGCATTATTTATCCTGCATGGAGAAATGTTCAGGTAAGTATCACTAATGTTTCCATTAGAAATATGCAAAACAATCCAAAAGCTTTTTAGTCCATATGGTGATCTTTAGAAATGTTTTAAATTTGACTTCTAGAGAAGTTCTGAAAACAGCAAAGTCTAATGATCCTTACAGCTTCTAAGGATTGAAGAATAGAAAAATATTATGCAACTTCTCTCTTTTAAGAAAATTTCAGGATACTGGAGACAAATAATAACAAACAGTGGCCAACTTCGTCAGGTTAATTTTTGGTGTTGTTTTCAGCATTATTTTAAAATTTATATTTTCTTTAATCATTTTCATAAGCTTACTTTTATTAAACTCAGTTCTTAGATAAAATGTTAGTGGTATATTTTCAAAACTCTGAAACCCTCATTTTCCTAGCCTATGGCACTGTTTACTGAAGTCATTAATTCTAAATGGGTAGAGCTGACCTTGATGACCACCACAACTTCAGAAGCTGTCACTAAGGCTCTATCAAGGATATTCACTACCCATGGCTTCCCTGACACCATCGTGTCTGATAACGGCCCCCAGTTTATTTCCTGCGAGTTTGGGGTCTTCCTAGCCAACCTAGGAATAAGGCACGCATTTACAGCTCCTTTCATCCTGCCAGTAATGGCCTGGCTGAAAGGGCAGTCAGATTGGTTAAGGAGGCCCTGGCAAGGTTTGGGCCCATAGATTGGCACTCTAGGCTCGCTAAGTATCTCCTGACCCAGCACACAACTCCCTGTGCCACCACTAATAGCTCTCTGGCTGAACTTCTCATGGGTAGACATCTGAGGACCACCCTAGACAGACTCCATCCACATTACGCCCCAGTCACACCCCTAGGGTCAAATAGCCAGGCAAGGAGTTCACTGAGAATGACCAGATCTATGCCCGGAACTATGCGGGACACCCTTTGTGGATGTCAGGGCAGATTGTGGCGGTAACCAGTCCTAAGTCTTACAGAGTCCAACTGCAAGATGGGCGCATTTGGCATGGCCATATCAATCAACTTAGAAGGCATTGGAGATCGTCTGCAGATGGCCCTCAAGATATTCCCACAACAGAGAAATCGCCAGTGCACAAGGAAACTTCCCGTGAACCATACAGGAACACAAGCCTACCTGAGCAGTCGTTGGTCCCTCGCCCAGAGCTGCCTGAAGCCGAGACACTGGTTTTGTCGGCACTAGGAGGTGCCTGACAAGCAGAGAAGTTCCTTCCAGCAGCAGCTCCATCAGAACCCAGAAGAACTGGCCGCCTGCGCAAGCGCCCGAGTTATCTAAAGGACTACGCATGCTCCATTCTGGGGGAAAGGAGTGTGGCGTTCGGAATAGACCAAGCTGAAGTCTTCACTCCGGTCCGTGTTTCCATCAGGAACACAGACTGTTCCTATTGGTTGATGCCGTTTGACAGCCGGCTATAAAAGGGAGCTGTCAAATGGCATCAGCTGTTGTCCACCAGCTGGCTGCCTTGTTCGCGTGGCAGCTGCGGCAACCCTTTATTGTTACAATAAAGTAAAAGCTGAAGTTCACTCCATGTTTGCCTCAGGTTATTCCGCCACTCTACAACAGACATGATCCTAGGGAGCATGCGCACAAGCACCTGTGTTTTAAACCCATGTCCCACCTAGCTTGTGAAAGCTTCCCAAGAGGTGACATGCGGGTGGACTCTGGTGGTGATTAATGCTTCACTACAGGAGGGGATGGTGCCCCAGCACTTTAAGGAGGCTGTGGTCCACCCTCTTCTTAAGAAGCCATCTCTGGACCCAACCCAGTTGGATAATTTCTGACCTGTCTCCAATCTTCCTTTTTGGGGAAGGTTGTTGAGAAGGTAGTTGTGCAGCAGCTCCAGAGGCTTCTGGATAAAATGGATTTTCTCGACCCCTACCAGTCAAAATTCAGGTCTGGATTTGGGACAGAAATAGCATTGGTCACACTTTTGGATGATCTCTGGCAGGAATGGGATGGCGGTAGTGTATCCATCCTTGCTCTACTTGACACCTCAGTGGCTTTCAATACCATTGACAATGGGATTCTCCTGGGGCAGCTTCGTGGGATGGGAGTGGGAGGCCTTGGGCTGTCCTGGTTCACTTCCTTCCTCTGCAGTCGCTCTCAGTCAGTGTTGATAGAAGGGGAGAGATCCAGCCTTTGCCCAATGCTTTACAGAGTTCTGCAGGGCTCAATACTCTTTCCTGTTCAACATTTATATGAAGCCACTGGGTGAGATCATCCATCACCATGGACTGAGCTATCACCAATATGCTGATGATACTCAGTTGTATGTCTCAGCCCGTGGTGAATTAAGTGAATGGGGAGCAACGGGTTGAAACTAAACCCTTACAAGACCGAGTGGCTCTGGGTTTGGGGTTCGTTGGCTCAGAGAGAATTGCCACCTTTGGTCGTGGATGGGGTGGCACCAAATAGACCCTGTGTGTAATCTAGAGGTTTTCCTGGACTCATGACTCCTGCTCAAAGAACAGGTGGCGGTCGTGGCCATGAGGGCCTTTGCGCAACTGCAGGTTGTGCACCAGTTATGCTCTTTCCTGGACCAATGGTCCTTACTCACAGTCACTCATGCTCTGGTCACTTTCTGTCTTGATTATTGCAATGCACTCTACATGGGACTGCCCTTGAAGAACATCCAGAAGCTCCAGTTGGTGCAAAAAGCAGCAGCCTACATAGTTTTGTACAGACCCCAGTGTGCACATGTTTCACCTCTCCTGTGGGAGCTGCATTGATTGCCAATTTGCTTCTGGGCACAATTCAAGGTGCTGGTTGTCACCTTTAAAGCCCTTCATGGCTTGGTACCAGGTTATCTGAGGGAATGTCTCTTGTCGGTCACATCTACCTAACCCATTAGAGCGGGGAGGCAGGGAATGCTGTGGGTCCCATCCCTTAGGGAGATACACTTGGTGGGACCCAGAAGAAGGGCCTTCTCCATGGTGGTTCTCTCTCTCAACATCATTCCCTCAGAAATTAGAATGGCCTCCTCTCTAATACTCATCCAGAATTTACTGAAGACCTGGTATTGCCAGCGGACCTGGGGAATCCAGATCAGGATGGAGTCCATCAAATGACTCATGTGATTTGCTGTCATCGGGGTGGGGGATGGGAGTTGAGGGGTGATTTTTTATTCATTTTTTTCCAGATTTTGTTCTATTGTTCTAACTACTTTATTAATTTATTCGATTCTTTTTGTTAGTTTTTATTGTATTTTTATTTTAAATATGATTTTACGTTCTGTAAGCCGCCTCAAGTCACCATGGGTGAATAGGCAGCAATATAAATTCAATAAATAAATAAATAAAAAGAATATGAATGCAGTAGATCAGTGAGCACTGATGTCCAAGTCTTACAATGCTTCAGTACCAAAGACTTGTTACCCCTCTGTGAGATGTTTATTTTATTTAATCAAATTTATGAATGCGAAGGATTGGTGAGAGGAGGCTGAGATCAGCATGAACAAAGAAAGCAGGAGCTCCTTATGGAAGGACCAATCATCATTTTAAATATGGTTTTACGTTCTGTAAGCCGCCTCGAGTCACCATGGGTGAATAGGCAGCAATATAAATTCAATAAATAAATAAATAAAAATAAGGAAGCAAATATTTAATCTGGGATGAAAGAATCTTTACAACCCTGGAATTTAATTGTATAAATCACTATCTCTGGCATAGTGAAAACTTAAGGCTGTGGGTCCCTGCTGGCACAATTTATATGAGATTATATTATAACTGTCTTCTCCTGATCTATTCTCAGCTATTTTGCCATGAAGACTCTGATGGCTTATCTGACAGTCCTAAACTGCATGAACACTCCAGTCTCTCAGCTCACTAGGGTGATTCAACCCAGATTTACCCACAGATGGAAAAAAATATGAATGCAGTAGATCAGTGAGCACTGATGTCCAAGTCTTACAATGCTTCAGTACCAAAGACTTGTTACCCCTCTGTGAGATGTTTATTATATTTAATCAAATTTATGAACGCGAAGGAATGGTGAGAGGAGGCTGAGCTCAGCATGAACAAAGAAAACAGGAGCTCCTTATGGAAGCACCAATCATCATTGACAAAAAAAATATTTCTGTAAAATTCCAAGAGCCATTATACAATGATTTGCAAATCACAGATTTCTGCCCTGAGCATTGAAATAAATCCTTGTTCTAGCAGGAGTTTGAAATTGGCTCAACAAGCTACTCCCTTTCATATAGTACAAATGCAAAATAAGCTCTATTTTATTTGATGCTACTCTAATGCAATCTTCATAAGCATGCAGGGCATTGTCTCATTAAAAACACATGTCCAATTTCTAAATCCTGTATACAGTTCTATGAAATATCTTTGAACAAGCCATTATGACCTACTTTGGCTGTTTTCCAAAAATCATAATTTTCACTTTAGCATGATGGATGTTAAGTCTTTATTTTTAGCTATATCCGATATCACTGGTGTAAAATTTTAAAACAGAAAATTTTAAAGAGCCAATGGAAAGAAGAAAACATTATATGGGGGAAAACAGGGAACCACAACCTTCTTATATTAATTTAACATAGGTGTGTAAAAAATCAGGGGTGAAATTCAAATTTCCACACCCCCGGTTCTGTAGGTGTGGTTTAATTTGTGGGTGTTGCTTGGTCATGTGACTGGGTTGGTGTGGCTTACTGACTGGGCATGGCTTGGTGGTCATGTGATTGGGTGGGCATAGCTTGTATATAAATATTATGGCACAGCTAAGGTTGAAAAAGCAGGAAACAAGAGGATTTTCAAACACTGCACGCCCGCATCCAGCACTTGTCAGATTTCCAGGTAACATAGCTGATTTCTTGCAAATGCTGTACACAGCATAGTTCAGAGAACTGGCAAATCACTCCACTGGCTGGCCCTGTCTCTCCCCACCCACTCACTCCTTACCTGGTATGTGAGCTATCCAACTTGCCTGGTTTGGTAAGTTGCTAGTTTTCCTTTTTTCCCCCTGATCATCAGCTGTTCTGCTCTGCCAGGAGATTTAGATTAGCTAGAAAGCAGGAAATCTTGCTTTCTAGCTAATCTAAAAGCAGAGCTGAACCTTCCTTAGGACTGAAGCTTCTAGTTTTCATTGCAGAGTCAGACTCATGTAGCCAGTTGGAGATAGATAGATCTATAAGTGACTCTGTGATTCTGTGAGCATCTCACTGCCTGCCTGCTTTGCTTGCTTTTGAGTAAAAGTTGCTCTCTTTTTATAAAAAAAATCAATATTTACATAAATATATAGAAATTTTGGAAGAATATTCATTTTAATGGCAGCGATCCTGCCTAATAATGAAAATTGCAGCTTACCCCATGATTCTAAATCCTTCTTTACCTGTTGCATCAATTTATCATAATTATTTTCTTTGAGTGTCTTACAATGTGCTGTCAACCATATTCCTAAGTATTTAACTTTCTTTGTCACTTTTATTTCCATAACTTCTTCTAACTCTATTTTCTGTTTTTCTGTTAAATTTTTAGTCATTAATTTAGTTTTCTTCCTATTAATTTTGAGTCCTGATGCTGCTCCAAATTGTTCTAATTCATTCATCAATTTTTGTCCTCTTTCTATTGGTTCCTCAATAAAAAAATCATATCGTCCGCAAACACTTGCAACTTATATTCTTCTTTCTTAATCTTTAATCCTTTTATATCTGTGTTCTGTCTAATTTACATTAATAATGTTTCTAATGATAATATGAAGAGCAGGGGTGAGAGTGGGCAGCCCTGTCTGACTCCTTT
The DNA here is from genome assembly GCF_049901715.1 of Pseudonaja textilis. Lineage (NCBI taxonomy): Eukaryota > Metazoa > Chordata > Lepidosauria > Squamata > Elapidae > Pseudonaja > Pseudonaja textilis. The sequence continues at coordinate 51,403,047 of NC_141994.1, forward strand.
TTCTATTTTTGTTGGGCTGTTTTTTTTGAGTGGGCCTAATATAAGCCCTACCTCAAAAATAAACCCTAGTGAAGGCCAGCACAGGAGACAGCTCTTCCCTTCCCTGGTCACCTCATGGCTGTCCAGCCCCTTAATCGTGGTCCACAGATCAGCTGAGCCAACAAGGGCTAGGAGTTCTATCTCTCCAGGTGCCTGGAGATGTTTCTGGCATACTCTTGCTAGTCCAGCCCTGCCCACAGTGGTAAGCAACCTCACAGCCAAGAGTCCCTGTCTTCTGAAGCTCACCTTGTAGCTCTGGAGCAGGCAACAACCATGGTGTGCACTCCTCCAGCCTGGAGCTCGGGTGTTGCTCAGGCAGCTGCTACAATGAGGCAGAAAGCCATGTGGCCCATCGGAATTGGCTGCCCTCCACCTCACATCTTACCTGGCTGCTGCTGCTTGAGAGAAGGCAATCAGCAGGCAATTCTGAAAGATTAAGGGAAGTGTGTGCTCAGCTGATCCACAGGTCATGATTAAGGAGCTGAGCAGCCATGAGGTGACCACGCTTGCCACCTCCTGCACCTCAAAAAATAAGACCTCCTCGAAAATAGGACCAAGTGCTTATTTTCAAGTCTAAAAGAAAATAAGACCTGGTCTTATTGGGGAAACATAGTAGGAAAACTCACTTTATTTATTTATTTGTTTGTTTGTTTGTTTGTTTGTTTGTTTTTGTCAATTGCATACAAAATAATAGGTATAAGTAAAAACATAGTTATGAATACATGGATACATATAAGAAAAATAAAAAAGAAAAGAAATAGGACAGGGACGGTAGGCACATTGGTGCGCTTATGCATGTCCCCTACTTGAAGAGAGAAATGTTAGATTTGGGGCTAGGTCAATCTGCTGGTAAGGGTCGTGTGAGAGCTAGCATAGAGATGAAAGTTTATGTTAATCATACTCTTAGGTTTATGTTGTAACTGTTATTGTGTGTGTGTGTGTGTGTGTATATATATATATATATATATATATATATATATATATATTTGTTTTCTGATCGGGTATTTGTATGTGGATCTTTGGTTGTTCGGGTTTTCTCCCGCGTAAGATTGAAGTATCTAGGCAACGTTTCGATGAAGTCTCATTCATCATCTTCAGGCTTTGTCTCCGGCTCTGTGCTTCTCAGAGTAATGTGAGATTGCAGCTGCTTCCTCCTTTTAACTGCCAGTGGGGTGGGACTTGATTGGGTGGGGGCTTGGCTGTGTTCTCATTGGTAGGGGTTTGGCTGTGTTCTGATTGGTTGGGGGTTAGCCGTGTTCTGATTGGTTGGAGGCGTGTTCTGTTCAGGTGGGGGCTTGGTTGTGCTCAGGTTAGTTTTAGTTGCTGGGGGATTTGAGCTGGTGAGTTGTGATCTTGCTGTTTGGCTTCTAGTACGTGGTCCTGCTGCATCTTCATAGTGGGTGTCGGTTTGCTTCATGTATGGCTCAGAGGGTTTAAAGTGGGGTAGTGATGCAGCTGCAGTGCAGCTTCTGGTCCATGGTCGTGTCTCATTTTCTGAATGGGTGGGAGTCTGTTTTCTATATGGAAGTGTGGTGGTGGTATCTTGTGTGGCTCTCATGGGTGTGGGTCTGGTGTCCTTCTTCATGTTAGGTACTCGTCTGTTCATGAGGGCGGGTTTCCAAATGGCTGGAAGGCGGGAGGTGTCATCTCGTTTGTTCATGCTGTGTGGGCGTTTTCTATCTCTATGGCTTCTCTGATTATTCTGCTGTTGAAGTGTTCGGTTTTGGCGATGGTTCTGGTATTTTTAAAATCAATTTCATGTCCTGTGGCTTTGAGGTGTTGGACCAGGGAAGAGGTCGTTTCTTCTTTTTGATTGAGTTCTTATGTTCTTCAATGCGTGCACTTATTCTTCTGTTAGTTTGTCCAATGTATGTGGTAGGGCAGGCAGTGCAGGGGATTTCGTATACTCCTTGGTTTTCTAATTCGATTTTGTCTTTGGGGTTTCTTAGTATGGTGGATATT